>NC_071596.1:5305875-5637920 GCF_024509145.1 Vidua macroura | reverse complement strand
ATTCTGGGGTTTGGGATTTTGGGGGTTGGGATTTCAGGGGTTTGGGATTTCAGGGGTTTGGGATTTCAGGGGTTTGGGATTCTGGTTGTTGGGATTTCAGGGTTTGGGATTTCGGGGTTTGGAATTTTGGGGTTTGGGATTTTGGTGTTGGAATTCTGGGTTTGGAATTTTGGGGTTTGGGATTTTGGTGTTGGAATTCTGGGTTTGGAATTTTGGGGTTTGGGATTTCAGGGTTCCTGCGGTTCTGTGGGGTCAGGGAGGGGTTGGGGTGGGAGGGACCTCAAAGCCCATCTGGGGACACCATGGGGACACTTTGGGGACACCACGGGGACACCATGGGGACACTTTGGGGACACCCAGGGCACAGCCTGGGGACACTTTCTGCCATCCCAGCTGCTTCCAGCCGTGTCCCTGCCCAGTGTCCCATTCCCTGCCCTCATCCCTGTCCCCTGTCCCTGTCCCCATTCCTCTCTTTGTCCCTGTCCCCTCTCTGCTGTCCCCATCCCTGTCCCATTCTCTGTCTCTGTCCCCGTCCCTGTCCCCCTGTCCCCGTCCCCATCCCTGTCCCTGTCCCCTCTCCCCTGTCCCTGTCCCCATCCCTGTCCCTGTCCCCTGTCCCTGTCCCTGTCCCCTGTCCCTGTCTCTGTCCCCATCCCTGTCCCCTCTCCCCTGTCCCTGTCCCCATCCCTGTCCCTGTCCCCATCCCTGTCCCTGTCCCCTGTCCCTGTCTCTGTCCCCATCCCTGTCCCCGCTCCCCTGTCCCTGTCCCTTGTCCTTGTCCCTGTCCCCTCTCCCCGTCCCCTTCTTGTCCCATTCCCTCTCCCCTGTTCCTGTCCCCTGTCCCCTCTCCCCTGTCCCCATCCCTGTCCCCATCCCTGTCCCTGTCCCCTCTCCCCTGTCCCTGTCCCCTTCTCTGTCCCCATCCCTGTCCCTGTCCCCATCCCTGTCCCCATCCCTGTCCCTGTCCCTCTCCCCTGTCCCCATCCCTCTCCCCTCTCCCCTGTCCCCATCCCTGTCCCCATCCCTCTCCCCTCTCCCCTGTCCCCATCCCTGTCCCCATCCCTCTCCCCTCTCCCCTGTCCCCATCCCTGTCCCCATCCCTGTCCCTGTCCCCTCTCCCCTGTCCCCATCCCTGTCCCCATCCCTGTCCCTGTCCCCTCTCCCCTGTCCCCTGTCCCTGTCCCCGTCCCTGTCCCTGTCCCCATCCCTGTCCCCCTGTCCCTGTCCCCCTGTCCCTGTCCCTGTCCCCATCCCTGTCCCCCTGTCCCTGTCCCCCTGTCCCTGTCCCCTGTCCCCCTGTCCCTGTCCCCTGTCCCCTGTCCCCTGTCCCTGTCCCTGTCCCCTCCCAAGCCGGGCCCGTCCCCTCCCTGCCCCTGGGGATCTCTAATTAACGGGCACAATTAAATCTGGCTAATTGGGTCACGGGGGCTGCAAACGGGGTCGGGGGCTGCAGCTGCACTTCCTTAATGGCACAAAGGACAAATATCATTTGTTATATATATATATATATATATATAATTTGTTATATATTATACATATATATCATTTGTAATATATATATATATATATCATTTGTTATATATTATATATATATATCATTTGTAATATATATATATATATATCATTTGTTATATATTATATATATATATCATTTGTAATATATATATATATCATTTGTAATATATATATATAATTTGTTATATATTATACATATATATCATTTGTAATATATATTTATGTGTATATATATATATATGTATATAATATTTGTAATATCAGCCCTGGGAGTTACCATTAAACACAGTCAAATTCAATGTATTTATTACGAAATATAAACATTCAATATCATATATTTCTATTGTAGATATTAATATATTTATAATGAGTTCTCAATGTATTCATATTTCTATAATACATATTATTACTATAATTATATATTAATATAATTATTACCTTATTTATAATATAATAATGTATTCTATTATATAGTTAATATATAATTATAATATTATGTGATAATATGTAATATAATGTAGTAAAATATAGTGTGATTATAACACAATATAATATAACATAATGTAATATATAATAGATCATGATATAATATCATTTTCATATAATAATATATATATTATATATATAACATAATATAACATAATATAATATGACATCATAATATAATATTATATAGTATATTATGGTATAATATAGTATTAATATATAATATAATGTAATGTAATATATAATATAATATAATATAATATAATATAATATAATATAATATAATATAATATAATATCATTATATTGTTATACTACTATATTATTAATGTAATGATATCCTTATTAACAGTATCATTGACATATATTCAATATGTATATATTCCAAAAAAATGGGGCAAAATGCAAATTTCTGCTTCCTTAGATTTGTAAAAATTGTAAAAAGCAAATTTTTTGCTTCCTTAGATTTGTAAAAATTGTAAAAAGCAAATTTTTGCTTCCTTAGAATTGTAAAAATTGTAAAAAGCAAATTTTTTGCTTCCTTAGAATTGTAAAAAATGGGAAAAAGGAGCTGCCTGTGCCTTTTTTTCCCTGGGCTTTTCCTGAGCAGCACCTCGGGGTAATTCCCACCCAAGAAAAGGGGAAATTCACTTGGAAAAAGGAGAAAAAGGAGAAAAGCTGAACTTTCAGCTTCTCCCCTCTGAGCCGTGGCCACACCTCGGGTATCAATAAAATTAATTTTAATAAATGAAATTTGATTTGTGACATTTTTGGACAGAGGGAAATGTGGGAAAAACCAAAAAAAACCACCCAAAAAAAACCAAAATAAAACCAAAACAAAAAAACCCAAACAAACAAAAAAAAAGAAGTGGGGGAAATAATTTTGAGAGGTTAAAAAAAAGGGGAAAAGGAGAAAAAAAATTGGGGGCAATGGGTGGGAGAGCTCTGGGCAGCGAGGAATAATTGGAATTCCTGTGGAGCAGGGGAGCAGCAGCCCCAGGGGCGCCCGAGCCTTTAATGAGTTCCTTTAAACAGAAAGCTGAAGGTGAATTTGGGGTATTTTTAGTGCTGGAGGATTCATTTCTGTGAAGCGTTCCCGAAAAGTGGCTCAGGCTCCTTCTGGAGGGGAATTTTGAGCGGGTGTGGGAAAAAAAAAAAAAAAAAATGAATTTTGGGTTTAAAAGCAGCAGCCGGGGGCAGATCTTGGTGTTCATTGGAGATTTTTCTGCTCTAGGAAGAGATGGGGGATCCTTGCAGGGGTTTAAATTTCAGTGGTTTAAATTCAAGTCCTAAATTCAAGTCCTAAGTTTAGATCCTAAATTCAAACCCTAAGTTTAAATCCTAAATTCAAGTCCTAAATGTAAGTCCTAAGTTCAAATCCTAAGTTCAAATCCTAAATTCAAATCCTAAATTTAAATCCTAAATTTAAATCCTAAGTTCAAATCCTAAGTTTAAATCCTAAGTTCAAATCCTAAATTCAAATCCTAAATTTAAATCCTAAATTTAAATCCTAAGTTCAAATCCTAAATTCAAATCCTATGTTTAAATCCTAAATTCAAATCCTAAATGTAAATCCTAAATTCAGAACCTAAATTCAAATCCTAAATTCAGATCACCCGTGTTATCTCCACACCTGTGTTATCACACCTGGGTTATCTCACTTGGGTTATCACACCTGTGCTATCACACCCGGGTTATCACACTCAGGTTATCACACCCGGGTTATCACACCTGTGTTTCACATCTGTGTTATCTCACCCGGGTTATCACATCTATACTATCACATTTGGGTTATCACACCCGTGTTATCTCCACACCTGTGCTATCACACCTGGGTTATCACACCTGTGTTATCTCACCCGGGTTATCATACCAGGGTTACCACACCTGTGTTACCACACCTGTGCTGTCACACTCGGGTTATCTCACCCTGGTTATCACACCCGTGTTATCTCCACACCTGTGTTATCACACCTGTGTTATCACACCCGGGTTATCACACCTGTGTTATCTCGCCCATGTTATCACTGGTGTTATCTCACTCCTGTTCGTGCTGCCGGGCTGGAATTCTGCATTCCAGGGCTGAGGGGGGTTTAGGGGGCACAGGGGTTTTGGGGGCACAGAGAACCCCAAGGACTCGAGGTTTTTGTGGTGCAGAAGATTCCAGGGGTCAGAGCTCCTGTCCCCGCTGTCCCCGAGGGTGGCACCGGGCTCCTGTCCCCGAGGGTGGCACCGCGCTCCTGTCCCCGAGGGTGGCACCGCGCTCCTGTCCCCGCTGTCCCCGAGGGTGGCACCGGGCTCCTGTCCCCGAGGGTGGCACCGAGCTCCTGTGCCCGCTGTCCCCGGGGGTGGCACCGGGCCCGCTGTCCCGGCAGGTGGTGCTGCCGGCGCCGCCAATAAAGTCGGGAGAAGAAAAGCGGCCAAACGTGAGCGGGATGGGGCGGCGGGAGCGGGGAGGGAGCGGGTAAGGAGCGGCAGGGACCGGGCAGGGAACGGCAGGGACCGGGCAGGGACCGGGCCGGGAGCGGCAGGGACCGGGCAGGGAACGGCAGGGAACGGGCAGGGACAGGGCAGGGACCGGGCCGGGAGCGGCAGGGACCGGGCAGGGAGCGGCAGGAGCGGGTAACGAGGAGCTCGGGCCGCCCGGGACGCGCTGCCCGCGGGGGGAAACGCTTCGTGCGGGGGGAGGAAAGGCTCGGAGAGGCACCGGCTCCATCCAGCCGCTCCCTCCGGGCTGGAAGGGAACGAGGGAGCCGGGGAGCAGCGGGCGGAGAAGCGGCGGGGCACAGCCGGAGCGCCCCGGGGCCGATCCCGGTGCCACTCCCGGGGCCGCTCCGGTGCCACTCCCGGTGCTGGTGCCGATCCCGGTGCCACTCCCGGTGCTGGTACCGATCCCGGTGCCGCTCCCGGAGCCTCTCCCGGTGCCGGAGCCGCTCCCGGTGCCGGTGCCGATCCCGGTGCCACTCCCGGGGCCGCTCCCGGAGCCTCTCCCGGTGCTGGTGCCACTCCCGGGGCCACTCCCGGTGCTGGTACCGATCGCGGTACCGATCGCGGTGCCGCTCCCGGAGCCTCTCCCGGTGCCGGAGCCGCTCCCGGTGCCGCTCCCGGAGCCGCGGAGCAGCAGCAGCAGCAGCAACGCTTCAAAGTGAAATTCCGGAGGAAATTTAAAGAGCATCCGGATCCGGAGAAGGACAGAAAGAAAGAGGAAGGGGAGAAGGAGGAGGAGGAGGAGGAGGCGGCGGCGAGGGAGGATCGCGAGCGGCGGAACCGGCGGGGATGGGGTGAGACCGGCGGGCTCCCGTTCCTGCCCTGCTTTTGTTGTCCGCGACCGCTGAGGCGGCGGAGGAACGAATGAAAGGGTTAAATGGCTTTGGGGATTTTTTTTGTTGTTGTTGTTTGTTTGGTTTGGGGTTTTTTTTCGCGTTGAGAGCTGGAAAGTTTCGCCTCGCCTTTTATTTTTGGGGTAGGGAAGCGGGGAATGGCGAGCGGCCGCAACTTCTGTAAAGGACCGCGGCTCCGGGGTCCGAGCGCGCGTGCGGAGCCCAAACTGGGAGCACTGGGGCCGGACTGGTGCCCGCAAACTTCCCCAGGAGTTCAAAATTCAGGATTTCTTTGGCTTTGTGGCTCGGGAAAATGGATCCTGTGGGGAAGGAGCTGCTGGGAGCTCGCGGGGGTTTCAGTTCGCGACCCCCTCGGCTCTTCCCAGGAGCGGAGTTTGCTGCGGGGAGGTGGCGGCGGATTTTGGCAGCGGGATTTTGGGAGCAGGAGCCGAGGCCGGTGCTTGGGTCATGTCCCAGTTCTGGGGCTCGGCCACGCCGCTTTCGGGAGCGGACGCGGGGTTGGGAGTTTCTTGTGCAATGCTGGCAGAGCGTTCCCTCCGAACGTGGGGTTTGGAATAAATGACATTCCTGGGGGCTCCTTTTCCTTTTTATTTTTTTAATTTACCGTTTTCCTTTAAAAAACAATTCCTTTTTCCTTTTTTAAAAAAAATTATTTTTCTGTTTTCCTTTTTAATTTTTTTCTATTTTCCTTTTTAATTTTTTTTCTGTTTTCCTTTTTCATTTTTTCCTGTTTTCCTTTTTAATTTTTTCCTGTTTTTCTTTATAAAATTTTCTGTTTTCCTTGATAAAATCTTCCATTTTCTTTTTTTTTTTTTTAATTTTCTGTTTTCCTCTTTATTCAAAACTCTCCTTTTTTTTTTTTTTTATTTTCTCACCCCCTTTTTTTTTTTTTTTTTTTAAGTTTCCCCTTTTCCTTTTTTTTTTTTTTTTTTTTTTTTTTTTTTTTTTTTTTTTAAATTCATTTTGGGCTGCCTAGAGGAAGCGATGAGGCAGAAGTGAGGGATCAGCAGTGGCAGAAATGTGAGGCTGGCAGAGGACGTGCTGACCCAGGTGAAATCCCAGTGTCCCTCTTTCCCTGCCATCTGCAAAGTCGCTGGAAAAAAACCCCAGGAGAGGTTTAACAAAGCCAGAGCTCGGGATTAGGGGCTCCTCCTGCGCTCTGCTCTCCCTGGGGCTCCTTCCTGGCGTTTCCAGCCCCGTGGGAAATGTTGGGATGCAGCTGGAATTCTCTGGAATTCTCACTGGGGGAGAAACCGTCGCCCAGCCCAAAATTCCTTCATTTCCATTTCACTCCTGAGGTGAAAGGGTGGCCTTGGTGGTCCCACGGGGATACTGAGCAGCAGGATTTCCACGATGCTGGAATTCCAGAAAAAAATTCCTTAAATAACTCTGGAATTCCAGAAAAATTTCATTAAATAACTTTGGAATCCCAGCAGAATTTCCATGACTCTGGAATTCCAGCAGAATTTCCTTAACTCTGAAATTCCAGCAGAATTTCCTTAAATCTGGAATTCTAATAGACTTTCCTTAACTCTGGAATTCCAGCAGAATTTCCTTAACTAACTCTGGAATTCCAGAAAAATTTCATTAAATAACTCTGGAATTCCAGCAGAATTTCCATGACTAACTCTGAAATTCCAGCAGACTTTCCTTAAATAACTCTTGAATTCCAGCAGAACTTCTTTAAATAACTCTGGAATTCCAGCAGAATTTCCTTAAATCTGGAATTCCAGCAGAATTTCTTTAACTAACTCTGGAATTCCAGCAGAATTTCCTTAAATCTGGAATTCCAGGAGCCTTTCCGTGACCCTGGCTACAAAGGAGATTAAAAAGCACGTTCAGGGAGCTGATTGGAGATAAATTATTTTTAAAGCAGGGACTCTCCTTTCTAGACTGCCTGGTAATTGTTCTGGCTGTGATATTCTGCTTTTCCTGGGTGAATCCTCTGTGGCTTCTTCTAAAATCCACGGGATTTAGGTGCTGAAGGGGACAGCTGGAAACAACACCCGCTCCTGGGGGGAGTGGATCGAGTGAAATTGAATTTTAGGGAATTTTAGCTGGGTGAAGTTTTCATCCAGCTGAGCCCTCGGCGGCCGCGTCCTCACATTTCTGCTGGCATTGTAAATTATAAATAAACGCTGTAAATTATAAATCCTGTAAATTTTAAATCCTGTAAATTATAAATGCAGGGAGGTGCTGATGGATTGTCAAACAGAAGCGCGGGGAGGTGCAATTTACTGGCTTCTAATTAGAGCAGGAACGAGTTTGTCCCAAATTAATTCAGCCACTCTTGCCTCTGCCCCACGGGGCCCTGGCCCTGTCCTTGTCACAGAGCCGTGCTCCTGGAGCTCTGGCAAGGACAGGGCGAAAACAGCAGCAAAAAAAAAGGGCAAAAATACTATTTTTGGGGATTTTTTTTTTTCCCTGAGCAGGGATCTGGAAGCGCTCCCGTGTGGAAATGCAGAGAGCTGGAGAAAAGCTGGATCTCCCTTTCTCTAATTCTCGTTTTCTCATTGCTGGACACTTTTTTTTTTTTTTTTGTTGGGAGGTGTAAAGAATTCCTGAGCTTTGCTGGGTTTATCTGGAACTTTTGTGTCCCAGAGCAGGAAAGGGACACCCAGGAGGCTCCGGAATTCCAAGGAAAAGCGATTCCCCCGGGTTTAAGGGCCCCTGTGTGTGTGTGTGACCTTGCTGGTGGCTGTCCCCGAGCTGATCCTTTCTCTGGAGGCAGCTGCTCCTCATTCCTGCCGGGGAATCTCCCGGGAATCGGGGAAGGAGCCGGATCCCATTCCTGGAGCTGCCCCTGCCCGAGGTCACAGCAGGGAGAGAGTGAAGGGCACTGGAAACCTTCCTGGGGGTGGGGAAAATCCATCTTTGACAGAGCCCTAAATCCATCTTTGGAATCCAAACTTTGGCCCCAGAGCCCTAAATCCATCTTCCCAAAGGTGGATTTGGCCCCAAAGCAGTTGTGCAGTTCAGCATCCTGGGGAGGAATTGTGGGATATCCTGGGTTATGGAATATCCTGAGTTATGGAATATCCTGGATTGAATTGTGGAATATCCCAGGTTATGGAATATCCTGGCTTGAATTGTGGGATATCCCAGGTTGTGGGATATCCTGGGATATGGAATATCCTGGGTTGTGGAATATCCTGAGTTATGGAATATCCTGGATTGAATTGTGGGATATCCTGGGTTATGGAATATCCTGGCTTGAATTGTGGGATATCCTGGGATATGGAATATCCTGGGTTGTGGAATATCCTGGGTTGAATTGTGGGATATCCTGGGTTATGGAATATCCTGGATTGAACCATGGAATATCCTGGGTTATGGAATATCCTGGGTTATGGAATATCCTGGGTTATGGAATATCCTGGATGGAAAGGGATCACCAAGTCCCAGCTCCAGGCCCTGCACAGGACAGGGATCATCCTGCACCCCCAGAGCCTCAGCAGGGGCCGGAATTTGGGAGGAGGGAAGGAGCTGGGGCTGACTTTTATCAGCCCCAGACAGACAGACAGACAGACAGGCAGACAGACAGACAGACAGCAGCTCCCGAGGCTGCTCAGGGGAGATAAAAGGGAAGCTGACAGCCAGCCCTGGAGGAGGAGGAGGAGGAGGAGGAGGGGGAGGAAGGGTTGGGCTCCCAGCCCCTCTCTGTGCCCCAGTTCTGCCTCCCGGGCTCTGCCTGAGCCCAGCCCGGGCAGCTGCCGGGGGGTTCGGGGGGTTCGGGGGGGTTTGGGGGGTTCTGGGGGGGTTTTGGGGGGTTCTGGGGGGGGTTTTGGGGGTTTTCCCTCAGGGAGGGGAGGGAGACCCGTGGCATTGAGGACAGCCCGTGTGAGATGTGGCACTGGGTACAGCCCGTGTGGCACCCGTGGCAGGGCTGGCATCGAGGACAGCATGTGTGGCACCCGTGGCATCGGGGACAGTCCGTGTGGCATTTGGCACTGAGGACAGCCCGTGTGGCACCCGTGGCATCGGGGACAGCCCGTGTGGCACCCGTGGCACTGGGTACAGCCCGTGTGGCACCCGTGGCAGGGCTGGCATCGAGGACAGCACGTGTGGCACCCGTGGCACTGGGTACAGCCCGTGTGGCACCCGTGGCAGGGCTGGCACTGGGTACAGCCCGTGTGGCACCCATGGCAGGGCTGGCACTGGGTACAGCCCGTGTGGCACCTGTGGCATTGGGTACAGCCCGTGTGGCATTTAGCACTGGGTACAGCACGTGTGGCACCCGTGGCAGGGCTGGCACTGGGGACAGCTTGTGTGGCACCCGTGGCAGGGCTGGCACTGGGTACAGCTCGTGTGGCACCCGTGGCAGGGCTGGCACTGGGTACAGCTCGTGTGGCACCCGTGGCAGGGCTGGCTCTGGCCCTCGCCAGCCCCTGGCACCTCCTGTGCCCGCTGCTCCCCTCCGGGCCCGGCCCGGGGCTGGTGCTGGCCCTGCTCGGTGCCATCTGTCCCTCCTGGCACAGGGCTGCTGTCCCCTGGCCCCTGGCCGTGTGTCACCGTGTCCCCAGCTCTCCTCGCCCTGCTCGGGCATTGCTGCTCTGCCCAGACCGTGAATGGAGGGCACAGATCAGAGATAACAGATCAGAGATAACAGATCAGAGATAACAAATCACAGATAACAAATAACAAATCACAAATCACAGGTAACAAATCATAGATAACAGATCAGAGATAACTGATCAGAGATAACAAATCACAGATAACAGATCAGAGATAACTGATCAGAAATAACAAATAACAAATCACAAATCACAGGTAACAAATCACAGATCAGAGATAACAGATAAAAAAAATCACAAATCACAGATAATAAATAACAAATCACAGATAACAAATCACAGATTACAAATCACAGATAACAAATAACAAATCAGAGATTACAAATCACAGATAACAAATAACAAATCATGGATCACAGATAAATACCAAATCACAGATAACAAATCACAGATAACAGATCACAGATTACAAATCACAGATAACAAATAACAAATCACGGATCACAGATAAATAAATCACAGATAACAGATCACAGATTACAAACCAGAGATCCCAGATAACAAATCACAGATTACAAATCACAGATAACAAATAACAAATCAGGGATCACAGATAAATACCAAATCACAGGTACCAGATCACAGATAACAAACCAGAGATCCCAGATATCACATTCCAGCTCTGAAGGTGGCAAAGCCCCAGCATTTAACCCTTTCCTGTGGTGGCTGTCCCTTCCCGTGGTGGATATCCACCCGGGACAAGCCATTCTCAAGCTCCCTGGGCCCCGGGATTTTGGATCCTGCCCTTCCCCCTGTGCTGGGAGCGGGCGCTGCTGGCAGGGATCGGACCTGGATCCCTTCCAGCGCCACAGGCAGGCGCTGAACGCGGCCAGATCTTTGTCCTTTCCTTGTTTGCTGTGGTTCTCCTTCATGATCTGCGATGGCCAGCCCCGGGGGGGGGGGGGGGTCTGAGCGCTTTGATTTGTTTGTTTGTTCACACGTTTGTTTATTTATTTACACGTTTGTTTATGCTGCTGGGGGACTGAGGAGTGTCAGCGTTTCAGGGACCCTGCTGGGTTCAGCTCAGGGGACAGGAGGGGGAACAGGACGGGGAACAGGAGGGGGAACAGGAGGGGGAACAGGAGGGGGAACAGGAGCTGGAGTCCCAGAGCTGCCTGGAAAAGCTTGGGGGTGTTTTGGGCAGCTCTGGCTGTCACCTCCTGGGTGTGCCCCAGTCCTGTCCCTCTGCCCTCACCTGCCCGAGGGTCTGCTTGGCCAGAGCTGCCTCAGACTGGAGGTGAAAGTTCTGCCCTGGGAGGGAATGGGGTGGAATTCCCAGAGCAGCTGTGGCTGCCCCTGGATCCCTGGCAGTGCCCAAGGTTGGAGAAGGGAAGTGCCAGAGAAACCCTGGAGCTGTTCCCAGAGCCTAAAGGGGCTCCAGGAGAGCTGGAGAGGGACATGGAGGGACAGGGACACAGGGATGGGGTCTGGATACAGCCCCACGGAGGGACAGGGACACAGGGACAGGATCCTGGAGGGACAGGGACATGGGAATGGGGTCTGGATGGACAGGGACATGGGAATGGGATCCTGGAGGGACAGGGACACAGGGATGGGGTCTGGAGGGACAGGGACATGGGGATGGGGTCTGGATACAGCCCCACGGAGGGACAGGGACACGGGGATGGGATCCTGGAGGGACAGGGACATGGGTATGGGGTCTGGATACAACCCCACAGAGGGACAGGGACGTGGGGACAGAGATCCTGGATGGACAGGGACACAGGGACAGGGATCCTGGAGGGACAGAGACATGGGGACGGGATCTTGGATGGACAGGGACACGGGGACAGGGATCCTGCAGGGACAGGAGCCCAGGAACAGCTGCTGTGCCCAAGGAATGCTCTCCCAGGAGGGTTTTCCATCAGGCAGCAGCATCACGTGGGCATGGCTGGAAGTGCTGGAGCCTCGCAGGCTCCTCCGTGGCCTTCTCCCAGCAGCCAGGGGGATTTGCTCCAGTTGCTCACCCAATTATCTCCCAGGACAGGGGGGGAAATCCTCGTTCAGTGATGAGAAATCACTGCAAACGAGAAGCTCCCTGAATACTGGGGGCAGAGGGAGCCCCTAAAGGTGCCAGGTGGTGTGGGGAATAACAGCTGGACTTTTCCTTCAGCAGGGAATGAATCCCTGTGGAGGCAGCGCTGGGAAGGAGCCCCAGAGCAGCTGAGAGGCCCCTGAGGAGGAGCTGCTGGAGGAGGGGACACCCCAAAAACTGCACGGGCCTGTAGCCTCCTGCCCTGACTAACAAATGTCAACAACTCGGTAAAGTCCTGCCTTTGTCCTTCCCAAAGCCAGCCCAGCATTTGGGGGTTTAGGGGCAGAAATGTCCATTTTTCCCGTGTGGCAGAGCCTGGGAAAGCTGAAATCTTGCTCCAGAACTCCAGGCAGAGAGGGTGTGGGGTGTGCTGTCAGGAGATATCTGAGCCAGGGCTGGCACCTGGGAACAGGCTGGCAGGGGGGAAGGAAATCAAATATTCCCTGCTGAGTTCTGGGGCTGGCTCTGGAAAGCACCAGGTGCACCAGGATTGATGGGACAGGCTGCTCAGGGCAGCTGGGAGCCCCTGGAATGGGCAGGAAACGCCAGGAGCCTGGATTTCGGGGAGCTCCACACAGCAGCATCGTGCCTGTGCCTTGCAGCTGCCAGCGGGGCCAAATTCCATCAGGTTTCCCTGGCTTTGGGTTTAGTCAGAGCCAGAGGAACCCCCGAGCCCTGGAGCAGTTGTGTCATGGAAAACATTCCTAAAACATTCCTTCCTTCCCCTGGAATGCTCGGGGGACATCCCGACCCTGGGGGCTGCAGCCCTGCTCAGCTCAAACATTCCTGGTCCCAAATCCCTGACCTTGGCCCTGCTCAGCTCCTTGGGCATTCCTGGTCCCAAATCCCTGATCCTGAGGGGTTCAGCCCTGCTCAGCTCAAACATTCCTGGTCCCAAATCTCTGACCCTGACCCTGCTCAGCTTGGACATTCCTGGTCCCAAATCTCTGACCTTGGCCCTGCTCAGCTCGGGCATTCCTGGCCCCTTAAAACTTCTTTAACCTTCTGATAATGTTTCTATATTTAAGAGTCAGAGTTCCCACACAATTCCATGTATAAATATAGCTCATTTTTAGTTCATTTTGGAAATTTTAAAGTTTTCATAAAACTTCTTCAGCCTTCTGATAATGTTTCTGTATTTAAGAGTCAGAGTTCCCACACAATTCCGTGTGTAAATACAGTTCATTTATAGTTAATTTTGGAAATTTTAAAGTTTTCATAAAAGTTCTTTAACCTTCTGGTAATGTTTCTATATTTAAGAGTCGGAGTTCCCACACAATTCCATGTATAAATATAGTTAATTTATAGTTCATTTTGGAAGTTTTAAAGTTTTATGAAAACTTCTTTAACCTTCTGGTAATGTTTCTATAATTAAGACTCGGGGTTCCCCCACAATTCCGTGAGTAAATAGAATATTTCCACATTTCTCTGTGGCTGGAGAGGAAGGATGGATTGATCTTTGGAGCAGTGAGGCTGCAGAGGTGGGGATCCCATCCTCCAAGCCACGCTCACCTCTGGAATTCTGTAAACACCAGAGGTGTGGATAAACCCGGCTCTTTTCCTCTTCTGAGCTTCCCGAGCTGCTCCGTGCTCCTTTCGTGCCCAGCCCCTGCTGTTTTGCTGTCCCTGCAGGGAGCAGCCAATCTTCAGCACCAGGGCCCACGTGTTCCAGATCGACCCTGCCACCAAGAGGAACTGGATCCCGGCCAGCAAGCACGCCCTGACCGTCTCCTACTTCTACGATGCCACGCGCAGCGTCTACAGGATCATCAGCGTGGGGGGCACCAAGGTGGGGCACCAAAAAACCCCAGCTGTTCCCCTCAAAAAGCAGCTTTTCCCCAAAAAAAACCCAGCTTTCCCCAAAAAACCCCAGCTGTGCCCATAAAAAAGCAGCTTTTCCCCAAAAAAAACCCAGCTTTCCCCAAAAAACCTCAGCTGTGCCCATAAAAAAGCAGCTTTTCCCCCCCAAAAACCTCAGCTTTCCCCCAAAAACCCAGCTGTTCCCCTCAAAAAGCAGCTTTTCCCCCCAAGAAACCCAGTTGTGCCCATAAAAAAGCAGCTTTTCCTCCAAAAAAAACCCAGCTTTTCCCCTCAAAAAGCAGCTTTTCCCCCAAGAAAACCTCAGCTTTCCCCAAAAAACCCAGCTGTGCCTAAAAAAAGCAGCTTTTCCTCCAAGAAACCTCAGCTGTGCCTAAAAAAAGCAGCTTTTCCCCCCAAAAAAACCCAGCTGTGCCTAAAAAAAGCAGCTTTTCCCCAAAAAACCCCAGCTTTCCCCAAAATACAGCTTTTCCCCCCACAAAAAAGCAGCTTTTCCTACACAAAAGCAGCTGATTCTCTGATTGATTCCCCAGTTCCCTCTTTAATTTCTCCGATTCCCTGATTGATTCCCTGATTGATATTGATTCCCTGTTTGATTCCCTGATCAATCCCCGACTCCCTGATCGATCCCTGACTCCCCGACTGATTCCCTGATCAATCCCTGATCAACCCCTGACTCCCTGATCAATTCCCTGATTGATTCTCTGATAAATTCCCTGTTTGATTCCCTGATCAATCCCTGACCCCCTGATCAATTCCTGATCAATCCCCAACTCCCCGATCGATCCCTGACTCCCCGATTGATTCCCTGACCAATCCCTGACCGATCCCTGACCGATCCCTGATTGATCCCTGCTCCCCTGACTGATCCCTGATCAACCCCTGACCGATCCCTGACGGATCCCTGATTGATCCCTGACCGATCCCTGCTCCCCTGACCGATCCCTTACTGATCCCTGCTTCCCTGACGGATCCCTGACTGATCCCTGCTCCCCTGACCGATCCCTGACCGATCCCTGACCGATCCCTGACCGATCCCTGCTCCCCTGACCGATCCCTGACGGATCCCTGCTTCCCTGATGGATCCCTGATGGATCCCTGATGGATCCCTGACCGATCCCTGCTCCCCTGACCGACCCCTGACTGATCCCTGCTTCCCTGATGGATCCCTGACGGATCCCTGTCTGATCCCTGACGGATCCCTGACCAATCCCGGACGGATCCCTGGTGGATCCCTGATGGATCCCTGACGGATCCCTGCTCCCCTGACGGATCCCTGACCGATCCCTGACTGATCCCTGACCGATCCCTGATGGATCCCTGATGGATCCCTGCTCCCCTGGTGGATCCCTGACGGATCCCTGACGGATCCCTGACCGATCCCTGCTCCCCTGACCGATCCCTGACGGATCCCTGATGGATCCCTGGTGGATCCCTGCTCCCCTGACCGATCCCTGACTGATCCCTGATGGATCCCTGCTCCCCTGGTGGATCCCTGGCGGATCCCTGGCGGATCCCTGACGGATCCCTGCGCCCAGGCCATCATCAACAGCACCATCACCCCCAACATGACCTTCACCAAGACGTCGCAGAAGTTCGGGCAGTGGGCCGACAGCCGGGCCAACACCGTCTACGGGCTGGGCTTCGCCTCGGAGCAGCACCTGAGCCAGGTGAGCCCGGGACACGCCCCAGGGCATCCCCAGGCACGCGCCGAGAGGCCGCTGCCGCCGGCCCGGGATGGAGCCCAAGGTGCAGAAGTGCTGGGGAAAAAAAAAAAAGAGCTCTAAAAGCAGCTTTGAGGTGGCGATTGCAGCTTCAGGACTAAAGTCGCGTTTGCAGCTTCGGCTTGCAGGAGTGGTTTGGGCACCACAAATGGAGCTGGGGCTGCAGGCCCTGCTTCTGCCCCCAGCCACGGCCTGAGAGCCAAATTCACACTGAGACCCCTGAATTTTCCTGTTGGAGAGGAATTAAAATCCATTTTAAATGAAGCTGTGTGAACCCACAGCCCAGAGTGCCAAATTCAAACTGAAATCCCTGAATTTTCCTGTTGGAGAGGAATTAAAATCCATTTTAAATGAAGCTGTGTGAACTCACAGCCCAGAGTGCCAAATTCAAACTGAAATTCCTGAATTTTCCTGTTGGAGAGGAATTAAAAAATATTTTAAATGAAGTTGCATGAACCCACGGCCCTGAGTGCCAAATTCAAACTGAAACCCCTGAATTTTCATGTTGGAGAGGAATTAAAAAATATTTTAAATGAAGTTGTGTGAACCCACAGCCCAGAGCGCCAAATTCAAACTGAAATCCCTGAATTTTCCTGTTGGAGAGGAATTAAAATCCATTTTAAATGAAGCTGCATGAACCCTCAGCCTTGAGTGCCAAATTCAAACTGAAATTCCTGAATTTTCCTGTTGGAGAGGAATTAAAAAATATTTTAAATGAAGTTGCATGAACCCACGGCCCTGAGTGCCAAATTCAAAGTGAAACCCCTGAATTTTCCTGCTGGAGAGGAATTAAAAAGCGTTTGAAATGAAGCTGCAGACAGAGCATCAGCTCTGCTGCTCCCACAGCCCCGCAGTGACTTTTTTTCCCTTCCCCTCCAGTTTGCAGAGAAATTCCAGGAAGTGAAGGAAGCAGCTCGCTTGGCCAGGGAGAAATCCCAGGATAAAACCGAGCTCACCAACCCTGCCCTGAGCATCACATCCCACCAGGTAATGCTTGGCACAAAAAAGGTGAGGAAAAGGGGAAAAAAAAAACGCTCCCTGCGGTGCTCTGGTGACACCAGCGGCCCCGAGGTCACATCAAATTCATTAATTGGTTCGTTAGTGCTTAAGTGGGAAGGTTCACCCTCTTTGCCAAACCCATTTCATATCTCACAGCCCCACCAGGGGTGTGGGCCTTCCCCTCCTGCTTGGAAGTTTTTTTCTTGCTGTTGTTTGCTTGCTCGTTTTTTTTTTGTTTTTTTTTTTTTTGTTTTTGTTTTTTTTTTTTTTTTTTTGTTTGTTTTTTTTTTTGTTTTGTTTTGTTTTGTTTTGTTTTTTTGTAATTTCAAATATTTTTTATTTATTTTCCCCCCTTCCCCTTCTGAGGCTGCAGGTAAAACTGAGCCTGTTCCCATTCCAGCTGCTCCTCTGCCAGTGGGACACGCAGGGCCCTGCTGGGAGGATTTGAGGAATTCTGAAGGAGTTAGAGGCGAGGCCTTTGAGTTGCTTTAGATGATGCAATTTATTTTTCTTATCTTTTATTTTTCATTATCTTTTTTTTTATCTTTAGATGATGCAATTTATTTTTCTTATCTTTTCTTTTTCTTTTTCTTTTTCTTTCTTTTATCTTTAGATGATGCAATTCATTTTTCTTATCTTCTGCATAGCTCAGCTCATGTCTTCACCCACAGCTCAGAGGGTCACAAGAGCCCCAGAGTCACAAGATCTTTTCAGGATTTATTAACCAATAAAACACTGCTAACAAAAATATTTATGTTTTTGATCCAATCCTTAAATATTTCATTTTATAGACTCACACTACAGTGCAAGCTTTCTTAGCTAACCACGTTAGCACAAACTTAAGAGTGCTGTGCTCTAAAACTCTCAGCTTCCCTCTGCTTAGCTTAACGTGCCTCTGCTTTAAATGATAAACCCACATTTCTCTGCTTTAAATTAGAAATCCACATTTCTCTGCTTTAAATGATAAACCCACATTTCTCTGCTTTAAATTAGAAATCCACATTTCTCTGCTTTAAATGAAAAATCCACATTTCTCTGCTTTAAATGACAAATCCACATTTCTCTGCTTTAAATGAAAAATCCACATTTCTCTGCTTCAAATTATAAATCCTCCCTTCTGGCACTTAAATTTAGAAGCCTTTTCCAAAGTCTCGGACCAAAGCCTGTGTTGAATTCCGAGCTTTGGCCTAGAAGCCCGAAGTCCTGGGCACTGAGGCACCGCAGATTCTGGGGGTGACGGGGACAGGGGACCCCCTGTGCCACCCGGCCCCCCCAGCTGGAGGTGACCACCCCTCTCCTTCACCCCCAGGTTCTGCCCAGCCCCATCATCAGCTCCAACGGGCCGGGGGAGGATAAACTGTTCCGCAGCCAGAGCGCTGATGTGGAGATAACCACGGAGAAGGAGAGGCTGAAGAAGATGCTCTCCGAGGGGTGAGGCTGCTCCGACCCCCCCCCCCCCCAAAACTCTCCCCTCTGGCAGGATTTGGTGACACGGCTTTGTCATCCCGAATAATTCTGACCCCTTCTGCCCTTTTAATTCTCCCGAGTGCCCGCTGCTCAGAGCCTCCACGGGATTCACTCCCCTTTTCCCCAGCTGGAAGTGATTCCGGCTTGGAAATTTGCTCACGTTTGTGATGCCAGGAGATGTTCACACTTCTCCAGCTGGCCCCAGGGCTGTTTGTGTTAATTCCCCAGGCGATTCCAGCCAAGTCCCTGCTGCTTCCTCTCTTTGTCTCTTCAAAAGGCTTTGGGGCTGGATTCTGCCCCATGGCTCCTGTCAGGCTCCCGGCTGAACACTCGGGAGTATTTTTAAATCAAAAGCAGAGAGTCCTTTGCTGCCTTCTGCCGAGCCTGGGCTTTCTTCAAAGCAAACTCTGCTCTAATGTGGATTTTGGAAACGGATTCACAATCCCACACTGCAGAGCCCCTTTAGGGTACCCGGATCTCCCCCACCCCATTAACCCCATCCCTCCCTCAGGATTCCCTCGGGATTCCCAATACCCATCCCTCAGGATTCCCAAACATCCATCCCTCAGGATTCCCTCAGGATTCCCTCAGGATTCCCTCAGGATCCCCTCAGGATTCCCTCAGGATTCCCAGCATCCATTCCTCAGGATTTCCTCAGGATCCCCTCAGGATTCCCTCAGGATTCCCTCAGGATTCCCAGCATCCATTCCTCAGGATTCCCTCAGGATTCCATCAGGATTCCCAGCATCCATTCCTCAGGATTCCCTCAGGATTCCCAGCATCCATTCCTCAGGATTCCCTCAGGATCCCCTCAGGATTCCCTCAGGATTCCCTCAGGATTCCCTCAGGATCCCCTCAGGATCCCCTCAGGATTTCCTCAGGATTCCCTCAGGATTCCCTCAGGATCCCCTCAGGATTCCCTCAGGATCCCCTCAGGATTCCCTCAGCTTTGTGGTTTGCGCAGCTTCAGGCCCGACAGCCCAACGTCACCCCGGGATAAAGCGCACGGGGGGGCACTGAGAACCAGGGGAAGAGTTAAAACTGGGGAAGCCGAGGAGAAAAAAAAAAAAACCCTGGGGACAGGACGGGGAGAAGCCTGCAGCCCTCTCCTGAGCCTGCCCTGCCCTGTCCCCAGCTCGGTGAGCGAGGTGCAGTGGGAGGCCGAGTTCTTCAGCCTCCAGGACAACAACAACAAGCTGGTGGCCGCCCTGCACGAGGCCAACGCCAGCGTGGAGCAGTGGAAGAAGCAGCTGGCGGCGTACCAGGAGGAGACGGAGTCGCTGCGCCAGCGGGTGAGCTCGGCAGTGTCGGGAAAATCCACCCACAAACACCAGAGCGGCCTGTCCAAACGGGAGGCAGGAGCGCCTCTGCTTCGCTCGAGTAAAGGAGAGCCCACGGGGCACTGCCCTGGGGTCTCTCCAGTTTTTGGAGGATGCAGCCTCCTCTTTCATCCCGATTTCCCTTCTCTCTTTCCTCACTGGCTGAGGGACTTGAGAGGTTCAGACTTCCCAGAACGCCTGATGCCAAAGATTCCCCTCTAATGTATAACTCTCCCCTTTTAATTATTAATTCTTATAGACTTTAGGGTTTTCCCCCATTGTTTCTTTCATCTTTCTATATCCAATTTCATTTATCAGCCAACCTGCAGTTTGTTTGTAAAAGCAAATTATCTTTTTACCATTCACCAATCAGTGGAATTGATTTCCCTTCTCTCTTTCCTCACTGGGTGAGGGACTTGAGAGGTTCAGACTTCCCAGAACGCCTGATTACCAAAGATTCCCCTCTAATGTATAACTCTCCCCTTTTAATTCTTAATTCTTATAGACTTCAGGGTTTTCCCCCATTGTTTCTTTCATCTTTCAATACCCAATTTCATTTATCAGCCAACCTGCAGTTTGTTTGTAAAAGCAAATTATCTTTTTACCATTCACCAATCAGTGGAATTGATTTCCCTTCTCTTTCCTCACTGGGTGAGGGACTTGAGAGGTTCAGACTTCCCAGGATGCCTGATTACCAAAGATTCCCCTCTAATGTATAACCCTCCCCTTTTTATTCTTAATTCTTATGGACTTCAGGGTTTTCCCCCATTGTTTCTTTCATCTTTCTATACCCAATTTCATTTATCAGCCAACCTGCAGTTTGTTTGTAAAAGCAAATTATCTTTTTTTTCTATTCACCAGTCAGAGGAATTGCTTCTTTTATCCCTCTGGTTTTACCCACCAGCAGACCCAGAGCTTGTTTGTAAAGACAAATCCCTCGTTCCTCTCAGGAGGAAACCACGGCCCTGCTGCTGCCCTTGGCCCCTTTTCCCACCAAACCCAGCAGATCCAGGGAGCTGGGAAATGGTGTCAGGAAATGAGGCCGTGGGACTGGGGAGCTCCCCAGGAAAGCAAAGTGCGGACTCACAGGATTTCAGCTTCCCTTGGGGCTCTTCTGGAAGGAATTCCCAGCTTCCAGCAAGACCGAGGCCAGTTTGGCCCAGTTTGGCCCAGTTTGGCCCAGTCTGGGCTGGCAGGAGGGGTGGGGATGGCTCTGGCTGCTGCTGCGAGCTCGGATCCGAGCTGCTACATGGTGAGAGCAGCACAAAGGAGCCCTTGTTCCCGGGGAATAAGGGGATCTCTGACCTCCAGAGGGGCTGGGGGGTCACAGCCCAGCTCTGGGGTCTGGGCAGGGGTCACACGGTGGCTTTGCTGCGAGGGCAGAGCCCTGGGGAGCTGGGGAAGGTTTTGGGAGGGCTGGGGAAGGTTTGGGGGAGCTGGGGAAGGTTTGGGGAGAGCTGGGGAAGGTTTGGGGAGGGCTGGGGAAGGTTTGGGGAGAGCTGGGGAAGGTTTGGGGAGGGCTGGGGAAGGTTTTGGGAGAGCTGGGTCTGGCTGGGGGAGGTTTTGGGAGAGCTGGGGAAGGTTTTGGGAGAGCTGGGGAAGGTTTGGGGAGAGCTGGGGAAGGTTTTGGGAGAGCTGGGGAAGGTTTGGGGAGAGCTGCGGGTGGCTGAGAAACGTTTTGGGAGAACTGAGGGTGGCTGGGAGAAGTTTTAGGAGAGCTGGGAAAGGTTTTGGGAGAGCTGGGGTTGGCTAGGAGAGGTTTTGGGCGAGCTGGGGAAGGTTTGGGAAGAGCTGGGGAAGGTTTTAGGACAGCTGGGTCTGGCTGGGGGAGGTTTTGGGGGAGCTGGGAAAGGTTTTGGGAGAGCTGGGGAAGGTTTTGGGGGAGCTGGGTCTGGCTGGGAGAGGCCTCAGCAGCCCTGGGGAAGGAGGCACGGAGCCATTTCCACTTGGAGAGAGCTCATTTGAGAGCCAGCAGGGATTTAGAGCAATTAACAGCTGTTTGCACTGATGGCTGTCTGTGGTGTGCTGCAAACACCCCTCCCTCAGGATTCCCTGAGGATTCCCTGAGGATTCCTCAGGATTCCCTCAGGATTCCCTCAGGATTCCCTCAGGATTCCTCAGGATTCCCAACATCCATCCCTCAGGATCCCCTCAGGATTCCCTCAGGATTCCCCTCAGGATTCCCAATATCCCTCCCTCAGGATTCCTCAGGATTTCCCCAGGATTCCCAAACATCCCTCCCTCAGGATTTCCTCAGGATTTCCTCAGGATTCCCCTCAGGATTCCCTCAGGATTCCCTCAGGATTCCCCTCAGGATTTCCTCAGGATTCCCCTCAAGATTCCCAACATCCCTCCCTCAGGATTCCTCAGGATTCCCTCAGGATTCCCCTCAGGATTCCCAACATCCCTCCCTCAGGATTCCCTCAGGATTCCCTGGGCCTTGGCAGGCTCACAGGAGGACCTGTAACTCAGTGAAAAATCCCAATTCTTGTCCCTAAACTGGAGCATTTTGGTGGATCCTGGCCAGCGCCCCGATCCTGGCAGCTCCAGGGGCAGGATCCCACTCCTGGGAAGAGCAGGATCCCTGTCTGGGAGAGCTCCTCGTCCCTGGAGCTGTTCGCAGAGCTCCGAGCAGCCCCAGCAAAAATGGATTCCTTTTAAAAATGAATCCTCCTCATGAATAATCCAAGGCAGCGAGCTGAATTTTCCAGGGCTGGGGAGTTGGGCAAGCCCTTCCAGCTCAGCTGCTGAGCTGCAGCAGCTCCAGAGGTTTTTTTTTTGGAGATCTCTGCCCAGAGGTGCAAATGGAGCTGGATTTTCGGGCTGGGGGCTCAGGTGCTTGCTGTGCTGGAGCGCAGAACTCCCAGAAAAAGCCCAGACAGAGCCTCTAAAGTGGTTTTTTGTTTTTTTTTTTGGAGCCACAAAGTGTTTCTGGGCGTGATCCAGACAAAAGGAATTGTTTTCCTTCCAAGCCCCACGGGGAGCTGCTGTGAAGCCAGGTGGGTTCCCAAAATTCCTGCAGGAAATCCCTGCAGCTCTCAGAGCCTCCCCTTGCAGGTGGCAGAGCTGGAGGCGCAGGGGGCTCACGAGTCCTGCAGCGAGAACAACAAGGAGGAGCTGAGCCAGACCCTGGAGGAGCTGGAGCTGCTGCTCAAGGCTAAAGACGAGGTGAGGCTGCAGCGTGCACGGAGCTGAGAAATGCAAAAGCCAAAATGTTAAGGCACCAAAACGGCGGCAGGGTTTGAAAAACACAGAAACTGGGATCTCAAGGCGCCGACAGCAGTGCAGGATTTGAAAAATAGAAATATTGAAATCTTAAGGCATCAATAGGACAGGATTTGGAAAATAGAAATATTGAAATCTTAAGGCATCAATAGGACAGGATTTGAAAAATAGAAATATTGAAATCTTAAGGCACCAACAACACAGGATTTGAAAAATAGAAATATTAAATCTTAAGGCACCAACAACACAGGATTTGAAAAATAGAAATATTAAATCTTAAGGTACCAACAACACAGGATTTGAAAAATAGGAATATTGAAATCTTAAGGCATCAACAGCAGTGCAGGATTTGAAAAATAAAAATATTGAAATCTTAAGGTACCAGCAGCAGGACAGGATTTAAAAAATAGAAATATTAAATCTTAAGGCACCAACAACACAGGATTTGAAAAATAGGAATATTGAAATCTTAAGGTACCAACAACACAGGATTTGAAAAATAGAAATATTGAAATCTGAAGGCACCACCAGCAGGACGGGATATGAAAGGTAGAAAAGCTGGAATGTTAAGGCACCAGCAGCAGGATTTGAAAACCACAGCTGTGGAGCCTGAAGGCCTCTCCCTGTGCCCAGGAGATCCAGATGCTGAAGAGCCAGAGGTGCGGCCGCTGGGAGGCCGAGGGGGAGCGCGAGGAGACGCTGCAGAAGCTGCAGGTAAAGGTGGCACCTCTGGCACACCCCGCTGCTCCTCGGGGCCTCGGGCACTGCAGGGAGCTGCCACCCCTCCAGGGCCAATCCCACCAGGCTGGGGAGGAATCAGAGCCAATCCCACCACCCTGGGGAGGATCCAGGGCCAATCCCACCACCCTGGGGAGGATCCAGAGCCAATCCCACCAGGCTGGGGAGGAATCAGAGCCAATCCCACCAGGCTGGGGAGGATCCAGGGCCAATCCCACCACCCTGGGGACGATCCAGAGCCAATCCCACCAGGCTGGGGAGGATCCAGAGGAGCTCCAGGGCCAATCCCACCAGGCTGGGGAGGATCCAGGGCCAATCCCACCACCCTGGGGAGGATCCAGAGCAGCTCCAGAGCCAATCCCACCAGGCTGGGGAGGATCCAGAGCCAATCCCACCAGGCTGGAGAGGATCCAGAGCCAATCCCACCAGGCTGGAGAGGATCCAGAGGAGCTCCAGGGCCAATCCCACCAGGCTGGGGAGGATCCAGAGCAGCTCCAGGGCCAATCCCACCAGGCTGGGGAGGATCCAGAGCCAATCCCACCAGGCTGGGGAGGATCCAGAGCAGCTCCAGGGCCAATCCCACCAGGCTGGGTCAATCCCTGTGGGCACAGCTGCACTGCCACCCCCCTCACCCCGCGGGCAGGGCCGAGGGCTGGGGACAGAGCTCACCCACGGTGACTCAGGCCAGGGACACGGCTCCGGGAAGGAGCCCTGGGGACGCGGGGTGGCCCTGGGGTGGCCCCGGGGTGGCAGCCGGGGGTGAGGGGCTCTGAGCAGCCCGGCTGTGCCCACAGGAGCTGGAGGCCCGGAACGCAGAGCTGGAGCGGCGCCTGCAGCTGGCAGAGCAGAGCCTGGCAGAGAGCCTGGCCGAGAGGGAGAAGATGCACCACGAGGTCACCAAGGTGGCCGAGGTCATGGATGTGAAGGTCTTCGAGCTCAGCGAGCTCCGGCAGGGCCTGGCCAAGCTGGTGGAGAGCAACTGAGCAGCAGCAGAGCCCCCTCGGAGCGGGGGCAGCCTCGGCTGGGGCCGGGCACCGCCGAGAGCTCCTGTGGGCACCGAGAGCTCCTGTGGGCACTGAGAGCTTCTGTGGGCACTGAGAGCTCCTGTGGGCACCACTGAGAGCTTCTGTGGGCACCGAGAGCTCCCATGGGCACCACCCAGAGCTTCTGTGGGCACCACCGAGAGTTCCTGTGGGCACTGAGAGCTTCTGTGGGCACCGAGAGCTCCTGTGGGCACCGAGAGCTCCTGTGGGCACCACCAAGAGCTCCCCTGGGCACCGAGAGCTCCTGTGGGCATTGAGAGCTCCTGTGGACACCACCCAGAGCTCCCCTGGGCACCGAGAGCTCCTGTGGGCACCGAGAGCTCCCCTGGGCACCGAGAGCTCCTGTGGGCACCGAGAGCTCCCATGGGCACCACCCAGAGCTCCCGTGGGCACCACCCAGAGCTCCCCTGGGCACCAAGAGCTCCTGTGGGCACTGAGAGCTCCCGTGGGCACCACCCAGAGCTCCCGTGGGCACCACCCAGAGCTCCTGTGGGCACCGAGAGCTCCTGTGGGCACCCAGAGCTCCTGTGGGCATTGAGAGCTCCCCTGGGCACCACCCAGAGCTCCTGTGGGCACCGAGAGCTCCTGTGGGCACCCAGAGCTCCTGTGGGCATTGAGAGCTCCCCTGGGCACCACCCAGAGCTCCCGTGGGCACCACCCAGAGCTCCTGTGGGCACCGAGAGCTCCTGTGGGCACCAGCAGCAGCTGCCTGGACAGAGTGGACACCAGACCGGCCACTCGCTGCCCAGAGAGCCCCCAGAGCAGGGCACAGAGGAGTTGAGCTGCTGAACCCTCTCCAGGGAGCACCTGAACCCCTGAACCTTCTCCATGGAGCACCTGAGCTCCCAAATCCTCTCCAGGGAGAACCTGAGCTCCCAAATCTTCTCCAGAGAGCACGTGAACCCCCAAATCCTCTCCTTGGGGCACCCGAAGCCCCAAACCCTCTCCTTGGAGCACTTGAACACCTGAACCCTCTCCAGGGAGCACCTGAAGCCCCAAATCCTCTCCAAGGAGCACCTGATGTCCTCAAATCCTCTCCAAGGAGCACTTGAACACCTGAACCCTCTCCAGGGAGCACCTGAAGCCCCAAATCCTCTCCAGGGAGCACCTGACGTCCTCAAATCTTCTCCAGGGAGAACCTGAACCCCTGAACCCTCTCCAGGGAGCACCTGAACCCCTGATTCTTCTCAATGGAGCACCTGAACCCCCAAATCTTCTCAATGGAGCACCTGATCTCCCAAACCCTCTCCAGGGAGCACCTGAACCCCCAAATCCTCTCCTTGGGGCACCCGAAGCCCCAGCCAGGCCTGCCCTGCCCTGCCCTGCCCTGCCCTGCCCTGCCCTGCCCTGCCCTGCCCTGGCCGTGCCACCCCCGGTGCCACACTCTCACTGTGCCCCCGAGGTTTTTACATTTTCTACGGGGAAGGGGCCGAGCCTCGCCGGGGGATTTTTTTTTTTGATTTGTTTTTCTGTAGCTTTTTGGTTTTTTTTTTTTTTTAGGAAACCACTTGGCCTTTTGCAGATCAGCTGGGGAGGAAGGAGGAGTTCCTCCTCTTCCTCTTCCCCAGCCCTGGGTGCTCCCAGCAGGATGCAGACCCTGGAGCATCCCAGGGGAGCCGAGGTGGAGCTGCCCGTGTGCTTCCCCCGCAGGAAAAGCTGAATTTTCCCGGCCGGGATGAGCCGAGCAGGGCGGGATCGGGCGGCTGCTGCAAACTGGGCTGGGCACGGTGAATTTGGCAACTGGGACATCCCTCAGGGCCACCGAGCTGCTGGGCCGGCCTCGGGGGGGCTGAGGTTAATTGCAATTAAATGGAGCAAATCGCAGCCGCTCTTGGGTTTGGGTTTTTTTTTGTTTGTTTTTTTTTTTTTGTGGGTTTTTTTTGGGTTTTTGGGGGGTTTTTTTGGCTTCTTTTTTTGGTCCCTTTTATATCGGGAGGTGCCCCTGGGGTTTGTCCTGACGGGGACAGGTCCCAGCTGCATTCAAGGAGAGCAGGAGGAGTTGGGGACACGCTGGGACAGGTGGCCTGAGGGGCCTGGGGGGAGAGTGGGAGTTACCCCAGAAATTTGGGATTAATCTCAGAAGTCTGGGAGTTACCTCAGAAGTTTGGGAGTGGGAGTAATCCCAGAAATTTGGGAGTTATACCAGAAATTTGGGAGTTATACCAGAAATTTGGGATTAATCCCAGAAATCTGGGAGTAATCCCAAAAGTTTGAGAGTTACCCCAGAAGTTTGGGAGTGCCCCAGAAATCTGGGAGTTATTCCAGAAATTTGGGATTAATCTCAGAAGTTCGGGAGTTACCTCAGAAGTTTGGGAATTATCCCAGATGTTGTCCAGCCTTTGGAATTGAGCAAGGCCTGAGGGAGGCCCTGAACAGCTGGAATTGTGTCCTCAGAGCAGCATCCATGGATTTGGGGGTGCTTTGGGGTTTTTTTTGTCCTTTTTGCCACCCTGAAACCAGTGTTCATGGATTTGGGAGTGCTTTGGGTTTTGGTTTTTTTGGGTTTTTTGGGGTTTTTTTGGGTTTTTTTTTTTTTTTTTTGTCCTTTTTGCCGCCGTCTTTTTTCCCCAAACCTCTTCTCCTCCAGGTTTGGGGTTTTTCCCAAACCTCTTCTCCTCTGGGTTTGGGTTTTTTTTTTTTTTCCCTTTTCCCCTTTTCCCCCTTACTTTTTACTTTATTTCAATTTCTGCTGCATGAAGTGTTCTCACAACTGCCCGGGGCTGGAGCTGCTGTGGTAACTTTTTGTTCCAGGGAATTTAAGAGTGGAAGGAAGGAAATGGGGGGGGGCAGATTTTTTTTTGGGGGGGGGGGATTTGTTTCCCAGCCCATGCCACTGCTGGGTATTTCCCCCCTCCAGCAGCCCCTTGAAATAGAGATCAGCTCCCAGCAAGGTGTGTTTGCTTTGCAAATCTGTCACTGGGCTGGAAGCAGGAGGGTGGGATTTAGGGAAAAAAAAAAAAAAATAAATAAAAGCTGGGAAAAAGCTGAGGTGGAGCTGGGGATGGATCCTTAAATTCCAGCCTCGCCTCTCTCCCTGCTCTGGGGCAGCCACACCTGCCTGAGTCACCTTTCCCAAAGCTGCGAGCTCCTGCTCATCCCAGCAGGATTCCCAGCCAGGGGAACACCCCCAGAGCTCCCCCAGCTCCAGGGAATTCCGTGCTGGAGGCGCCAGGACCTGCTCAGCTGCACAAAATCTGCTTTTCCTGCCAGTTCCTCCTGAGTTTGGTACCCCCAGAGCAGCCCCTGAGGGCTCCACCTCAGCCTGCAGCAGAGATCTGATCCTCTGGGAGGCTGGGCTGAGGGTGGGGAGGTCTAAAAATCATGTGGGAAGGTTTAAAAATCATGTGAAGAGGTCTGAAAGTCACGTGAGGAGGTTTAAAATCATTCAAGGAGGTCTAAAAGTCACGTGAAAAAGCCCAAAAATCATGTGGGGAGGTCTAAAATCGTGCAAGGAGGTCTAAAAGTCATGTGAGAAGGTTTAAAAAAATCATGTGAGGATGTCTAAAAGTGATGTAAAGTGGTCTAAAAATCATGTGAGGATGTCTAAAAGCGATGCAAAGAGATCTAAAAATCATGTGAGGATGTCTAAAAGCAATGCAAAGAGATCTAAAAATCATGTGAGGATGTCTAAAAGCGACGCAAAGAGATCTAAAAATCATGTGAGGATGTCTAAAAGTGATGCAAAGAGGCCTAAAAATCATGTGAGGGTGTCTAAAAATTATGTGAGGGTGTCTAAAAATTATGTGAGGGTGTCTAAAAGTCATGCCAAGTGGTCTAAAAATCATGTGAGGGTGTCTAAAAATTATGTCAGGATATCTAAAAGCCACGTGAGGGTGTCTAAAAGTCATGCCAAGAGGTCTAAAAACGGCGTGAGCAGGTTTAGAAGTGATGCAGGGAGGTCTGAAGTGATGCAGGGAGGTCTGAAGTGATGCAGGGAGGTCTGTAAATCACGCAGTGAGTCACAGAGTCAGGAATCTGCGCCCAATCCCAGCCCAACCCGAGGCCTGGGGGATGTGCAAAGGATCCTGCACGAGGATTTGCCTCTTCCCAAAAGCCAGAGCCCATCCTGGGGCACCTGGGCAGGTTCTGTGTCTCACCTGTCTCGCTGCTCAGCTCAGTTCCTGCCCTGCTGGGACCCAAAAGCAGCAGGAGCAAGGCCAGCCCCTCGTTAATCCCCTCGTTAATCCCCTCGTTAATCCCCCAGCAGGTTTTGGCTGGGCTCTGGAGTATTTTTGGGATTTTCCCCCAGCCCTGGCGGGGTTTGGGGCTGTCGCTGGGGCTGCCTCGGGCATTCCCTGTGTCCCTCCCTGCCCTGGAGCCACTCTTCTGCGTGCCAGAACCATCTGGAAATCCTTTTGGATCAGCTCAGTCCTGCGCTCAGCAGCTGGAAATGAAAAAAAAAAAAAAAAAAAGGTTTTTCCCAGGCCTGCCAGGCCGTGATGGATGGGTCTGGGAGGCCTTTCCTCGGCAGCCTTCCCTCCTTCCTCGCTAATGAAATCCCATTTATCACCAGCCATTCCCACAGATCCGGCCCCAGCCAGGAGAAACCTCCCTGGGCTGTTCCAGATTCCCAATTCCAGACATTTCCAGAGGATTTTGGTCCTGTTCCAGAGCCCCAATTCCAGACATTTCCAGGGGATTTTGGTCCTGTTTCAGAGCCCCAATTCCAGAGGATTTTGGTCGTGTTTCAGAGCCCCATTTCTAAGGAATTTTGGTTCTGTTCCAGATCCCCAGTTCCAGCCATTTCCAGGGGATTTTGGTCCTGTTCCAGAGCCCCAATTCCAGACATTTCCAGAGAAATTTGGTTGTATTTCAGAGCCCCAATTCCAGAGGATTTTGGTTGCATTTCAGAGCCCCAATTCCAGACATTTCCAGGGGATTTTGGTCCTGTTCCAGAGCCCCAATTCCAGACATTTCCAGAGGATTTTGGTCCTGTTCCAGAGCCCCAGTTCCAGACATTTCCAGGGGATTTTGGTTGTGTTTCAGAGCCTAAATTCCAGCCATATCCAAGGAGAAAAGGAGAAAAGGAGGAGAGGAGGAGAAAAGGAGGAGAAAAGGAGGAGAAAAGGAGGAGAAGGGGAAAAGGAGAGAAGGAGAAAAGGGGAAAAAAGAGAAAAGGAGAAAAGGCCACGCTGGGCGATGTCAGAGTGATTTTAACCAAGATCTACAAGTCCTTCCCTTCCCCAGAAGCCCCCGGTGATGCTGCAGTGTTGTTACACAGCCTGACATCAAAGCTCTTCACCAGCCTGCCTTTGAGAGCTGAACTTTTATCAGAGCAACTTCTTGATGGAGGCAAAGCAGCGAGGCCTTTTAGTCTTGGGAGCTGCCGGGGACGAGCCCCGGGGGCGGTTTGTAATTAAATCATGCCATTAATGAGGAACTGGGTGACCTGAGCTGCTGCATCTGGGCTGTGGGATCAGCTGCTGCCTTCCTCAGAGAGGTTATTTTGAGTGCAGCAGTGCTCAGTTTACACTCGGCAGCACAGGCTGTGCGTGTGGCACCCCCAAACACACACACACCCCCAGGGAATTCCCAGGGAATTCAGGGCAGGGGGGGTCGTGGTTTAAGGCAGTTCTGGGAGGAAAAAAATCTGTGGTTCAAGGCAGTTCTGGGAGGAAAAAAATTTGTGGTTTAAGGCAGTTCTGGGAGGAAAAAAATTTGTGGTTCAAGGCAGTTCTAGGAGGAAAAATTTTGTCTGTTGGAGAAAAAAAAACTTTTTAAGGAGAAAAATTTTATTGGGAGAATTTTTTTTTTTTTTTTTTTAAATCTGGGAGGAAAAGTGTCACTGCAGGAAATAGCCCGGGGGGTGGGCACGAGGTTGGTGTCACCTCTGTCCCCATGGCACTTGAAAGGAATTCTGAATTCTCCAGGAGAGGGATCCATTTCCTGCCAGGAATGGGGGGAACTCTTCCCTGGGAGGGAACTCCCAGAGCTGCCCCTGGATCCCTGGCAGTGTCTGGGATTCTTCCCTTCTCCCCAATATGGATTTTTTCCCCACATTCCTGTGTTCAATCCCAATTTTCCCCAAGCAGCAGCAATTCCAGGGCAACCCGGGCCAGGCCCAGGCACGTCACTGCTCCTCCTCCTCCTTTTCCTTCTCCATCTTCCTCTTCCTCCTCTCCATCCTCTTCTGCAGTTTCCTCTTGAGCTGCAGCTGCTTCCTCCTCTGCAGGCTCTGCTGCACCTTCTCCCGACACTCCCTGTTCTTCTTCCTGATCTTGGCCAGCTCTGCTTTCCTCCTGGCCTCCAGCTCCGGGTCCTGCAGGGACACACGGCAGCAGCTGGGGACAGGCCCGGGGCTGGGACAGGGCACTGGGAATGGGACACTGGGGCTGGGACACTGGGAATGGGACACTGGGGACAAAACAGGACACTGGGGACAGGACACTGGGGATGGGACACTGGGGATGGGACACTGGGGACAAGGACAGGACACTGGGGACAAGGACAGGACACTGGGGACAGGACACTGGGAATGGGACACTGGGAATGGGACACTGGGAATGGGACACTGGGGACAAGGACAGGACACTGGGGACAAGGACAGGACACTGGGGACAGGACACTGGGGACAGGCCCGGGGGTTGGGACAGGGCACTGGGGACAGGACACTGGGGATGGGACACTGGGGACAAGGACAGGGCACTGGGGCTGGGACAGGACACTGGGGACAGGCCCGGGGCTGAGACAGGACACTGGGGATGGGACACTGGGAATGGGACACTGGGAATGGGACAGGACACTGGGGACAGGACACTGGGGACGGGACACTGGGGACGGGACACTGGGGACAAGGACAGGACACTGGGGACAAGGACACTGGGGACAAGGACAGGACACTGGGGGCTGGGGACAGGACACTGGGGACAAGGAAAGGACACTGGGGGCTGGGGACAGGATGGGGACTTGCCCAGGACATTGGGGACAGGACACTGGGGACACACTCAGGATGTTGGAGACACACCCAGGACATTGGGGACAGGATGAGAACAGTCCCAGGACGTTGGGGACAGGATGGGGACAGGCCCAGGACATTGGGGACAGGACACTGGGGACACACTCAGGATGTTGGAGACACACCCAGGACATTGGGGACAGGATGGGGACAGGCCCAGGGTGTTGGGGACAGGACCAGGGTGTTGGGGACAGGCCCAGGGTGTTGGAGACACACCCAGGACATTGGGGACAGGATGGGGACAGGCTCAGGACACTGGGGACAGGATGGGGACAGGCCCAGGGTGTTGGGGACAGGCCCAGGACATTGGGGACACACCCAGGGTGTTGGGGACACACCCAGGACAACCCCTTGCCCTTCCCAGGTGCCCACGACTGAGGAGGCTCCAAAATCCATCCTCCTCTCCCTTTTCTCCAGAGCATTTTTAACATCCCAGTACTTAATCTATTTCATCTCCTAACATGGAATATACTGAATAACGTTTCATGGTTTTGACACTGTCGTATTTAACACTTTAAAAGAGCAATATTTAATATTTCTTTTAGGATTATTTTAAATAAACTTTCCCCACCCTGAGCCCAGCAGGGAGGGAGGGATTGTCCTTCCCTTTTCCTCTCCCTTTCATCTTTCCCACATTTTATCAGCTCAGAGCAGTTCAGAAAGCAGCAGCTCTCACCTTCCCTTCCAGGATCATCTGTTTCCTTTTATTGATTTCTTTCTTCTCGTCAAAATCCATCCCCTCCAGCTCCTGGCAGAGGGAAGAGCAGCAGAGCAGTGAGGAAAAGCAGCAGAGCCACAAACCTCAACCCTCAGCAGCAAAAAACCCCTGGAAAACTGTGAGAGAACCAGAAAAACCCTGGAAAACTGTGAGAAAAACACAGAAAAACCCTGAAAATGTGAAAAAAATAGAAAACCCCCAAAAAAACTGTGAGAAAAACACAGAAAACCCCTGAAAAAAGTGAAAAAAAAAATAGAAAACCCAAAAAAAAAAGTGAGAAAAAAAACAGAAAACCCCTGAAAAAGTGTGAGAAAGAACCAGAAAACTACTGAAAAACTAAAAAAAAAAAACAGAAAAGCCCTGAAAAATGTGAAAAAATAGAAAACCCCCAAAAAAACTGTGAGAAAAAAAACAGAAAACCCCTGAAAAATGTGAAAAAAAATAGAAAACCCCCAAAAAAACTCTGAGAAAAAAACAGAAAACCCCTGAAAAACTGTGAAAAAGAACAGAAAACCCATGAAAAAAAAGTGAAAAAAACAGAAACCCCCCCAAAAAAAGTGAGGAAAGCAGAAAACCTCGGGGCGAGAGGCAGAGCAAGGCTCCCCCATGAGGCAGAGTGAAAACCCGAGAGAAATCCACTTGGATTTAATGATTGCATTTTAATCACTGCATTTGGAATTTGAATTCTTTCTAATTTTGAATTTGAATTCTTTCTAATTTTGAATTTTAATTCTATTATTTTGAATTTTAATTCTAATTTTGAATTTGAATTCTTTCTATTATTTTGAATTTGAATTCTTTCTAATTTTGAATTTTAATTCTTTCTAATTTTGAATTTTAATTCTTTCTAATTTTGAATTTTAATTCTTTCTATTAATTTGAATTTGAATTATTTCTAATTTTGAAGTTTAATTCTTTCTATTATTTTGAATTTGAATTCTTTCTATTAATTTTGAATTTGAATTCTTTCTAATTTTGAATTTTAATTCTTTCTATTATTTTGAATTTTAATTCTAATTTTGAATTTTAATTCTTTCTATTAATTTTGAATTTGAATTATTTCTATTAATTTGAATTTGAATTCTTTACCATTTTAATTATTTGTATTATTTAATATTTATATTAATATCTCATATAATAATTAATATATTACAATATTGATATTCTATTAATATAATTAATATAGTATATCATATTTAATTATTTGAATTAGTAAGAATATTTAAATATTATTTGAATTAGCAAGAATATTTAAATATTATTTGAATTAGCAAGAATATTTAAATATTATTTGAATTAGTAAGGATATTTAAATATTATTCGAATTAGCAAGAATATTTAAATATTATTTGAATTAGTAAGAATATTTAAATATGAATTAGTAAGAATATTTAAATATTATTTGAATTAGCAAGGATATTTAAATATTATTTGAATTAGTAAGGCTATTTAAATATTATTTGAATTAGCAAGAATATTTAAATATTATTTGAATTAGTAAGAATATTTAAATATTATTTGAATTAGTAAGGATATTGAAATATTTAAAAAAGCATGGGGAGCTCTCAGGGCAGGTAAAAATCCCTCAGCTGCAGTCACCAACACCCCCTGGGATCTTCCTGGGGATTGTGGGGTTTGGTTCCCCTGCCAGGGACACTCACGATCTCACACTCCCTCCTGGTGACGTTCACCTGGGTCAGGATGTCCAGCACCTGCTGCTCCTGCACGCAGAACTCCTTCAGCTGCAGCTCTGGTGAGACACACACAGCTCTTTGCTCTCTGCTCAAAACCACCCCGAGATCATAAAAAGTTTTTTTTTTTCCCTCCCAGCCCCACGGCCAAAGGAGAAGTCCAGCTGGTTTTGCTCCTCAAGGGTGTTCATTTTCCTGATCTAGAACATTCTCTCTCTGCCCTGCTCAGCTCTACTCAGCCATGGCATTCTGTCTGTCCTCAGGGCAGTGTTCACATTTTATACCGTGTGTAAAACAGAGTCTAGAAAATATGTTTATAAAGCACTACGTGCACTTTATCTACAATTCATTCCCAGTGCCTGCCACCCGTGTTGGACACTGTGTCTCTACCAATAATAATACTCTAATAATACTCTAAACCAATAAAAAGTGTCGCCAGCACAGTGAAAGATGGAGGGCAAGGAGAAGGACAAGACACACCCAAATCCCTCCAGCTTGTCCCCTTGAACCCCGTTCTAAAAAACCCCAAAATTCTACTTTTTCACCCAGTGTTAACTCAACCACCACACTGCTCAAACCCTCGTGGTTTGTAATTCCTCGTGGTTTGTAATTGCCCTGCAGGACATGCAGGGCAAGGAGAAGGAGAAGGACAAGACACATCCAAATCCCTTCATCTTGTCCCATTGAACCCCATTCTAAAAAACCCCAAAATTCTCCTTTTCCACCCTGTGTTAACTCAACCACCACACTGCTCAAACCCTCGTGGTTTGTAATTCCTCACACAGAGCTGGCAGCTTTTCCCACGGGATAAAATGGAAGCCACAGGTGGTTTTGACTTGGTGCCAGGGTCTGAGCCCCCTGCCAGGGTCTCAGGCAGCCAGGGGGTTCCCACAGACAGGGTCACAAAACCCAAATCCCTGAGGAAAAGAAGCCAAGCAAATCCCTGGATTATCAGAGGAGCTGCTCCGTGTTCTGTGGGTCAGTGGTGGATTGCTGCACGCTGGGGTTGCAGCCTGCAGGGATTCCATCCTCCCCTCGGCCTGCAGCTCCTGCAGCACAAGCTGCTCCATTATTTGGTCTGTTTCCCCCCCAAAAAAATAAATAAATAAAATAGGGAATGTGATCCTGAGGAGTGGAATAGGGAATGTGAAGAGTGGAATAGGGAATAGGGATCCTGAAACATGGAATAGGGAATAAGGATCCTAAGGAGTGGAATAGGGAATGTCAAGATTGGAATAGGGAATGTGAAAACCTGAAGATTGAAAAAGGGAATCTGAACTTGAAACATGGAAAAGGGAATGTGAACCTGAAGAGTGAAGTAGGAATAGGGATCGTGAAGATTGGAATAGGGAATGTGAACCTGAAGAGTGAAATAGGGAATCTGAAGAGTGGAATAGGGAATCTGAACCTGAATCATGGTATAGGGAATGGGATCCTGAAATATGGAATAGGGAATGGGATCCTGAGGAGTGGAATAGGGAATCTATTCCCTATTGTGGTCCTCAAGATTGGAATAGGGAATCTGAAGAGTGGAACGGGGAATGTGAACCTGAAATATGGAATAGAGAATGTGAAGATTGGAATAGGGAATGTGAACCTGAAGATTGAAAAAGGGAATCTGAACTTGAAACATGGAATAGGGAATCTGAACCTGAAGATTGGAATAGGGAATGTGAAGAGTGGACTAGGGAATGTGATCCAGGGCTTTGTGCAGAAGCAGCTGCTTTGACAAGGAAGAGCCCCACACAATTTCTGCTCCACCAAAAGCAGCAGGAACACAAGCAGGGTCCTGCCTGCCCCAGCCAGGGGTCCCACAGCAGGGGTGCAGCTGCTCCTGCTCTTTCCCAAGGGCTGGGGAAGGGCCAGGAGCCAGCGCCACTCACTGATCTCCTCCTCGATGGCGTGCACCAGGTGGATGTCGTACTGCGTCACCAGCGTGATGGCCACGCCCGAGCGGCCTGCGGGAAGGACACGGAGGGGCAGGGAGAGGGGATGGAGCCAAGGGAGAGGGGATGGAGCCGAGGGAGAGGGGATGGAGCCGAGGGAGAGGGGATGGAGCCAAGGGAGAGGGGATGGAGCCGAGGGAGAGGGGATGGAGCCGAGGGACAGGGGATGGAGCCGAGGCACTCCCAGGGGATGGAGCCGAGGGAGAGGGGATGGAGCCGAGGGAGAGGGGATGGAGCCGAGGCAGTGCCGGGGGATGGAGCCAAGGGAGAGGGGATGGAGCCAAGGGAGAGGGGATGGAGCCGAGGGAGAGGGGATGGAGCCGAGGGACAGGGGATGGAGCCGAGGCAGTGCCGGGGGATGGAGCCAAGGCACTCCCAGGGGATGGAGCCAAGGGAGAGGGGATGGAGCCAAGGGAGAGGGGATGGAGCTGAGGGAGAGGGGATGGAGCCGAGGGAGAGGGGATGGAGCCAAGGGAGAGGGGATGGAGCCAAGGGAGAGGGGATGGAGCCGAGGGAGAGGGGATGGAGCCGAGGGACAGGGGATGGAGCCGAGGCAGTGCCGGGGGATGGAGCCGAGGCACTCCCAACCCTCCCCAGCAGCCAGGCTGCCTGCCCACAGAGCTCTCCTGGCTCTGAAAATCCCATTCGTGATCCCATTCATGATCCCGTTCAAACCAGCGCGGCGGCACGATCCGCCCTCATGCATCCCAGGGCAGGATCCCAGTGATCCCAGGGCAGATCCCAGTGATCCCAGGGCAGATCCCAGTGATCCCAGGGCAGATCCCAGGGCAGGATCCCAGTGATCCCAGGGCAGATCCCAGTGATCCCAGGGCAGATCCCAGGGGTCCCAGTGGGTGTGAGGGTGCTGCTGGGACAGCCGGGGCCCGTCCCTGGGGCTCACCCGCGCGCGCCGTCCGCCCCACGCGGTGGATGTAGATCTTGGGCAGCCCCGGGGTGTTGTGGTTGATGACGACCTGGACTGCAGGGATGTCCAAACCTCTGGAATGGGGGTAAAAAAAACCACCCAGTGGTGGGAAAACCAGCTTAAATGTCATAGAATTATCAAATGCCAGAATGGTTTGGGGTGGGAGGGACCTTAAATCCCATTTAGTTCTTGCCTTGCCTTGCCAGGGACACTTGCACTATCCCAGGGATCTGTTTAATTCCTGCTTTCTCCAAAAGCCCCAGATTCCCATGGAAAAAGTCTTTATTGGCTGATTGGAGGATAAATTCCTTCCTCACAGAGCTCAGCAATTCCCCAGCTCCTTCCTCAAAGCTCAACAATTCCAACTCCTTCCTCAGAGCTCAGCAATTCTCCAACTCCTGAGAGCTCAGCAATTCCCCAATTCCTTCCTCAGAGCTCAACAATTCCCCAATTCCTTCCTCAGAGCTCAACAATTCCCAATTCCTCAGAGCTCAGCAATTTCCCAACTCCTCCCTCAGAGCTCAGCAATTCCCCAGTTCCTTTCTCAGAGCTCAACAATTCCCCAATTCCTTCCTCAGAGCTCAGCAATTCCCCAATTCCTTTCTCAGAGCTCAACAATTCCCAATTCCTCAGAGCTCAACAATTCCCCAGCTCCTCCCTCAGAGCTCAACAATTCCCCAATTCCTTCCTCAGAGCTCAACAATTCCCAATTCCTCAGAGCTCAGCAATTTCCCAACTCCTCCCTCAGAGCTCAACAATTCCCAATTCCTCAGAGCTCAACAATTCCCCAGCTCCTCCCTCAGAGCTCAACAATTCCCCAATTCCTGAGAGCTCAACAATTCCCCAATTCCTGAGAGCTCAACAATTCCCCAATTCCTCAGAGCTCAACAATTCCCAATTCCTCAGAGCTCAACAATTCCCAATTCCTCAGAGCTCAACAATTCCCCAATTCTTTCCTCAGAACTCAGCAATTCCCCAATTCTTTCCTCAGAGCTCAGCAATTCCCCAACCCCTCAGAGCTCAGCAATTCCCTCCTGGAATTTGCTGCTCCTCTTGGAGCTGCTCCCAGATCCAGGAACCCCTCAGGAACCTCCAAGCCCTCCCTGGGCAGAGCCTCAGCACCCCCAGGCTCCAAAGCCCAGCTCAGACAGCTGGGGAAGAGCCTGTCCCACCCAAACCCGGGGGATTTCAGGGTCTGCTCTTGCTAAACTCAGCCTAAACTGGTTCTGGTGAACAAATCCAGGTGTGAGAGCTCTTGCTTTACCTGGCAGCCACGTCGGTGGCGATGAGGATCTTGAAGATGCTGGACTTGAACTTGGCCAAAGCTGCAAATCTCTGTTTCTGGGAGGAGAAAATTCCAGGTGAGGGGTGTGGGGTGCAGCTGGGAGCAGCCCCTGGCAGGCCCCTGCATCCCTCACCTGCTTCATCATGGAATGCAGAGCCACAGAAGGGAAGTTGAATTTCCTCAGCATCATGTTCAGCACCTGGCAGTCCCTGGAAGGGAGAGAAAAAGTCAGGAAAATCCTCAGGATGCACTCAGGGAATGGATCAGGACAGAGCTGGGACAGGCAGGGACTGTCCCACCATGCTGGGGGCTCCAGCGTGGCCTGGGACAATTCCAGGGGTGGGACAGGCAGGGACACCTCCCATTTCTGTGTGTAATTCCCAAAATCCTCATTTTTCTCTTCCTTTAAGATACTTCCCACCATGCTGGGGGCTCCAGCGTGGCCTGGGACAATTCCAGGGGATGGGAAAACTGGGACAGTTCCAGGAACACCTCCCATTTCTGTGTGTAATTCCCAAAATCCTCATTTTTCCCCTCATTCATGACATCTCCCACTATCCCAGAGTGCTCCAGCGTGGCCTGGGACAATTCCAGGGGTGGGACAGGCAGGGACACCTCCCATTTCTGTGTGTAATGCCCAAAATCCTCATTTTTCTCTTCCTTTAAGATACTTCCCACCATGCTGGGGGCTCCAGCGTGGCCTGGGACAATTCCAGGGGATGGGAAAACTGGGACAGTTCCAGGAACACCTCCCATTTCTGTGTGTAATGCCCAAAATCCTCATTTTTCCCCTCATTCATGACACCTCCCACAACCCCAGGGTGCTCCAGCGTGGCCTGGGACAATTCCTGGGGTGGGACAGGCAGGGATACCTCCCATTTCTGTGTGTAATTCCCAAAATCCTCATTTTTCTCTTCCTTTAAGATACTTCCCACTATCCCAGAGTGCTCCAGCGTGGCCTGGGACAATTCCTGGGGTGGGACAGGCAGGGACACCTCCCATTTCTGACTTTAATTCCCAAAATCCTCATTTGTCCCCTCATTCATGACACCTCCCACAACCCCAGGGTGCTCCAGCGTGGCCTGGGACAATTCCAGGGGTGGGAAAACTGTGCCAGGGAGGAGAAGGCAGGGAGGAAGAGCCTCTCACTTGCAGGTTTTGGTGAAGATGATGATGGCCCAGTCCTCGTGCTGGTCCTGGAAGCTCTGCACCAGGTGCACCAGGTGGGCGTCCTTGAGCGCCTCGGGCACCAGCAGGTACCGCTGCTCCAGCTCCTCCACCGTCCTCACCCTGCAGGGAACGGGGAAAAGGGAAATCCAGGGATCCCTGAGGCTGGAAAAGCCCCCCAGGATCATCCAGTGCAAGCTGTGACCGTCCCACAGCACGCCCAGCCCTGCCCTGGACACCTCCTTCCAAGGGCTGGCCGCTCTTTCCAGGAGGGAATTCCTGCTGCTGTCCCACCTGGAGCACCCTGGGGCCGTTCCCTCCTGTCCTGGTGTCCCCTGGGACCCTCCTGGCTGTCCCCTCCTGTCGGGGGCTTGTGGACATTGGGAATGTCCCCCTGATCCTGCTTTTCTCCAGGCTGGGCCCCTTCCCAGCCCCCTCAGGAATTCTCCAGCCCCCTCAGGAATTCTCCAGTTCCCCCAGGAATTCTCCAGTTCCCCCAGGAATTCTCCAGCCCCCTCAGGAATTCTCCAGTTCCCCCAGGAATTCTCCAGCCCTTTCAGTTCTCCAGCTCCATTCCCAGCCCCCTCAGGAATTCTCCAGCCCCCTCAGGAATTCTCCAGCCCCCTCAGGAATTCTCTCCAGCCCCTTCCCATCTTCTTCAGGAATTATCCAGCTCCATTCCCATCTCCTTCAGGAATTCTCTCCAGACCCTTCCCAGCCCCCTCAGGAATTCTCCAGTTCCCCCAGGAATTCTCCAGCTCCATTCCCAGCCCCTTCCCAGGAATTCTCCAGCCCTTTCCCATCTCCCTCAGGAATTCCCAGCTCCTTCCCAGGAATTCTCCAGCTCCTTCCCAGGAATTCTCCAGCCCTTTCTTTCCCATCTTCCCAGCCCCTTCCCAGGAATTCCCAGCCATTTCCCAGGAATTCTCCAGCTCCTTCCCAGGAATTCTCCAGCTCCTTCCCAGGAATTCTCCAGCCCTTTCCCATCTCCCTCAGGAATTTTCCAGCCCCTTCCCAGGAATTCTCCAGCCCTTTCCCATCTCCCTCAGGAATTCTCCAGCCCTTTCCCAGGAATTCTCCAGCCCTTTCCCATCTCCCTCAGGAATTCTCCAGCCCTTTTCCAGGAATTCTCCAGCCCTTTCCCATCTCCCTCAGGAATTCTCCAGCCCTTTTCCAGGAATTCTCCAGCCCTTTCCCATCTCCCTCAGGAATTCCCAGCCCCTTCCCAGGAATTCACCAGCCCTTTCCCAGGAATTCTCCAGCCCTTTCCCAGGAATTCTCCAGCCCTTTCCCATCTCCCTGAGGAATTCCCAGCCCCTCGTTGCCCTTCTCCTGACGCCCCAAAAGGCCGGGCGGTGCCTCAGCAGCGCCGGCACAGGAGAAAGCAGGGAAAGGAGACGAGCCCCGGGGAAGAGCAGGAATCCTGGGCACTCACTGGGACGTGGCCTCCCAGAAGAAGGGGCTGTTGGCCGCCAGGGCCCGCAGCTGGCTCAGGGTGGCCGTGAGGGTGGCACTGAAGAGCAGCGTCTGGCGGCGCGCGGGCACGGCGCCCAGGATCAGCTCCAGGTCGGCGCTGAAATCCGCGCTGCCCTGCTCCAGCAGCCGGTCGGCCTCGTCCAGCACCTGGGCACAGCCCCCGCAGCGTGGGAACCCGGGAGAGCCGGGGATGCGCCCAGGGAATGTGCCCAGGGAAACCAGGGAATGTGCCCAGGGAATGTGCCCAGGGAGAGCCGGGAATGTGCCCAGGGAATGTGCCCAGAGAACCCCAGGGAGAGCCGGGAATGTGCCCAGGGAGAGCCGGGAATGTGCCCAGGGAAACCAGGGAATGTGCCCAGGGAATGTGCCCAGGGAGAGCCGGGAATGTGCCCAGGGAATGTGCCCAGGGAAAGCCGGGAGAGCCGGGAATGTGCCCAGGGAATGTGCCCAGGGAGAGCCGGGAATGTGCCCAGGGAATGTGCCCAGGGAACCCGGGAGAGCCGGGAATGCGCCCAGGGAATGTGCCCAGGGAGAGCCGGGAGAGCCGGGAATGTGCCCAGGGAATGTGCCCAGGGAATGTGCCCAGAGAACCCCAGGGAAACCAGGGAATGTGCCCAGGGAGAGCCGGGAATGTGCCCAGGGAACCCCCCAGGATTCCAGGGAATGTGCCCAGGGAATGTGCCCAGGGAACCCCAGGGAATGTGCCCAGGGAATGTGCCCAGGGAACCCCCCAGGATTCCCGGGAATGCTGCCAGGGCTGGATGCTCACCAGGAACTTGACCTTGCCCAGGCTGAAGGTGCTGCTGCTGCGCAGGTGGTCGGCGAGGCGCCCGGGCGTGGCGATCACCACGTGCGGCCTGCGGGCCAGCTCCAGGGCCTGGGCCACCATGTCTGGGGGACAGGCAGGGACAGGCTGGGAACGGGGCTGGGAACACTGGGAACGGGGCTGGGAGCACTGGGAACGGGGCTGGGAGCACTGGGAACGGGGCTGGGAGCACTGGGGACATGGGGAACGGGGCTGGGAACACTGGGAACATGGCTGGGAACACTGGGAATGGGGCTGGGAGCACTGGGAACGGGAGCACTGGGAATGGGAACACGGGGAATGTGGCTGGAAGCACTGGGAACACGGCTGGGAACACGGGGAACGGGGCTGGGAACACTGGGAACATGGGGAATGGGGCTGGGAGCACTGGGAATGGGAACACTGGGAATGGGGCTGGGAGCACTGGGAACGGGGCTGGGAGCACTGGGAACACGGGGAATGGGGCTGGGAGCACTGGGAATGGGAGCACTGGGAATGGGGCTGGGAATGGGGCTGGGAACACGGGGCTGGGAGCACTGGGAACGGGGCTGGGAACACTGGGAATGGGGCTGGGAGCACTGGGAACGGGGCTGGGAGCACTGGGAACGGGGCTGGGAACACTGGGAACGGGGCTGGGAGCACTGAGAATGGGGCTGGGAGCACTGGGAACACGGGGAATGGGGCTGGGAGCACTGGGAATGGGAGCACTGGGAACGGGGCTGGGAATGGGGCTGGGAGCACTGGGAACGGGGCTGGGAGCACTGGGAACGGGAGCACTGGGAATGGGAACACTGGGAACGGGGCACGGGGAACGGGGCTGGGAACGGGGCAGGGAAGGCCCCGCGCTCACCGAGGCCGCCCACCACCACGCAGTCCTTGAGGCCCAGGGGCTTGCCCAGCACCCGGAACTGCTCGGCGATCTGGTACGCCAGCTCCCTGCGGGGGCAGCCCGGCTCAGCCCGCCCGCCGCTCCCCCGGGCCCCCAGAGCTCCTCCCGGGGCTCCCCCGCATCCCCAGAGCTCCTCCCGGGGCTCCCCCGCATCCCCAGAGCTCCTCCCGGGGCTCCCCCGGATCCCCAGAGCTCCTCCCGGGGCTCCCCCGGGGCTCCCCCGCATCCCCAGAGCTCCTCCCGGAGCTCCCCGGGTTCCCCAGAGCTCCCCCCAGGGCTCCCCCGGATCCCCAGGGCTCCTCCCGGGGCTCCCCCCACATCCCCAGAGCTCCTCCCGGGGCTCCCCTGGTTCCCCAGAGCTCCCCCCAGGGCTCCCCCGGCTCCCCTGGGGCTCCCCCCGGATCCCCAGAGCTCCCCAGGGCTCCCCCGGATCCCCAGAGCTCCTCCCAGAGCTCCCCAGGGCTCCCCCCGGCTCCCCAGAGCTCTCCCTGGAGCTCCCCCGTTTCCCGTGGGGCTCCCCCGGTTCCCCAGAGCTCCCCCCGGGTCCCTTGGAGCTCCCCCAGTTCCCCAGAGCTCCTCCCAGGGCTCCCCCAGTTCCCCAGAGCTCCTCAGGGCTTCCCCCCGGTTTCCCTGGAGTTCCCCCCAGTTCCCCCAATGCTCCCCCTGCTCCCCAGGGTTCCCCCCGGTTCCCCGGAGCTCCCCCTGGCTCCCCGGAGCTCCCCCCGGTTCCCCGGAGCTCCCCCCGGTTCCCTGGAGCTCCCCCCAGATCCCCCCGGTGCCCCGGTACCGGGTGGGGGTGAGCACGAGGCAGAAGATGCCGTAGGGATCCTCGGCGAGCGCCTGCAGCACCGGCAGCACGAACGCCGCCGTCTTCCCGCTGCCCGTCTTGGCACAGCCCAGGCAGTCCCGGCCTGCGGCGGCACCGCGGCGTCAGCGGGAGCGGGAGCGGGATGGGGAACGGGATGGGAAATGGGAACGGGGACGGGGATGGGAAAAGGGAAATGGGAATGGGGATGGGAATGGGAACGGGGATGGGAAATGGGAATGAGAATGGGGATGGGAAATGGGGATGGGAAATGGGAACCGGGATGGGAAACGGGGATGGGAAATGGGAACGGGGATGGGAATGGGGAATGGGAAATGGGAAACGGGGAATGGGAACGGGGATGGGAAATGGGAAATGGGAATGGGGATGGGAAATGGGAACCGGGATGGGAAATGGGAACGGGGATGGGAAATGGGAATGGGAAATGGGAATGGGGATGGGAAATGGGAAATGGGAATGGGGATGGGAAATGGGAACCGGGATGGGAAATGGGAACGGGGATGGGAAATGGGAATGGGAAATGGGAATGGGAAGTGGGAAACGGGAATGGGAACTGGGATGGGAATGGGAAATGGGAACAGGAATGGGAAATGGGAACCAGGAACGGGGATGGGAAATGGGAATGGGAAATAGGAACCAGGAACAGGGACGGGAACAGGAAATGGGAATGGGGAACGGGGATGGGAAATGGGAACGGGAATGGGAAATGGGATGGGAATGGGAACCGGGAATGGGAACGGGGATGGGAAACGGGAAATGGGAACCAGAACAGGGAATGGGAATGGGAAACAGGAATGGGAAACGGGAAAGGGAACGGGAATGGGGAATGGGACCAGGAACGGGAACCGGGGAATGGGAGGGGAACGGCAACCGGGACCAGGAGCCGGAAATAGGACCAGGGAACGGGAACCGGGGAACGGGAGGGGAACGGCTGGACCGGGACCGGGACCGGGGAAAGAGGCACCGGGGGGAGAGCGGCCGGGCCCGGGGGAGGGGCGGGGAGCGTGAGGGGCCGTTCCCGGGGATGGAACCGGGAACGTGAGCGGCGTTTCCGGGGATGGGACGGGGCCGTTCCCGGGGATGGGACGGGGCCGTTCCCGGGGATGGGACGGGGACCGGGAGCGGCGTTCCCGGCGAAGGACCGGGGCCCGCCGCCGGCCGTTACGGGGATGGGACGGGGCGCACACGCGGCCCTTCCCGGGTGCGGGCGCGCCCCGCGGCGCTCACCCTGCAGCACGGCCGGGATGCAGGCGGCCTGCACGGGCGTGGGCCGCACCAGCCCCACCTGCCGCGCCTGCTCCGCCAGCCACGGCGCCAGCCCGAGCGCCCGGAACTCCGCCATGGCCGCGCTCCGCTCCGCCCGCGCGCCGCGCGCCCCGATGGCGTCACCGCCGCGCGCCCCGCTCATTGGCCGGCTCGCTCTAACCCCGCCCACTCCCGGCAACCGCGCGTCGCTTTGCATGACGTATCCGCCTCCTCGCGTCGCTATTGGCGGTTTCCATGGAGACGGCGGCTCCCGGCAGCCCCCGCGGCGCGGGCGCTTCCGGGGACGTGTCTGAGGGCGATGGCGGCCGGGGCGGGCGCGGCGCCGGCCGGGGAGGCGGACGAGCTCTTCGACCTCCGCAACAACTTCTACATCGGCGCCTACCAGGCCGCCATCAACGAGGCGCAGCGGGCCAAGGTCGGGCACGGCGGGCGGCGCTGCCCGGGACCCGCCGCGGCTCCCTGAGGGCCGCTCAGCGGCGGGGCCGGGAGCGGTTGTGTGGGGTGGGTTTGGGGTGGGTTTGTGTGGGGTGGGTTTGGGGTGGGTTTGTGTGGGGCTGTTTGTGTGGGGTTGTTTGTGTGGGGTTGTTTGTGTGGGGTGGGTTTGTGTGGGGCGGGTTTGTGTGGGGCTGTTTGTGTGGGGTTGTTTGTGTGGGGTGGGTTTGTGTGGGGCGGGTTTGTGTGGGGCTGTTTGTGTGGGGTGGGTTTGTGTGGGGCTGTTTGTGTGGGGTTGTTTGTGTGGGGTGGGTTTGTGTGGGGCGGGTTTGTGTGGGGCTGTTTGTGTGGGGTGGGTTTGGGGTTGGTTTGTGTGTCTGGGTTTGTGTGGGGTGGGTTTGTGTGGGGCTGTTTGTGTGGGGTGGGTTTTATGGGATGGGTTTTATAGGGCAGGTTTTAGTGGGGTGGCTCCATGGGGCTGCTGCTGTAGGGTGGGTTTTGTGGGGTTGGTTTATGGGGCAGGTTTCAGTGGGGTTGGTTTATGGGGTTGGTTTATGGGGCAGGTTTCAGTGGGGTGGGTTTTGTGGGGTTGGTTTATAGGGCAGGTTTCGGTGGGGTTGGTTTATGGGGCAGGTTTCTTTAGGGTTGGTTTGTAGGGCAGGTTTCTGTGGGGTGGCTCCATGGGGCTGCTGCTCTGGGGTGGGTTTTATGGGATGAGTTTTATGGGGCAGGTTTCTTTAGGGTTGGTTTATAGGGCAGGTTTCGGTGGGGTTGGTTTATGGGGCAGGTTTCAGTAGGATGGGTTTTATGGGGCAGGTTTCTTTAGGGTTGGTTTGTAGGGCAGGTTTCAGTGGGGTGGGTTTTGTGGGGTTGGTTTATGGGGCAGGTTTCAGTGGGGTGGGTTTTGTGGGGTTGGTTTATAGGGCAGGTTTCAGTGGGGTGGGTTTTGTGGGGTTGGTTTATGGGGCAGGTTTCAGTGGGGTGGGTTTTGTGGGGTTGGTTTATGGGGCAGGTTTCAGTGGGGTTGGTTTATGGGGCAGGTTTCAGTGGGGTTGGTTTATGGGGCAGGTTTCAGTGGGGTTGGTTTATGGGGCAGGTTTCTTTAGGGTTGGTTTGTAGGGCAGGTTTCAGTGGGGTGGCTCCGTGGGGCTGCTGCTCTGGGGTGCCCAGGGCCCTGAGGGCTCTCCCTGGTGCTCTCCCTCCCCTGGTGCAGCCGGGCAGCCCCGAGAGGGAGGTGGAGAGGGACGTGTTCCTGTTCCGGGCATACCTCGCCCAGGTGAGCCTGAGCCACCCCTGGGACGGGGCAGCCACAGCTGCTCTGGGAATTCCAGCCAGGAATGCCCTCCCAAATCCCACCCAGGCTCCCCTTCCCAGTCTAAATCCATTCCCTGAGTCCTGGGATTCCATCCCAAATCCATTCCCTAAATCCTGGAATTCCATCCCTTATCCCAAACCCGTTCCCTAAATCCTGGGATTCCATCCCAAATCCATTCCCTGAGTCCTGGAATTCCATCCCTTATCCCAAATCCATTCCCTGAGTCCTGGAATTCCCATCCCAAATCCATTCCCTGTGCCCTGGGATTCCCATCCCAATCCCAAGTCCCTTTCCATCTGTCCCCTGGGGTCCCTGTCCCTCTCCTGGGTCCCCGTTTGTCCCCAGATCCCTGAGAGTTCTCAAAGCTTAATTCCTTTCTCTTCCTGCTTTGCCCTCTTTTCCCTCTTTTTCCTTCCCACCTTTCCGTCTTTTCCCTCTTTTTCCCTCTTTTCCTCTCTTTTCCCACTTTTCCCTTTTTTCCTTTCTTTCTTTTCCTTTCTTTTTTCTCCTTTCTTTTCCTTTCTTTTTTTTTCCTTATTTCTCTTCTCCCTGCCTTTCCTGCCTTTTCTGCTCTCCCTTCTCTCCCTGCCCTTTTTTTCCTTCATTTTCTCCTTTTCCTGCTCTCCCTGCCTTTCCTTCTCTCCCTTCTCTCCCTTCTCTCCCCTCCTTTCCTGCTTTTCCTTCATTTCTTTTCCTGCTTTTCCCTCTTTTCTTTTCCTGCTTTTCTCTCTTTTCTTTTCCTGCTTTTCTCTCTTTTCTTTTCCTGCTTTTCTCTCTTTTCTTCTCCTTCTTCTCCTTCTTCTCTTTCTTCTTCTTCTTCTTCTTCTTCTCCTTCTTTTCCTTCTTCTCCTTCTTTCTTTTCCTTCTTCTCCTTCTTCTCCTTCTTTTCCTTCTTTTCCTTCTTTTCCTTCTTTTCCTTCTTTTCCTTCTTTTCCTTCTTTTCCTTCTTTTCCTTTTCTTTTCCTTCTTTTCCTTCTTTTCCTTCTTCTCCTTCTTTTCCTTCTTTTCCTCCTTTTTCTTCTTCTCCTTCTCCTTCTTCTCCTCCTCCTCCTCCTTCTCCTCCTTCTCCTTCTTCTCCTCCTCCTCCTCCTTTCCCCCCTGGCCCTGTCTCCGTGCCCTGCAGAGGAAGTTTGGCGTGGTGCTGGACGAGCTCAAGGGCAGCTGCAGCCCCGAGCTGCAGGCAGTCAGGATGTTTGCTCAGTTCCTGGCCAGCGAGAGCCAGAGGTGAGCCAGGATCCAGCCCTTCCCTGGGGGCATCTGCCCCTTCCCTGGGGGCATCTGCCCCTTCCCTGGGAGCATCTGCCCCTTCCCTGGGGGCATCTGCCCCTTCCCTGGGGGCATCTGCCCCTTCCCTGGGGACATCTGCCCCTTCCCTGGGAGCATCTGCCCCTTCCCTGGGAGCATCTGCCCCTTCCCTGGGGGCATCTGCCCCTTCCCTGGGAGCATCTGCCCCTTCCCTGGGGGCATCTGCCCCTTCCCTGGGGGCATCTGCGGGCTCTCAGCAAATTCCTGCAGTTCCAGGAGCTTTTGGGGTGCAGGGGGGTTTAGAGATCATCCAGGGACACCTTCCAGTGTTCCAGGATGCTCCAGGGGTGGAGCAGCCACAGCTTCTCTTGTTTTATCCTCTTTTCTCCCCCCTTTTCTCCCATTTTATCCCATTTATTCTCCAATTTTCTCACCCCTTTTCCCCCATTTCCCCCATCCCCCCCCATTTCCCCCCATTTTCTCCCCAATTTTATCCCATTTACCTCCTCCCATTTTATCCCATTTTCCCCCTCCCATTTTGTCCCCATTTTCCCCCATTCTCTCCCCCATTTTTTCCCCCCATTTTCTCCCCCCATTCTCTCCCCCATTCTCTCCCCCATTCTCTCCCCCATTCTCTCCCCCATTCTCTCCCCCATTTTCTCCCCCCATTTTCTCCCGTTTCCCCCCATTTTCTCCCCCATTTTATCCCATTTCCCCCCTCTCATTTTCCCCCATTTTCTCCCCTGTTCTCCCCCCATTTTCTCCCCTGTTCTCCCCCCATTTTCTCCCCCCATTTTCTCCCCCCATTTTCTCCCCCCATTTTCTCCCCCCATTTTCTCCCCCCATTTTCTCCCCTGTTTTCCCCTATTTTCTCCCGTTTTCTCCCCCCATTTTCTCCCCCCATTTTCTCCCCCATTTTATCCCATTTCCCCACTCCCATTTTCCCCCATTTTCTCCCCATTTTGTCCCCATTTTCCCCCATTTCTCCCCCATTTTCTCCCCTGTTTTCCCCCATTTTCTCCCCTGTTTTCCCACATTCTCTCCCCCATTTTATCCCATTTCCCCCCTCTCATTTTCCCCCCATTTTCTCCCCTGTTTTCCCCCCATTTTCTCCCCTGTTTCCCCCCATTTCTCCCCCCATTTTCTCCCATTTCCCCCCATTTTCTCCCCTGTTTTCCCCCATTTTCTCCCCCATTCCCCCCATTTTCTCCCCAAACCCACCCCCCATTCCCCCCCGTCCCCCCTCAGGGACTCCATCGTGGCCGAGCTGGACAAGAAGATGGCCAAGAGCGTGGAGGTGGCCAACTGCACCTTCCTGCTGATGGCAGCCTCCATCTACCTGCACGAGCAGAACCCCGAGGCTGCCCTGCGTGCCCTGCACCAGGGGGACAGCCTGGAGTGGTGAGGCAGCCCCACAAACGGGGTCACATCCTCCCCACACCCCCCGGCACCCCCTGCCTGCCCTTTGGGCTCACTCTGAGCACCTCTGGAAGCATCCAGAGGCTCCTTCTCAGAGGAGGAGCTTTTGGGGATTTGGGGTGTGTTGTTTTTTTTTGTTTTTTTTTTTTTTTCCTGCAGTTCCCATGGGGAATGGGAGAGCTTGGATATTGATCTGTGTGGGGTTTGAGCTGGGAGGGAGCTGGGAGCAGCTCCAGGGGTCAGAGTTTGGGTTGGGAGGGACCCTCAGGACCATCCCTGGTGGGGTTTGGGGTGGGGAGGGACCCTCAGGACTGTCCCAGGTGGGTTTGAGGTCAGGAGGGACCCTCAGGACCATCCCAGGAGGGGTTTGGGGTCAGGAAGGACCCTCAGGCCCATCCCAGGAGGGATTTGGGGTGGGGAGGGACCCTCAGAACCCTTCCAGGAGGGGTTTGGGGTTGGGAGGGACACTCAGGACTGTCTCAGGTGGGGTTTGGGGTCACCAGGGACCCTCAGGACCATCCCAGGAAGGGTTTGGGGTCAGGAAGGACCCTCAGGCCCATCCCAGGAGGGGTTTGGGGTCAGGAAGGACCCTCAGGCCCATCCCAGGAGGGGTTTGGGGTCAGCAGGGACCCTCAGGCCCATCCCAGGTGGGGTTTGGGGTCAGGAAGGACCCTCAGGCCCATCCCCGGAGGGGTTTGGGGTCAGGAAGGACCCTCAGGCCCATCCCAGGTGGGGTTTGGGGTCAGCAGGGACCCTCAGGCCCATCCCAGGTGGGGTTTGGGGTCAGCAGGGACCCTCAGGCCCACCCCAGGAAGGGTTTGGGGTCAGGAAGGACCCTCAGGCCCATCCCAGGAGGGGTTTGGGGTCAGGAAGGACCCTCAGGCCCATCCCAGGTGGGGTTTGGGGTCAGGAGGGACACTCAGGCCCATCCCAGGAGGGGTTTGGGGTCAGGAAGGACCCTCAGGCCCATCCCAGGAGGGGTTTGGGGTCAGGAAGGACCCTCAGGCCCACCCCAGGAAGGGTTTGGGGTCAGGAAGGACCCTCAGGCCCATCCCAGGAGGGGTTTGGGGTCAGCAGGGACCCTCAGGCCCATCCCAGGAGGGGTTTGGGGTCAGGAAGGACCCTCAGGCCCATCCCAGGTGGGGTTTGGGGTCAGGAAGGACCCTCAGGCCCATCCCAGGAGGGGTTTGGGGTCAGGAAGGACCCTCAGGCCCATCCCAGGAGGGGTTTGGGGTCAGCAGGGACCCTCAGGCCCATCCCAGGTGGGGTTTGGGGTCAGGAGGGACACTCAGGCCCATCCCAGGAGGGGTTTGGGGTCAGGAAGGACCCTCAGGCCCATCCCAGGTGGGGTTTGGGGTCAGGAGGGACACTCAGGCCCATCCCAGGAGGGGTTTGGGGTCAGGAAGGACCCTCAGGCCCATCCCAGGTGGCTCTCAGCCCCTGCAGCCGTTGCTGGGACGGGAGCTCCTGGGGCTGTGCCCGCCTGCCCCGGCTGGGCCTGGGGTCATCCCTCTGCTCCTGCCCTTGCAGCTTGGCCATGATGGTCCAGATCCTGCTGAAGCTCGACAGGCTCGACCTGGCCAGGTGGGACTGGACCTCCCTTTTCCCTTTTTCCTTTTATATTTTCCCTTTTTCCTTTTATATTTTGCGTTTTTCCTTTTATATTTTTCCTTTCCTCTTTCCATTTTTCCTTTTATATTTTCCCTTTTTTGTTTTATATATTCCTTATTTCCTTTTATATTTTGCCTTTTTCCTTTCTGCTTTCCCTTTTATATTTTATATATTTCCTTTCCCTTTTTCCTTTCCCTTTCCCTTTTTCCATTTCTTTTCCCTTGTTCCTTTTCCCTGTTTCCTTTCCCATGTTCCTTTCCCATGTTCCTTTCCCTTGTTCCTTTCCCATGTTCCTTTCCCTTGTTACTTTTCCTTGTTCCTTTTCCCTTCCCTTCCCCTTTTCCCCTTTCCCCTTTCCCCTTTCCTTTCTTCCTTCTCCTTTTCTTTCTCTTTTCCCTTCTCCTTCTCCTTCCCCTTTTCCAGGAATCCAACCAGGCCTCTCCTGGCAAAATAAAACATGGAAAACTCAAGGTGAAAACCCCCACATTTATTGGTTTTGTGCTAAAATCCCTTTTCCTTTGTGATTCCCACTTTTCCTGCAGGAAGGAGCTGAAGAAAATGCAGGAGCAGGATGAGGACGCGACGCTGACCCAGCTGGCCACAGCCTGGGTGAACCTGGCCTTGGTGGGTGCCCCCTCCTCCCGGGAGGAGCCAGGTGGTCCCAAAACATCCCCAGAACATCCCCAAAACGTCCCCAAAACGTCCCTAAAACGTCCCCAAAACGTCCCCAAAACAAACATCCCCAAAACATCCCCAAAACGTCCCCAAAACATCCCCAAAACGTCCCCAAAACATCCCCAAAACGTCCCAGGCTCCAGGACACAAAATGTCCTTAAAAATGTTTGGGAATGAGGCAGAACTGCTGAGTGTGGGAGTGCAGGAGGGATGGAAATAAACTCCAGTTCCTGGGATCCAGGGGCACTCAGCCTGGGCTTCCTTTAAATAAATTCCTATGCAGGAATTCCCAGGCCAGGGGTGACCCCAGGGATGGAAATCAGGAATTCTCATGACCCCCAGGATGGAAATCGGGAATTCCCAGCCCAGGGGTGACCCTGTGGCTGTGGATCAGGAATTCCCAGGCCAGGGGTGACCCCAGGGATGGAAATCAGGAATTCTCATGACCCCAAGGATGTAGATCAGGAATTCCCAGGCCAGGGGTGCCCCTGAGGATTTAAATCAGGAATTCCCATGACCCTGTGGTTGTGGATCAGGAATTCCCAGGCCAGGGATGTAAATCAGGAATTCCCAGCCCAGGAATGACCCCAAGAATGGAAATCAGGAATTCTCAGCCCAGGGGTGACCCCAGGATGGAAATCAGGAATTCCCAGGCCAGGGATGACCCTGAGGATGTAGATCAGGAATTCCCAGGCCAAGAGTGACCCCCAAGGATGGAAATCAGGAATTCCCATGACCCTGTGGCTGTGGCTCAGGAATTCCCAGGGATGTGGCTCAGGAATTCCCAGGCCAGGGGTGCCCCTGTGGCTGTGGATCAGGAATTCCCAGGCCAGGGATGACCCTGAGGATTTAAATCAGGAGTTCCCATGACCCTGAGGATTTAAATCAGGAATTCCCAGGCCAGGGGTGCCCCTGTGGCTGTGGATCAGGAATTCCCAGGGATGGAAATCAGGAATTCCCATGCCCCTGTGGCTGTGGCTGAGGAATTCCCAGGCCAGGGATGTAAATCAAGAATTCCCAGCCCAGGAATGACCCCAAGGATGGAAATCAGGAATTCCCAGCCCAGGGGTGCCCCTGTGGCTGTGGATCAGGAATTCCCAGGCCAGGGGTGACCCCAGGATGGAAATCAGGAATTCCCAGGCCAGGAGTGACCCCAAGGATGGAAATCAGGAATTCCCATGACCCTGTGGTTGTAAATCAGGAATTCCCAGCCCAGATATGTAAATCAGGAATTCCCAGGCCAGGGGTGCCCCTGTGGCTGTGGCTCAGGAATTCCCAGGGATGGAAATCAGGAATTCCCATGCCCCTGTGGCTGTGGCTCAGGAATTCCCAGGGATGTAAATCAGGAATTCCCATGCCCCTGTGGCTGTGGCTGAGGAATTCCCGGGATTCCTGTGTGCCCTGCAGGGCGGGGAGAAGCTGCAGGATGCCTTCTACACGTTCCAGGAGCTGGCGGACAGGAGCTGCCCCTCGCTGCTGCTGCTCAACGGGCAGGCGGCCGCGGCCATGGCGCAGGGCCGCTGGGAGCAGGCCGAGGGGCTGCTGCACGAGGCGCTGGACAAGGTACCCCAACCCCAAACCCCACACCCCAAACCCCACTGGGACACCCCAAACCCCACACCCCAAACCCCACAGGGACAGCCCAAACCCCACAGGGACAAAGTACCCCACACCCCAAACCCCACACCCCAAACCCCACTGGGACAAGGTACCCCAACCCCAAACCCCAAACCCCACAGGGACAAGGTACCCCAACCCCAAACCCCACACCCCAAACCCCACAGGGACACCCCAAACCCCACTGGGACACCCCAAACCCCAAACCCCACTGGGACAAGGTACCCCAAACCCCACCCCAAACCCCACTGGGACACCCCAAACCCCACACCCCACAGGGACAAGGTACCCCAAACCCCACCCCAAACCCCACTGGGACAGGGACACCTCACAGGGACAAGGTACCCCACACCCCAAACCCCAAACCCACAGGGACAGCCCAAACCCCACAGGGACAGCCCAAACCCCACAGGGACACCCCAAACCCCACAGGGACAGGGGCACCCCAAACCCCACAGGGACAAGGTACCCCACACCCACAGGGACACCCCAAATCCCACTGGGACACCCCAAACACCACAGGGACAAGATACCCCAAACCCCACAGGGACAAGATACCCCAAACCCCACAGGGACACCCCAAACCCCACAGGGACAAGGTACCCCACACCCCAAACCCCAAACCCCACTGGGACAGGGACACCCCAAACCCCACAGGGACACCCCAAACCCCAAACCCCACTGGGACAGGGACACCCCAAACCCCACAGGGGCACCCCAAACCCCAAACACCACAGGGACAGGGGCACCCCAAACCCCAAACACCACAGGGACAGGGACACCCCAAACCCCACAGGGGCACCCCAAACCCCAAACACCACAGGGACAGGGGCACCCCAAACCCCAAACACCACAGGGACAGGGGCACCCCAAACCCCACAGGGACAAGGTACCCCACACCCCAAACCCCAAACCCCACTGGGACAGGGACACCCCAAACTCCACAGGGGCACCCCAAACCCCAAACCCCACAGGGACACCCCAAACCCCAAACCCCACAGGGACAGGGACACCCCAAACCCCACAGGGACACCCCAAATCCCTGCATGGACACCCCAAATTCCCAGGAATTTTCCTGCTCAAATCCACAGCAGTGGCAATTTATGGATCTGCCTTGCTGTGCTTGGGATTGCAGAGTGGTTTATTTTATTTTATTTTATTTTATTTTATTTTATTTTATTTTATTTTATTTTATTTTATTTTATTTTATTTTATTTTATTTTATTTTATTTATTTTGTTTTATTTTATTTTGTTTTATTTTGTTTTATTTTGTTTTATATTGTTTTATATTGTTTTTTAATTTTTATAACGCTTCATTTTATTTCATTTTAATGTATTTTAGTGTTTGATTTTAGTTTTTATTTCATATTCAACTATTTTATTTTATATTTTATGAATTGTATTGTATTTTATTAAATTTTATTACATTTTGGGTTTTGGGGTTTTTTTTGGTTTTTTGGGTTTTTTTTGGGGGTTTTTTTGTGGGTTTTTTATTGTTTTGTTTTGGTTTTTTTGTTTTTTGTGGGGTTTTTTTTGTTTGGTTGGTTTTGTTTGTTTGTTTGTTTGGTTTTTTTTGTTTTGTTTTTTTGTTTTGTTTTTGTTTTTGTTTGTTTTTAATTGAATTGAATTGAATTTGGCTGTATTTCCCAGGACAGTGGGCACCCTGAGACCCTGCTGAACCTGGTGGTGCTGTCCCAGCACCTGGGCAAGGCCCCGGAGGTGAGCGGGGAAACGGGGCAGGGGGGAATGGGGGCACTGCGGGGTCACTGGGGGCACTTTGGGATCAATGGGGGCACTGCGGGGTCAGTGGGGGCACTGTGGGATCAATGGGGGCACTGCGGGGTCAGTGGGGTCAGAACCAGCAGGATTTGGGATCAGTGGGGGCACTGTGGGGTCAGTGGGGGCACTGTGGGATCAGTGGGGGCACTGTGGGGTCAGTGGGGGCACTTTGGGATCAATGGGGGCACTTTGGGATCAATGGGGGCACTGTGGGATCAATGGGGGCACTGTGGGATCAATGGGGGCACTGCGGGGTCACTGGGGGCACTTTGGGGTCAGTGGGGTCAGAACCAGCAGGATTTGGGATCAGTGGGGTCACTTTGGGGTCAGTGGGGGCACTTTGGGATCAGTGGGGGCACTTCGGGGTCAGTGGGGGCACTTTGGGATCAGTGGGGGCACTTTGGGATCAGTGGGGGCACTGTGGGATCAATGGGATCAATCCCAGCAGGATTTTGGGATCAATGGGGTCACTTTGGGATCAATGGGGTCAGAACCATCAGGACTGGGGATCAATGGGCTCATTTTGGGGGTAAATGGGGTCAGAACCAGCAGGATTTGGGATAAGTGGGCTCACTTTGGGGGTAAATGGGGTCATTTTGGCATAAATGGGGTCATTTTGGGATCATTTTGGGGTTAAATGGGGTAAATGGGATCAGTCCCTGCAGGACTGGGGATAAATGGGGTCATTTTGGGGGTAAATGGGATCAATCCCAGCAGGATTTTGGGATAAATGGGACAGTTTTGGGGGTAAATGGGACAATTTTGGGCTCATTTTGGGGATAAATGGGACAATTTTGGGGATAAATGGGATAATTTTGGGATAAATGGGATAATTTTGGGATAAATGGGACAATTTTGGGGATAAATGGGACAATTTTGGGGGTAAATGGGACAATTTTGGGCTCATTTTGGGACAAATGGGGGCTCCCAGCCCCAGGGCACTCTTGGGGACACTGGGAATTGCCCTTTCCCATGGAATTGGGTGATCCTTAAGGTCTCTTCCAACCCAAACCATCCCAGAATTCCAGAATTGTTGAGAAAAAAAAAAAAACCTGGGCAGAAAAAAACAAAAACAACATTTAGAGCTCTAAGTTCAGCTCTTCCTGATTTTATTTTTCTTTTTTTACATGGAACCACCACTGAAAGTTGATTTTGAAGTGTTTTATTTTTTATTTCAAGGGCGTGCGTGGCTCCTACTGGTTGGAACTGAGAAAAATCAGGATTTTAGGTGTAAAAAAACCCACATTTAGGTGGGATTTATTCCACTCTGCCACCTCAAAATTGAATTTTTTTGTCCCTCCCAGGTCACCAATCGTTACCTGTCCCAGCTGAAAGATGCTCACAAAAGCCATCCCTTCATCAAGGAGTACCAGGCCAAGGTAGGGAATGGGAGAAAACAGAAATAATAATAAAAATAAATCCAATAAATTGAATTTTCCCCCCGTTCTGATGGAGCCAGGGGGTTCTTTACAAACAAATCCCAAGCTCCATCTCCTTCAGGTTTTCCAGCCCTTTTGGGAATCCCAAATCTGCCTGAGGTGCAGATTTTTAATCCAGGTGGAAAATTGTGTTAAAAACTGGAAAAAAACCAAAAAAAAAAAAACCCAAAAAAAAAAACTGGGAGAGGGAATTTGGGGAGAGGGAAAAGGAAAAGCAGCAAATGGCAAAAAAAAGGGATAAATGGGGTTTGCTGCTGGAATTAATTGAGGTTTGGGGAGCTGATTGGGGTGTTCAGCTGGAGGAGAGGTGATAAATGGAAATTTGAGGAGGATTGATTGATAATAATTAATTGATAATTAATTAAATCCATTTCTTTTTGGCTGTGGTTGCAGGAGAACGACTTTGACCGCCTGGCCCTGCAATATGCACCCAGTGCCTGAGCCTGGGGCAGGGAAAATCCCCCCTGGAACCCAAAAAAAACCTACTGGAACCTAAAAAAATCCCTCTGGGGCAGGGAAAATCCCCCCTGGAACCCAAAAAAAACCTACTGGAACCTAAAAAAATCCCTCTGGGGCAGGGAAAATCCCCTCTGGAACCCGAAAAATCCCCTCTGGAACCCAAAAAAATCCCCTCTGGAACCCAAAAAAATCCCTCTGGAACCCAAAAAAATCCCTCTGGAACCCAAAAAAATCCCTCTGGGACAGGGAAAATCTCTCTGGAACCCAAAAAATCCCTTTGGGGCAGGGAAAATCCCCTCTGGAACCCAAAAAACTCTCTGGAACCCGAAAAATCCCTTCTGGAACTCAAAAAAACCCCACTGGAACCCAAAAAAATCCTTTCTGGAACTCAAAAAAAACCCTCTGGGACAGGGAAAATCCCTCTGGAACCCAAAAAATCCCCTTTGGAACCCAAAAAAATCCCTCTGGGACCCAAAAAAAAAACCTTCTGGGACAGGGAAAATCCCTTCTGGAACCCAGAAATTCCCCCTGGAACCCCAAAAAAAAACCCAACCCTCCAGAACAGGGAAAATCCCCCCTGGAAATCCCCCTGGAATCCAGAAATCCCCTCTGGAACAGGGAAAATCCCCTCTGGAATTCAGAAAATTCCCCCTGGAACACAAAGAATTCCTCCAGGAGCCCAGAAATCCTCTCTGGAAGGAGGAAAATCCTCCCTGGAGCCCACAAGTGCCCCTGGATCCCAGAAAATCCCATCTGCACCCCGCAGCTGTGGGAACCCCCAAATTTGGGGTTAAATTTTGGGTTTCAAACCCCACCAGAGCCCTGAACCATTCCCAAGAAATGGAATTTATTCCTGGATCTCGGAATTTCCTGCAGTTCCTGGGGTTGCAGCGCTGGGGGATGGAGGTGGGAGAGGGGGAAGGTGATAAAAAATAAAATAAAATAAAATTTAATTCAATAAAATTCAATAAAATAAATAAAATAAAATAAAAAAGTAGTCTGATGTCTCGTGTCTTTGTCACCAATCCCTGCTGGGTCCAGCCTGGATTTTTAGGAATTATTGTGGCAGAAATCCCTTTGGAATTTCCCCAATCCCAGCCAAATCCAACCAGGATTTTTGGGATTTATGGCCCCACCCCCATGGAATTTCCTCAATCCCTTGCAGCTCCAAGCTGGATTTTTGGGATTTATTTTGGCAGGAATTTCCCCAATCCCTTGCAGATCCAAGCTGGATTTTTAGGATTTATTTGGGCAGAGATTCCCATAGAAATTCCCAAATCCCTGCTGGGTCCAAGCTGATTTTTAGGATTTATTTTGGCAGGAATTTCCCCAATCCCTTGCAGATCCAATCTGGATTTTTGGGATTTATTTCAGAAGGAATTTCCCTCATCCCTTGCAGATCCAAGTTGGATTTTCAGGATTTATTTTGGTAGGAATTTCCCCATCCCCTGCAGCTCCAATCTGGATTTTCAGGATTTATTTTGGCAGAAATCCCTTTGGAATTTCCCCAATCCCTTGCAGATCCAAGCTGGATTTTTAGGATTTATTTGGGCAGGAATTTCCCCATCCCTGCAGCTCCAATCTGGATTTTTGGGAATTATTTTGGCAGAAATTACCCCAATCCTTTTCAGCTCCAATCTTATTCCAGACTTATTTTAAGATGAATTTTATTATTCCAGACTCACCGAAAATCTGAATTTTATTATTCCACACCCATTATAAGGTGAATTTTATTATTCCAGACCCACTTCCAAGGTGGATTTTATAATTCCACACCCATTTTAAGGTGAATTTTATTCCAGACCCTTTTTCAAGGTGAATTTTATTATTCCAGACCCTTAAACCACCAAAAATTCACACCTGAGCCCCCCAAATTCACACCTAAGCCCCAAAATTCACACCTGAGCCCCCCAAATTCACACCTGAGCCCCAAAATTCACACCTCAACCCCCCAAATTCACACTTGAACACCCCAGAATCACACATGAACCTCAAAATTCACACTTGAACCCCCAAATTCACACTTGAACCCCCCAAACTGGCACCTGAGACCCCCAAATTCGCACTCGAGACCACTAAATTGGCACCTGAGACCCCAAACTGGCACCCGAGACCCCAAACTGGCACCCGAGACCTCGAACTGGCACCCAGACCCCAAATTGGCACCCGAGACCCCCAAACTGGCACCCGAGACCTCAAACTGGCACCCGAGACCTCAAACTGGCACCCAGACCCCCAAACTGTCACCCAGACCCCAAACTGGCACCTGAGACCCCAAACTGGCACCCAGACCCCCAAACTGGCACCCCAGACCCCCAAACTGGCACCCCAGACCCCAAACTGGCACCCCAGACCCCCAAACTGGTACCCAGACCCCAAACTGGCACCCAGACCCCAAACTGGCACCTGAGACCCCCAAACTGGCACCCAGACCCCAAACTGGCACCCGAGACCCCCAAATTGGCACCCGAGACCCCCAAATTGGCACCCGAGACCCCAAACTGGCTCCCCAGACCCCCCAAACTGGCACCCCAGACCCCCAAACTGGCACCCCAGACCCCAAACTGGCACCCCAGACCCCCAAATTGGCACCCGAGACCCCAAACTGGCTCCCCAGACCCCCAAACTGGCACCCCAGACCCCCAAACTGGCACCCCAGACCCCAAACTGGCACCCCAGACCCCCAAACTGGCACCCAGACCCCAAACTGGCACCCCGGTCCCCGCGGTCGCGGCTCCGCGCTCCCATCGCCCCCCGCAGCCGCCGCCCCCCGCGCTCCCCAGCCCGGCCCCGGGGGCTCCCCCTCTTCCATCACCGCCGGTACCGAAATTCGGGGTTGGTTTTGGTTTTTTTTCCCCTCCCGTTCCGCTCCCCGCGCCCCTCCGGGAGCCCCCGAGGGGGCCGGGCCGTGCCAGGGGGCGGCTCCAGCCCGGTACCGGCGCGGGGGGAGCGCGGTGCCCGCGCCCGCCGGAGCCTGCGCGGGGCCGCGGCCGTGGCAGCTCCGCGATGCCGCCTCCGGAGCCCATGCCCGGCTACGGGGAGCTGCTCCGCCGGGGCTACGGCAGCCTGGCCGCGGCCGCGCGGAGCTGCGGGGACTGCGGCTGGCAGCTGGCGCTGCGCACCTGGGCCGAGAACGCGCACCTGGGCTGGGCGGAGGTGCTGCTGTGCGGGATCTGCGCGCTGGGCTGGACCGCGCTGCGCCGCGCCTGCTCCCGCCGCCTCTTTCGGGTCAGTGCCGGGCTCCGGGCCGCGGGGGGACGCGGAGGGGCCGCGGAGGGAGCGCGGAGGGGCCGCGGAGGGAGCGCGGAGGGGCCGCGGAGGGAGCGCGGAGGGGCAGCGCCCGCCCCCGCTGCGGGGTTGGGATGCGTTCGTGGTGGGGAGGGAGGGATGCGCCCCGCTTGTGCTCCCCCGGTGCTGCGTCCCGCAGCGCGGAGCATCCCGAGGGACCGGGAGAGCCCCCCCCGCACCCACCCCGCCGCCTTCCGCCGCCGCCTTCCCGCAAGGTTGAGCGGATTTTCTTCCAGGTTATTCCCAGGTTGTTCCGTGCCCTCCTCCGGCGCTGCATCCCTGAGGATGGAGCATCCCGGTGCACCGGGAGAGCCCCCCTGCCCCATCTTCCCCCCCCCCCCGCCTCCGCCGGATCCATCCCCGCATCCCCTCAAGGTTGAGGTTATTTCTTCCCGGTTATTCCCGGGTTCTTCCGTGCCTTTTACCGGGAGCTGCGTCCTGTAGGATCCGAGCATCCCGGAGCGCCGGGAGAGCCGCCCCTGCTCCATTTCCCCCTCCACGTTTCCATCCCTGCCCCCACAAGGCTGAGGCGTTTTTCTTCCCGGTTATTCCCGGGTTTTTCCTCCCGGTTATTCCCGGGTTTTTCCTCCCGGTTATTCCCGGGTTTTCCCTCCCGGTTATTTTCCGTGCTTCCCTGCCATTTCCAGGGGGCTGCATCCTGCGGGATTGAGCATCCCGGAGCTCCGGCAGAGCCCCCCCCCTGCTCCTTTCCCCCCTCATTTCACCCCCGCGTTTCCATCCCCGCATCCCCACAAGGCTGAAGGTTATTTCTTCCCGGTTATTCCCAGATTTTTTTTTTGTGCCTTTCCCGGGGCTGCATCCCGAAGGATTTGAGCATCCCGGAGCGCCGGCAGAGCCCCCCCACCCCCCGTTCCTCCCCCGCTCCCGTTCCCATCCCCGCATCCCCAAAAGGTCGCGGATTTTTCCTTCCCGCTCATTCCCAGCTCGTCCCTTGCCCGGGGGGAAGAAGAGGTGACACGGAGGGGACACGGAGGTGACACGGAGGTGACACGGAGGTGACACGGAGGGGACACGGAGGTGGCACGGAGGTGACACGTTCCTGCGGTTTTTTGGAGCGGATCTCCATGCCCGGCTCGGTGCTGCAGCGCGGGGATGCAGCGCTGCCGCCGCCCGGCCCCGCAGCCCCGGAGCGCTCCCGCCGCTGTCCCCGCCGCTGTCCCCGCCGCTGTCCCCGCCGCTGTCCCCGCTGCCGGCCTTGGGGACAGGCCGGGCAGGAGTCCCCGGGCTCCTGGTGGCCGTGCGGCGGTGGCTGTCCCCTCCCTGCCTCCCTCCCTGTTTCCTCCGGAGGTGCTGCCGGCTCTGCCCCGGCCTCTGCCCCTCTCCAGGGCAGAACCCTCGGGGGTCCGGAGGATTTTGGGGGTCGGGGACAGCCTTTTGTCACCTCCGCGTGCCCGCAGGCCTGGAGGAGGCTGGGCCGGGCCTCGCCCAGCTCCTGGCTGAGCTGGATCCTCAGGGATCCCGCGGGAGCTGCTGCAGGCTGTCCCTGAAGTGTCCCTGAAGTGTCCCTAAAATGTCCCTGAAATGTCCCTGAAGTGTCCCTAAAATGTCCCTGAAATGTCCCTGAAGTGTCCCTGAATGTCCCTAAAGGGGCTCCTCAGGGGGGTCCCGACCTTGAGCAAGGTCCAGCCCTGCAGGGCTGGGGGTGTGGAAAGTGCTGGGAATTTTTGCCAGGCTGGATTTCCCTGGCAGCCCCTGGCAGGTCCTGGCAGTCCCTGGCAGCCCCTGGCAGGTCCTGGCAGCCCCTGGCAGCCCCTGGCAGGTCCTGGCAGTCCCTGGCAGCCCCTGGCAGGTCCTGGCAGGTCCTGGCAGGTCCTGGCAACTCCTGGTAGCCCCTGGCAGGTCCTGGCAGTCCCTGGCAGGTCCTGGCAGGTCCTGGCAGGTCCTGGCAACTCCTGGTAGCCCCTGGCAGGTCCTGGCAGCCCCTGGCAGCCCCTGGCAGCCCCTGGCAGGTCCTGGCAGGTCCTGGCAGCCCCGAGGCGCCGTTCCCTGGGGAAATGGGTCACTGCTGTAACTGCAGAAGGGCCAGGGGGGCTGAGGGGTTCCAGCTGCGTGTGGCTGATGCTGATGAGATGCTGAGCAGGGCTCTGGTGGCATCAGCTTTCCCCCGGCAGCAGGGAGGGACAGCTCCGTCCTCCAGGGCTGTATTTTAAAAAGATTGGAAAATTCCCTTGCTGGAATTGCTGTGGGGAAGGATGGGAATTGTGGCTTTTCCGTAAAAGCTGCCAGGTTTGGGTCTCACAGCCCCTGGGAGGGCAGGGCTGGGTCAGGATGGTTCAAGGGGAGAAAAAAAAGAGTTGTTTGACCCCAGGAACTTTTCCCCTGCTCAGGAGTTTGCTTCTCGGGCCATCCTTCCTCATTTGGAGCCTCTCCCCGTGGGAACTGGGGGCCTGGAGCCTCTGCTGTGCCCTCTCGGGGGGCTCTCCCCCAGCCCTCAGCCCACCAAAGGCCAGTCCCAGCCGGTGCCAGGGGCTCCCGGAGGTGCTGCAGGGGATGGGAAGGGCTTCCCTTGCCTTGGAGATTTTCCAGCCCTGGGTTTCTCCTCGTCCTTCTCCGAGCAAGTTTTCGTCCTTTTGCTGCTTCTTCACAGAATCCTCAGAGCAAGGGGGTTGTGTTGGGGAGGGAAAGATCCCAGTTAGGGGAGGAAATGTGGATTAAAAAGTCGGGAAAGACCCTCAGAGTCAGCTGTGCACCAACACCCCTGTGGGATTTATCCCTCCTTCCCAGGCCTCATCCAAGCCCCTGCTCCGTGCCTGATTTTTGGGTACACAAACACCTGCAGGAGCTCCCTGGGAGCTGCAGAGCAGCTCCAGAAACTAAAACTGAGCTCCAGGGAAGTGCTGCCATGCCTGGAATCCTGGGATTCAGGGATTCCAAGGATTCTGGGGCTGCCTTGGGGCCCCAGCCCTGCCCTTGGTGTGTCCCCGGGAGGGTGGCTGGGGCCAGCCCGGAGGAGTTGGATTAAACAGCAGCAACCTGAGCACATCTGTGCTAATTAAAAACCCTGGAGGGCAGCTGGGCCTGGAAAATAAAAAAAAAAAAGGGAAAAAATGGGAGAAGCCCTTGGAGCTGCCTCCTTCCCCTGGGGCAGGTAAATCCAGGTGCACACCTGGATTTGGGCACACCTGGAATTGCTGAGAGCCCTCAACCCCCCTGGAAGCCCCTGAAGGGAACGGGGAGTGAGGAAAATCCGCCGGGAGGAGAAGCTGGCACTGGGGGAGGTCAGGTGTCCCCTCTGTCCCCAAAGCTGTGCTCTGCAGAGGGCAAAATTCTCCATTTTTGGATGAGACACAGGCAGGAGTTTGTTCTAATTCTAACTCTAATACAAGCTCTAACCCAAACCCTAACCCTAATAATAAATCTAACCCTAACCCTAACCCTAACCTTAAACCCAAACCTAGCCCTGCTCTGCAGAGGGCAAAATTCTCCATTTTCAGACGAGCCACAGGCATGAGTTTCTTTTAAACCTAACGCTAATCCTAAACCTGATCCTAACCCAACCCTAACCCTAACACTAGCTATAAATCTAACCCTAGTCCTAACCCTAACCTTAATTCTAACCCAAACTGTAACTTTAATGTTAATCCTACCCTAACCCTAACCCTAACCCTAACCCTAACCCTTAACTCTAAGCCAAAATACAACCCTAACCCTAACCATAAACCTAAGCCTAACCCTAACCCAAACAATATCCCTAACTCAACCCTAACCCTAACCATAAAACTCACCCTAATACTAACCCTAAAACTAAACCTAACCCTAACCCAAACCGTAACAGTAACCCAAATTCTAACCCTAATCCTAACCCTAACCCTAACCCTAACCCTAACCCTAACCCTAACCCTAACCCTAACCTTAACTCTAATCCAAACTCTAACCCTAATCCTGACCCTAACCCAGCCCTAACCCTAACCATAAAACTAACCCTAATAGTAACCCTAACACTGAACCTAACCCTAACCCAAACCGTGACACTAACCCAAATTCTAACCCTAATCCTAACCCTAACTCTAACCCTAACCCTAACCCTAACCTTAACTCTAATCCAAACTCTCACCCTAATCCTGACCCTAACCCAGCCCTAACCCTAACCATAAAAGTAACCCTAACCCTAAAACTAAACCTAACCCTAACCCAAACTGTGACACTAACCCAAATTCTAACCCAAATTCTAACCCTAACTCTAACCCTAACCCTAACCCTAATTTTAGCTCTAATCCAAACTCTCACCCTAATCCTGACCCTAACCCAGCCCTACCCCAGCCCTAGCCCTGCCCGGTGCTGCTCAGGTTTTTGGGGCTCCCCGGTGTCTCTGCAGGGCTGGGGGGCAGCGGTTCAGAGCAGCCCCCGGCAGAGGTGGGAGCTGCCCCTTGGGGATTGCCGGGCTCCTCCCGGAGCTCCCCCACCCTGCAGCGCCCCCCGATTTCCTTCCCCCGTCCCCAGCGCTGGGCAGGGGTGGGGGGGGGGACATCCCCAAAATTGCCCCCCAGCCCGCTGGGGGAGCAGAGGACACCGAGTGGGGCAGGCTCTGCTTTTTCCTCCTCTGAGCACAAGCCCTGGGAGCTGCAGAGGGGAAAAAAAAAGCCGCAACAAAGGGCCCTTTATCCCCCCGGGAGCGGGAGCGGGAGCGGGAGCGGGGCTGCTCTGCTGGGTCAGCGCCGGGGCGTCCTCCCGGCGCCTCCCGCTGCTCCTCTCCCCGCCAGCGACGCGGAGTCGAGGGGATAAAGGAACTTCTGCTCGATGTTTTGGTGGGAAAATCGCCTTTTCCCGCTGGTGGAGCTGGGAAATGTTGTGCAGAGCTTGGCACGGTGCGGGGAAACTGAGGCACGGGTGACAGGCACTGCCGGCCTCACAGCTCAGGGACTCTTTCCTGGTTTTCCCTTTTTGAGGCTGCCAGGGCAGCGCTGAGGGGGGGGGGGGGGATACTGGGGGGGGGGGGGATTTGCTCCACGTGGGTGTGGAATTCCCAAAAAAAGCTGCGGCCGCCCCGTGCCTGGCAGTGCCCAGGCCGGGCTGGGCTCTGCAGCTCCCCGGGGGTGGTGGGAGCTGCTGGGTTCGGGGGTCCTTCCACCCCCAGCCCCTCTGGGATCCTTCGGGAGCTCCATCCCTGGGGTGGCCGGTCCGGGAGCAGCGCCAGCCTGGGGGGCACAGGGGGCACAGGGGGCACAGGGGGCACAGGAGGCACAGGGGGCACAGGAGGCACAGGAGGCACAGGGGGCACAGGGGGCACGGGGGGCACAGGGGGCACGGGGGGCACAGGAGTCACAGGGGGCACAGGGGGCACAGGGGGCACAGGGGGCACAGGAGGCACAGGGGGCGCAGGGGGCACAGGGGGCACAGGAGGCACAGGAGGCACAGGGGGCACAGGGGGGCACAGGGGGCATGGGGGGCACAGAGGGCACAGGGGGCACGGGGGGCACAGGGGGCACAGGGGGCACAGGGGGCGCAGGAGGCACAGGAGGCACAGGAGGCACAGGGGGCACAGGGGGCACAGGAGGCACCCCACAGCTCCGGGAAGGGCCGGGAGCCTCTGGGTGAGGCCGGGCAGGGCTCGGGAGCTGTCCTGGCTCGTCCCTCCCGCTGGCACTGCCAGTTCCCAGGGAACAGTTCCTTTGTGTCCCCCGGGAACGTTCTGTGCCCGCAGCCAGCCCTGGCACCAGCCCTGGCACCGCCGGGCTCCGGCCTGGGGCATCCAACTCCTCCGCGCTGGATGCCCCTTCCCCCTGCCCGGCTCTCCCGGGTCCTGCTGCTGGGGCTGGGGATGGATTTAGGGATCCCTGGCTGTGGATTTAGGGATCCCTGGAGTTTGAGGTGGATTTAGGGATCCCTGGCTGTGGATTGAGGGATCCCCGGAGCTGGTTGTGGGTTTAGGAATTCCTGGGTGTGGATTTAGGGATCCCTGGAGTTTGAGGTGGATTTAGGGATCCCTGGCTGTGGGTTTAGGAATTCCTGGGTGTGGATTTGGGGATCCCTGTGTGTGGATTTAGGAATTCCTGGGTGTGGATTTAGGGATCCCTGGAGCTTGGGGTGGATTTAAGGATGCCCAGCTGCAGATTTAGCAACCCTGGCTGTGGGTTTAGGGATCCCTGTGTGTGGATTCAGGGATCCCTGGGTGTGGATTCAGGGATCCCTGTGTGTAGATTTAGGGGTTCCTGGGTGTAGATTTGGGGATCCCTGGGTGTGGATTTGGGGATCCCCGGGTGTGGATTTGGGGATCCCTGGGTGCGGATCTGGGGATCCCCGGCTGTGCCGGAGGCTGGCAAAGGGAGCGGCCGCGTTCCCGACCCCGCGGGCAGCCCCAGCCCCTGCCCAGCCCCTTCCCCCATCCTGGGGGAGGAGGAGGAGGAGGAGGAGGAGGAGGAGGAGGAGGAGGAGGAGGAGGAGGAGGAGGAGGAGGAGGAGGAGGAGGGGAAGCAGGGGGAGGCTGCCCTTTAAGCAGAGCCCCGTGACATCAGCGCCAGCAGCGCTGGGCTCCTCCGGCCCCTGCCAGATCCCGGCTCCCGCCGCGGCTCCGTCGCCCGTAGCAACAGGCATCTCTGCGCCGTCACCATGGCAACGGCGGCCGGGTGATGGGAGGACATCCCGCACCCCCCGCCACCCCACAGGCGCCTGCGGGCAGCCCCAGGGACCCCCCCGTGTCCCCCGTGTGCCCCGGGGGCTGCGGGTCCCCCCCCTCCGCCCTGGGGCCGCTCCGGAGCCCCGGCTTGGGGGAAGGGCTGGAGCTGGGGGATCCCACCCCAAACCCCTGTGGGGTGAGCGGGGATCTGAGGCTGAGGTCAGATCCCAAATCCACGCTGGGATAGGGGATCCCTGCCCCACAGACCCCACAGACCCCACAGACCCCACAGACCCCACAGACCCCACAGACCCCTGTGGTCCTTGTGGTCCCTCCACCCCAAACCCTTGTGGGGTGAGCAGGGATTTGAGGCCGAGCTCAGCATCCCAAAGCTGTCCCTGCCCCATGGACCCCCACAGATCCCTGTGGTCCCCTCCACCCCAAACCCCTGTGGGGTGAGTGGGGATCTGAGGCTGAGGTCAGATCCCAAATCCACGCTGGGATAGGGGATCCCTGCCCCACAGACCCCACAGACCCCACAGACCCCACAGACCCCTGTGGTCCCTCCACCCCAAACCCCTGTGGGATGAGCAGGGATCTGAGGCTGAGGTCAGATCCCAAATCCACGCTGGGATAGGGGATCCCTGCCCCACAGACCCCACAGATCCCTGTGGTCCCCTCCACCCCAAACCCTTGTGGGGTGAGCGGGGATTTGAGGATCAGCATCCCAAAGCTGTCCCTGCCCCACAGACCCCACAGATCCCTGTGGTCCCTCCACCCCAAACCCCTGTGGGGTGAGCGGGGATCTGAGGCTGAGGTCAGATCCCAAATCCACGCTGGGATAGGGGATCCCTGCCCCACAGACCCCACAGATCCCCGTGATCCCCAAACCCCTGTGGGTTGAGCAGGGGTTTGAGGATCCCAGATCCCCGTGGCTGTCCCCGTGTCCCTGCCCTGTGGAGCTGACACTTTCTGTGCATTATTTATTCCCCCTCCAAGCTTGCTCCTCTTTTCCCCTTGGAAAAGGCCTTGGCAGCGGCTCCCGGCGTGGGACGTGTCCAGAAACCGCAGAGCTTTTGGGATTGGAGCCCCTGGAAAAGGGGCCAAGGCCTGGGGACAGCTGGGGCCTTAATTTAGGAGCAGAAAGTGCTGACCCGGGCAGGGTCCAGTTACTCTGCAGGAGTTTTGGTTTCACCCCGGCTCATCCGGAGCTCCCGGGGCGGTTCTGGGGGGGATTTGGGAATTCTCAGCCCTCTGGACCCCCCAAACCCCTCCCTGTGCCCCCCCAGCCTGGGCCGTGTCCGGGGGCTCCGAGGGACCCCGGAGCTGTCACTGCCCTGATGGGAGCTGGATCCAGTTATTCCCAAAAACCCTGGGTTGTGCCATGCTGGATCCGTTTATTCCCCCCAAAACGAGGCTGTGCCTTGCTGGATCAGTTTATTCCCAAAAAATCTGGGGCTGTGCCGTGCTGGGTCCATTTATTCCCCCCAAAAAACAAGGCTGTGACTTACTGGATCCGTTTATTCCCAAAAAAACTGGGTCTGTGCCATACTGGGTCCATTTATTCCCAAAAAAATGAGGCTGGGTCACTTTATTCCCCCAAAAAAATGAGGCTGTGCCGTGCCGGGTCAGTTTTTTCCCAAAAAGTGTGGCACTGTGCCATGCTGGGTCAGTGAATCCCCAAAAAATGAGGCTGGATCCACTCATTCCCCCAAAACCCGAGGCTGTTCCATGTTTTCCTGCGACTGCCAGGTTGTCCCTGGGATCCATCCCTGGATGGATGGATGGATGGATGGATGGATGGATGATGGATGATGGATGGATGGATGATGGATGATGGATGGATGATGGATGGATGGATGATGGATGGATGGATGATGGATGGATGGATGGATGATGGATGATGGATGATGGATGGATGGATGGATGATGGATGGATGATGGATGGATGGATGATGGATGGATGATGGATGGATGATGGATGGATGGATGATGGATGGATGATGGATGGATGGATGGATGGATGGATGGATGGATGGATGATGGATGGATGATGGATGGATGGATGGATGGATGGATGGATGGATGATGGATGGATGATGGATGGATGATGGATGGATGGATGGATGATGGATGGATGGATGATGGATGGATGATGGATGGATGATGGATGGATGGATGGATGGATGGATGGATGGATGGATGGATGGATGGATGGATGGATGGATGGATGATGGATGGATGGATGGATGGATGGATGGATGGATGGATGGATGGATGGATGATGGATGGATGATGGATGGATGATGGATGGATGGATGGATGATGGATGGATGGATGATGGATGGATGATGGATGGATGATGGATGGATGGATGATGGATGGATGGATGGATGGATGGATGGATGATGGATGGATGGATGGATGGATGGATGGATGGATGGATGGATGGATGGATGGATGGATGGATGGATGGATGGATGATGGATGGATGGATGATGGATGGATGGATGGATGGATGGATGGATGGATGGATGGATGGATGGATGGATGATGGATGGATGGATGATGGATGGATGATGGATGGATGATGGATGGATGGATGATGGATGGATGGATGGATGGATGGATGGATGGATGATGGATGGATGGATGGATGATGGATGGATGGATGATGGATGATGGATGGATGGATGGATGGATGGATGATGGATGGATGGATGGATGGATGGATGGATAAAGGATGGATGATGGATGGATGGATGGATGGATGGATGGATGGATGGATGATGGATGGATGGATGGATGGATGGATGGATAAAGGATGGATGATGGATGGATGGATGGATGGATGGATGGATGGATGATGGATGGATGGATGGATGGATGGATGGATGGATAAAGGATGGATGATGGATGGATGATGGATGCAGGGATGGATGGATGATGGATGGATGGATAAGGATGGATGATGGATGGATGGATGGATGATGGATGATGGATGATGGATGGATGGATGATGGATGATGGATGATGGATGGATGGATGGATGATGGATGGATGATGGATGATGGATGATGGATGGATGGATGGATGATGGATGGATGGATGATGGATGGATGGATGGATGGATGGATGGATGGATGATGGATGATGGATGGATGGATGGATGATGGATGATGGATGGATGGATGATGGATGGATGATGGATGATGGATGGATGGATGATGGATGGATGATGGATGCAGGGATGGATGGATGGATGGATGGATGGATGGATGGATGGATGGATGGACAGGGATGGATGATGGATGGATGGATGGATGGATGGATAAAGGATGGATGGATGGATGGATGGATGGATGATGGATGGATGGATGGATGATGGATGGATGGATGGATGGATGGATGATGATGATGATGGATGGATGATGGATGATGGATGGATGATGGATGATGATGGATGGATGGATGGATGGATGATGGATGGATGGATGGATGGATGATGGATGGATGGATGGATGGATGGATGATGGATGATGGATGGATGGATGGATGATGGATGATGGATGGATGGATGATGGATGGATGATGGATGATGGATGGATGGATGATGGATGGATGATGGATGCAGGGATGGATGGATGGATGGATGGATGGATGGATGGATGGACAGGGATGGATGATGGATGATGGATGGATGGACAGGATGGATGATGGATGATGGATGGATGGACAGAGGGATGGACAGATCCATGGATCCAAGGATGGATGGACAGATCCATGGATCCATGGATGATGGATGGATCCCCTGGGGACGCTCCTTCCCCCCTGGCTGATGAAATTCCCCCTTTTCCTGGCAGCCCTTCGGGGAGTGGTGCAAGCTGCAGCCCAGAGATGCTGCCAAGATGCCCGAGAGTGCCTGGAAGTTGCTGTTCTACTCCTTGTCGTGGTCCTACGGCGCCTACCTGCTCTTCTGCACCGACTACCCCTTCTTCCACGACCCGCCCTCCGTCTTCCGTGGTGAGCAAAGCAGGGACACCCCCGAAATTCCCTTTTTTTGTCCTGCTCCGGGGGCAGAAGGGGCACAAGGGGGTGTCCGGGCGTTTCTTTCCTTCTGTCACTTGGTGGCTGCCAAAGGGGCTGAGCAGGTAAATCAGGAAACAATTAAATCAGGAAACAATTAAATCAGGAAACAATTAAATCATGGACAGTTAAATCTGGGACAATTAAATCATGGAATGGGTTGGGTTGGAGAGGATCCTGAGGATCAGCTCATGGCCAGGGGCAGGGGCAGCAAACCAGGGTTAAAAATCCCCTCATTCCAACCCCTGCACAAACCAGGGTTAAAAATTGTTTCAAATTTCCTCATCATCTAATAATAATCTATAATAATATAGATTATTTTAATTTTCTGTAATAATATAGATTATTTTATTTTTCTATAATAATATAGGTAATTATTTTCTAATAATCTATAATAATATAGATTATTTTTATTTTTCTATAATAATATAGGTTATTATTTTCTATCAATCTATAATAATATAGATGGTTTTTATTTTTTCTGTAATAATATAGGTAATTATTTTCTAATACTCTATAATAATATAGATGATTTTAATTTTTCTGTAATAATATAGATTATTATTTTCTAATAATCTACAATAACATAGACGATTTTAATTTTTCTATAATAATATATATTCTTTTCTAATAATCCATCATAATACCGACTATTTTTATTCTTCTATCATAATCACGATTATCCTTATTTTTCTATAATAACATACATATTATTTTCTAAGAACACCTATTTATTCTCCTCTAACAATAAATCTGACCTTTATTTCCCTACAACAATGATTATTTTACAACAATCCACAACAACATCGATTATTATTTAGCAACAACCTACAGTAACACAGAATATTTTAATTTTTTTTTTTTTTTTTTCCTACAACAACACAGCTTGTTATTTAATGATAACCTCTAATGCTATGGGTGATGTTGATTATTATTATCACCCCCGGGGGTGGTTCCTGCCCCCCCCCCCAGGCTGGCAGCGGGGCATGGAGGTGCCCGGGGACATCGCCATCGCGTACCTGCTGCAGGGCAGCTTCTACGGCCACTCGCTCTACGCCACCGCCTACATGGACACGTGGCGCAAGGACTCGCTGGTGATGCTGCTGCACCACGTCGTGGCCCTGACCCTCATCGCCTCCTCCTACGCCTTCAGGTGAGCCCGGCTGCAGGAGGGAGGGCTTGGGGAAGGCAGTCTGGGGTTGCGATTGTTATAAATTGAGGCCAATCATTTGCTCAGCCTTTCGAGGGCCAGCCAGGAATTTATTGGTTGCAGCGAGCGATGGCGAGCAAACAGCGCTGGGTGCAGCCGGGGAGTCCCCGCTCCACAAACGGCTCACGCCGTTTCCCCCTTCCCACAGTGTTTTTATACTCTTTTTCTTCCGTGTCTGTGTGTGTACAGACATGGAATTACACACATGGGTGTACCCTCTGTGCGCCCTCTGTTGCTGGGGGGTTTTCTTCTACTCTCTGGTGGTCGTTTGAGGAAGGCTCCTCTCTTCTTCCTCGGTGAAAGTCCACGGCCCTGTAATGGTCTTTTCCATATAAGGTTATATGTTATATGCACCTAAGTTCTAATTACACAACCAGCTTAATTAATCAACATACTAGCTAGTTTCTGTCTGGCTGTTTTCTGTTATCTTACACAAGGCTTCTCCTTTGATTTTCTGTTATCTGCACAAGGCTTCTCCTTTCTGTCTTGATGAACAAAGAGTCTTCTCTAACTTATCACACCATAGGAAACAGCAGTTGTATGAGTTCTCCCCCACCCCCTTTGTAAGAGAATTGTACCCTCCCCCTGTCCTGTCAGTTGTTGTTCAAGTCTACCCCTTAGCCTAGGATCTTCTCTGTCCCACGTTTTCCCTTTGGTTCTTCCACCAAGAACGCTCCTTTCCCTTTTCCCCACTGGTTAATGTTATATTTCCCCTCCCTTCTCCCCGTGGTTTTTCCCCATTTCCCCACGCTTTTTCCCCATTTTCCCCATTTTTCCCCCCCAGGTACCACAACGTGGGCATCCTGGTGCTGTTCCTGCACGACGTCAACGACGTGCAGCTGGAGTTCACCAAGCTCAACGTCTACTTCAAGCACCGCGCCGGGGTCTACCACCGCCTCAACGACGTCATCTCCAACATCGGCTGCCTCGCCTTCAGCGTCAGCTGGTGGGTCTGTGCCCCCGACCCCAAACCCCACCTTCCCTGCTGGGTCTGCGCCCCCGACCCCAAACCCCACCTTCCCTGCTGGGTCTGCGCCCCCGACCCCAAACCCCACCTTCCCTGCTGGGTCTGTGTCCCCTGATCCCAATTCTGACCTTCCCCGGTGCGTCTGCATCCCCTGATCCTAAATCTGACCTTTCCTGGTGGGTCTGCATCCCCTGACCCCAAACCCCACCTTCCCTGCTGGGTCTGTGTCCCCTGATCCCAATTCTGACCTTCCCCGGTGCGTCTGCATCCCCTGATCCTAAATCTGACCTTTCCTGGTGGGTCTGCATCCCCTGACCCCAAACCCCCCACCTTCCCTGCTGGGTCTGTGTCCCTGATCCTAAATCTGACCTTCCCTGGTGGGTCTGCATCGCCTGATCCTAAATCTGACCTTCCCTGGTGGGTCTGCGTCCCCCGATCCCAATCCTGACCTTCCCTGGTGGGTCTGTGTCCCCTGATCCCAAACCCCACCTTCCCTGCTGGGTCTGTGTCCCCTGATCCCAATTCTGACCTTCCCTGGTGCGTCTGCATCCCCTGATCCTAAATCTGACCTTTCCTGGTGGGTCTGCATCCCCTGACCCCAAACCCCACCTTCCCTGCTGGGTCTGTGTCCCTGATCCTAAATCTGACCTTCCCTGGTGGGTCTGCATCGCCTGATCCTAAATCTGACCTTCCCTGGTGGGTCTGCGTCCCCCGATCCCAATCCTGACCTTCCCTGGTGGGTCTGTGTCCCCTGATCCCAAACCCCACCATCTCTGCTGGGTCTGTGTCCCTGATCCCAAACCCCACTTTTCCCAGGGGGTCTGCGTCCCCCGATCCCAATCCTGACCTTCCCTGGTGGGTCTGTGTCCCCCGATCCCAAATCCAACCTTCCATGCTGGGTCTGCATCCCCTGATCCTAAATCCGACCTTCCCTGCTGGATCTGTGTCCCCATCCCACTCCTGACCCTCCCCTGATCCCAATCCTGACCCCCCTTGGAGGATTTTTGTCCCCCCGATCCCAGTCCCCTCCCTCCTCCCGGTTTTTGGGACCCCCCACCATCTCCTGGGGGATTTGTGGCTCCCCGCGGAGCCGGAATCCCTCTGTAGTGCCAGGCGACACCAGAGAGTGCCTGTGGAATTCTGCAGCACTGCGGGGACAAATGACCCCGGGCGGGGGGGGGGGGGAGGAGGAGGAGGAGGAGGAGGAGGAGGAGGAGGAGGAAGAGGAGGAGGAGGAGGAGGAGGAGCTATTCCCGGCAGGAAAAGGGAGGCGGGGCTGCCCCAGATTCCAGCTCCTCCAGGGGCCTGGCGGGAGGAAAAGAAAGAGGTGGAGGATGGATGGATGATGGATGATGGATGAGGGATGGGTGGATGGATCCATGGATGGATGGATGGATGGATCCATGGACGATCCATGGATGATGGATGGATCCATGGATGGATGGATAGATGGATGAGGGATGGATGAGGGATGGGTGGATGGATCCATGGATGGATGCATGGGGATGGATCCATGGATGGATGGATGGATGAGGGATGGGTGGATGGATCCATGGATGGATGGATGAGGGATGGGTGGATGGATGGATGCATTGATGGATGGATCCATGGATCCATGGGTGGAAGGATAGGCTCTGCTGGCTCTGGAGCAGGGATTGGGGTTCAGGGGAGCAGCAGGCTGTGCTGGCTCTGTCCTCTGCCAGGGGGACGCTGACCCCGCGCTGTCCCTGTCCCTGTCCCCGGCAGGTTCTGGTTCCGTCTCTACTGGTTCCCCCTCAAGGTGCTCTACGCCACCTGCCACTCCAGCCTCCAGTCTGTCCCCAACATCCCCTTCTACTTCTTCTTCAACGCCCTGCTGCTCGTGCTCACCCTGATGAACATCTACTGGTTCCTGGTGGGTGACCCCGGCCTCCAGGGGAGCTGCCCGCCCCAAACTGGGGAAACAGCAGGGAAGTGTCCCCTCTCCTTGGGGTCCGCCCTGTCCTCGCCGCTGCTGCTGGGATTGCAGGGATGGAGGGGGTTTTGGGGGGTCAGCGGGGGTTCCCTTGGGAATTCAGACTGTCTGACACCCCGGGGATCCACAGCGGGAGTGATAACAGTGGCTGGGATTTGAGAGAGGCGTGAACGTCCTGGGAATGTTCCTGCATCCCAGAATGGGGATTCCAGAGAGGTGTGAACGTCCTGGGAATGTTCCTGCATCCCAGAATGGGGATTCCAGAGAGGTGGGAATGTTCCTGCATGCCCCAGGCTGTGGGGAGGGGTGGAGAGGGGCAGGGCAGGGCAGGGCAGGGCAGGGAGCTGCTGATTCCATCATCCCCGGGATGAAACCTCCCAGGAATTCTGCTCCGAGTCACAAACCCCATCCCGGGAGGAGCTGCCCTGCCCGAAATGGGGTGGGGGGCTGCAGGGCAAGGTCCCCCCCCGGGCTCGGGCCGTGCCTGAGGGTCTCTGTCCCCCTGTGCCCCCAGTACATCGTGCTGTTCGTGGCCAAGGTGCTGCTGGGGCAGATGCAGGAGGTGAACGATGTCCGTGAGTACGACGTGGAGGAGAGCAGGAAAGCTGGGAAGGAGGCTGGGATCCAACTGCCCCGGGCTCTGAAGGAAGGGTACGTGGAATTCCAGACTGGTTTGGGTGGGGAAACCCTAAGGCACATCCAGTTCCACACCTGGGACACTTCCAGGGACCCAGGGGCAGCCACAGCTGCTCTGGGAATTCCATCCCATTCCCTCCCCACCCTCCTAGGGAACAATCCCTTCCCAATCTCCCTTTTCCCAGTTTAAATCCACTCCCTGTGTCCTGTCCCTCCGTCCCTTGTCCCCAGTCCCTCTCAGCCCCGCTGCAAGGGGCTCTGAGCTCTCCCTGGAGCTTTTCCCTGTGGGAGCACCTGGTGCTGGACCCACCAAAGTGCACAGATCTGGGCACAGGAGTGGCCCCAGCAGGGAGCTGAGGGAGGGAGGGCGTTTGCTGTGGGCACGGCGCTGACCGGGGGCTCTGCTCTTCCCCAGGCTGCACCTCAGGAACGGCCTCGTGAAGGACAAGAGGTTGTGAGGGCGGCGTGGCCACGGCTGCCAGGGCCTGGCACCGCCCAGGACGCTGCTCCTGGACCCTGCCAAGGACGGGCCCAAGGAGAAATTCCCCCCTGACCCCCTGCCAGCCCTGCCCGGAGCCGGGGGAGGACACGCCACTGCCAGGACAGGGCCCCTCGGGGCTGGGCTGTGCCCTGTCACCTGTGCCCTGGGGCTGGGGGGCTCCCTGTGGCCCAGTTTGGCTGGGAGACTGGTGGCTGTGCTGGCCCAGGTAGGGTCTGGGGCTGCCTTTGTGCCCCGGGTGTCGCTCCACGTCCTCAGCCCCCTGGACCCCCCCTCTGAGCCTCCCCCAGCCGCTCCTGCAGGGTCCAGCTCCAAACTGGGCAGGGGGAGCTCCTGTCCTGCCCTGGGGAGGGGACCCCGAGGCCAGCTGTGCTCCAGCTGCCACCCGGGGACTGCAGAGGTGGCCTTGGAGGAGTCACTGTCACTGCAGCTCCCGCTGCCTGGAAATCCACGTCAGGAGCTCCAGCCCAGCCCTTGGAGGAGGCCCAGGAGGTTGGAAAAGCTTGGAAAGCCCCGTGTGGGTCTTGGAGTGGCTTCAAAAGGGTCCTGCAGGTCCCTGCTGGGGGATTCCCCCCAGGACCGTCCCCTTGCTGAAGGAAGAACAGAGAATTCCTGCTCCTAGGGTGGGATTTTGGGAGGAACAGAGAATTCCTGCTCCCAGGGCTGGGTTTTTTGGGAAGAACAGAGAATTCCTGCTCCCAGAGCCGGGATTTCCAGAAGAACAGAGAATTCCTGCTCCCAGGGCTGGGATTTTGGGAAGAACAGAGAATTCCTGCTCCCAGGGCTGGGATTTTGGGAAGAACCGAGAATTCCTGCTCCCAGGGCTGGGTTTTATGGGAAGAACAGAGAATTCCTGCTCCTAGGGCTGGGATTTAGGGAAGAACAGATAATTCCTGCTCCCAGGGCTGTGTTTCCAGGCAGCTCCAGCCCTGCAGGTTCCAGGTCCCTGTCCTGGGCAGCTCTGTGGGTTTGGGTCCCTCGCTGTCCCCTCGCTGTCCCCTCCCAGGCCAGGACCCACAGCTCCCTCCCCGAGCAGCCAGAGGAGGATCCAGGGCGTCAATTCCAGTGTGGGAGGGTGGGAATTTGTGGGATTTATTCCATGTTCGGTCTGTCACGGCGATTCCCCTCCAGACTTGTGTCTGAGCCAGGGACAGACCCTGAATGGGGCTGCTGGGAATGTCCCCAAGCTGTGGCAGGACCTTGTCCCTCCCTCCGTGACTTCCAGGGTGTCAGAGGAACATCCCAGTGCTGGAATTCCTTGGTTTTCAGTGGGGTTTGCAGGGCAGGAAGGGATCTGATCCCCCAGGATGGGCCGGAGCAGAGCTGGGGTGACCCTGGGGGGATAAAACGGAATTTTCCAGTGCTGGCATTGAGCTGGGTGGCTCCAGCTGTTTTTGGGGGCTGTGACATCGAGGTGGTGGTGGCAGCTCTGCTGTGATGGCCAGGAAGGGACTGGGGGACCTGGGGGTGCCTGGCTGGGGCAGGACCCGGCGCTGGCTGGGACTGGTGGTTTTGGGGGCCGATGGTTTTGGGGGCCGATGGTTTTCTGGGGCCGATGGTTTTTGGGGCCGTGTGAAGCAGGACTTTGGTGGTTTGATGTGCTGGAGGTTGATGGCTTTAAGAGAGAAGCGTTGGACACCGTGGTTGAGTTAAAAAAGGGATTTTTTGGGGGAGGAAGAGCCGGCTCCGGGTCTGCTCCGGGCAGGAGTTTTGGGAGCAGCGCTGGATTTCCATCCCCATCCCTGACCCCACGGACCGTGCTGGAGCCCGAGTGGGCGCTCTGGAGATGCGGGAGAGACTGCGGAGCCCCTGAAAGGGTTAAGGGGTGCCGGGAGCCTGCAGGGATCCCACCCTCTGCCCGGAGCCGGGAATCCCGCGGTGCTGATTGAGCTCCGAGCCCATCAAAGGCTCCAATCAGGGACCCAACCCCCGCCGGGTGCCCGGCCCCGGCTGTTCTTTGTCCGGGCGAGCAGAGCAGCGATGTGGCTTCTCCGCAGCCTGGCCTGGGCTCTCCTGAGCCCCGTCCTGGCCACCGAGCTGAGCCCGCAGGAAAGCTCCCTGCTGAAATCGCTGGGTCTGAGCGCCAAGCCCAGCCCCAAAAGCCCCGGCCCGGTGCCGCCCGTGCTCTGGAGGATCTTCCAGAAGAGGAAGACGCTGCCCTGGCCGGACGGAGAGCTGGAGTCCTGCAGGGTGGAGGAGTTTAATGTCCCCGGCAACATCGTCCGTGTCTTCGCCGACCAAGGTACAGCCACGCCGCGTTTGGGCTTGCGCTGGGCTCGAGCTTGGCTCCGCTCCTTCCTTCCCTGAGTCCCGAGGCCGGAGCCGGATTCCAGGAGAAATCCCTGCTGGCTGGAGTCCCTCCGGCTGCTGTAGGTGATGATTTATGGGTTTGGAACCCCGAGGCGGGCGGTGAGGGGGGGGGCAGCTGTGCCAGGCTCTGTCCTGCAGCCCCCTAAATCCCTCCCGAGGTGCTGGTTTGATCCCAGTCCTGATCCCAGTCCTGATCCCAGGCTTTGGGGTCCACGGTGGTGGAGGTGAGTGGGAATGTGGGTGCAGGAACGGGATCAGCAGCAGCTCGGGCAGGGATGGGATGCTCGACCCCCGGGCTGTGTCCCCCCCTCCTCATTGTCCCAACGCCTCTTGCTGACCCCACGGCACATCTGGCTGACCCCACGGCACATCTGGCTGACCCCACGGCACATCTGGCTGCTCTGAGCCGTGCTCAGTCCCCTGGGGACTGTTTGATTGGCGTCCCTGAGGGCTCAAGGCACCCCAGAGCTCTTTTCTCTCGTGGTTCCAGTTTGGCTAAACCAGGCAGATCCCCAAATTCGCTGCTGCTCGCTCTCTTTTCCCTGATCCTGCTCAGCCCCAGCCCAGCCCTGGAGTGGATCCTGCTCAGCCCCAGGGATCCCCCAGCCCTGGAGTGGATCCTGCTCAGCCCCAGGGATCCCCCAGCCCATCCCAGAGCCGATCCTGCTCAGCCCCAGGGATCCCCCAGCCCATCCCAGAGCCGATCCTGCCCAGCCCCAGGGTTCCCCCAGCCCTGGAGCCGATCCTGCTCAGCCCCAGGGATCCCCCAGCCCATCCCAGAGCCGATCCTGCTCAGCCCCAGGGATCCCCCAGCCCTGGAGCCGATCCTGCTCAGCCCCAGGGATCCCCCAGCCCATCCCAGGAGCTGATCCTGCCCAGCCCGAGCGTTCAGCCGCCCCCACCCCTGTTTCTCCTTCTTTGCCAGGCCGCTTCCTCCCCGAGGGGCAGCCCCAGGGGTGGCTGTGTCTGCGCAAGCTCCTGTTCTTCAACCTCTCCGCGCTCGAGGAGGGCGAGCGCTTGACCATGGCCCAGCTGGAGCTCCAGTTCCACCACAACTCCTACCACTCCCCCAGCCCGGGGCAGGTTCTGGAGCTCCGGCTGTACCCGGCGTCCCCCCGGGGGCTGCCGCGGCCCGGCCGGAGGCCGCTGGTGGAGCGGTCATTTGTCCAGCTGCGCAAATCCCTCCTGTTCAACCTGAGCGCGGCGCTGAAGGACGGCAAGGTGCCGGGCAGGAATTTGGCCTTGGTGCTGGAGATATCGGCCAGCGGGCGCGCCGGGGACAGCGGGACCCTGCGGAGCCTCTGCGCCAGCACCGACGCCTTCGCGGCCACCTCGCTGCTGGTGGTGACGCTGGGCCAGCAGTGCCAGGCTGCCCGCAGCAGGAGGAGCGCCCCGACCCCCGCGGTGACCCCCAGCCCCCTGTGCAAGCCCCGCCGGCTCTACATCAGCTTCAGCGACGTGGGCTGGGAGAACTGGATCATCGCCCCCCAGGGCTACCTGGCCAACTACTGCCGCGGGGACTGTCCCTTCCCGCTGGCGGCCGAGCTCAACAGCACCAACCACGCCGTGCTGCAGACCATGGTGCACTCGCTGGACCCGCAGGGCACCCCCCAGCCCTGCTGCGTCCCCGTCAGGCTCTCCCCCATCTCCATCCTCTACTACGACAACAGCGACAACGTGGTGCTGCGGCACTACGAGGACATGGTGGTGGACGAGTGCGGCTGCAGGTAGCGGGGCTTGGGGCAAGGACGGACGGAGGGGTGGGAGAAAATCCCCGCGCCGTGAAATCCCCGCTGTGTTCGGGGCGTTTCGGGGCGTTGGGGTTCCCCTCCGTGCTGGGGTTAGGCTGGCGGCGCTGATTTAGGATTAGTTGGGACGGGGTTGTGGGATTATGACCGAGCCTGGTGCTGGTCCCTTCTCCACAGGGGATGCTGGCGCCGGGCTGTGAATCCCAGATTTCCCCCCTTGCCCGTGCCGGGCACCCCCAGGGCCCGCAGCTTTTTGGGGTTTTGGCTGAACTCTGCGATTTTCTCAGGGTAAAAATGACTTTTCTGGGTGAATCGGGGCCGGGGGTTCCCTAGGTGTGATCCAGCTGCAGGGACAGGGATGGGGTGACCAAATCCCACCAGAGCCAGGCGGGAGCTGTTTTCAGGGTGTGGTTGGTGATGGGGTGGTTTGGGGACAGGGCTTGCGTTGGGTGGCCAAATGCAGTGGAGGTTTTGACTAAAAAAAAAATGAAGGTTTTCCCTAAAAATCGGAGTTTTTACCTAAAAAATTGGAGATTTTGCCTAAAAAAATGGAGATTTTACCTAAAAAAATAGAGATTTTGCCTAAAAAAATGGAGATTTTACCTAAAAATTTGGAGATTTTGCCTAAAAAAATGGAGATTTTACCTAAAAAAATTGAGATTTTGCCTAAAACAATGGAGATTTTACCTAAGAAATCCGCTGGGAGCCGCGTGCCAAGGGCGGGATGCTGCAGGGAATGGCTGAGGGAATTCGGGGGGGTTGGTGGGGTCAGTGGTGTCCCCTCCCAGCCCGCTGTGAGTCAGTATTAATTTACCTCATTTGCAAATCGATGAGCCCAGGCTGTCCCCGCGTGTCCCGGGTGGCAGCCGAGCCTCAGGCAAGGGCAGAGCTCTGCACACTTTTGACTTTTTCGGGTTGTTTTTGGTTGATTTGTTGGTTTTTTTTGTGCCTGCTGGCAGCCCCAGGCTCTTTGTGGTGTCGCCGAGGGGCAGCCGGGACCCAAATTTGGGGCATTTCCCGTCCTGGAGCTCTTCCCTGCCCCGTGCAGCTGCGGGCTCGGGGCTGAGCCAGGTTTGGAGCCCAGGCTGGCCCCGAGTGTGTAAAACTAAAACTGAGTGTGTAAAACCACCAGAGCAAAGCTTCCCTGCCCCCTCGGGGATTTTGGGGCAACTGAAAAGGAATCCGAGCTAGACTTGAATTTTTTCTCTTTATTTTTGAACTGTGAAGCCGTAGTGCAGCTTTGGGTTTTTTTGTTGGTTTTTTTTTGTTTTGTTTTTTTTTTTTTTTTTTTTTTTTTTTTGTTTTGTTTTGTTTTGTTTTGTTTTTTTTTTTTTTTTGGTTTGGTTTGGTTTGGTTTTTTTTTTTTTCGGTTTTCTCCTTGAGCTCTGATGGTTTTTCCCACCTCCTCCCCCCCAGGGGAAGCACTGAGGGTTAAACCACCTTGGGACGGTGTTTTTTTTTTTTTTTGTTTTAACACCCAAAATGCGGAGCTGAAGACCCAGCCTGGAGCAGCTTTAGCTGGATTCCCATTCCCAAATCCAGGCGTTTCCCACCCAGCCCTGCTCTGCTCCATTTCAGTGTTTAAAGGGCTCAACTCCAGCCAGCAGGGGCCGTTTAATTCTGATTTTAGATGGGCAGAGGAAGAAAACCTTCAAGTATTCCTGGGTTTGTGGCCACCCAGGGGGGGAGTGACAGCCAGGACAGGACCTGGGCGTGAGTTTGTGCCCAGGGTGGTGCCAAGGCCAGGCCTAAACCCCCCCCAGACCCAGCTTTGAGCCCCCAGCCCTGAGCCCGGCAGGGCAAAGCCATTTCTGTGTTTGCTGCAGGGCAGGGGGAGCTTCCAGGCTGGGAGCCCTTCCCAGTTTTTCCCAGTTCTCCCAGTTGAGTCGCTCACCCCCCTCTGCTATGCACACCCCCACTTTTGTACTAGTCTTGTGTTTAAAAAAAGTAATAAACTTGAAGTTTATACAATCAGACTAAAGCTTTAATGAACGTTGCATGGTTTCCTCATTGAAACTTAGGGGCCACCTTGAATGCAAGAGCTGTTTATTCATTTTTTTTTTATTGATGACAAACAGGTTTTAAAACAAAACTGAGACAAAAAAAAATTAATTAATTAAAAAAAAAAAAAAAAGAGCTTTAACACCGTGCTAGCACTGATGTCTGGATTTGTAAAACTCAAAAAGAGTTTAAACTGCTACAAAGGAAAAAACCAGCACGAAGCAGAGGCAAGCATTCCCAGCAGTGAAATAAAGGGTGAGGGGAGAGGAGGGGGCTACATTACTCATGGATAGCTTTGCACAGAGGGGTTCAGCTTAAACCTACCCGAAAAGTCTACGCCACTACGCAGCCTACCAAGGAAAAAAAAATTAAAAAGCCCTTCGGCAATGTTAATAAATAAAACAAGTCCATCTCACGAGGAAGGAAGGTGGCCTGTGTCTCCATTCTTTCACTGTGTTAGAAGTCTAAACTCTGGAGGCTTTGGATGAGAAAAGAATGGGTTTTTGAGTTGAGTTTTTTTGTGGTTTTTGCAGTTTCTGCAGCTCCCCCCCGGGGCTGGGGGTGTTCCACACCAGGGCTGCTCTGGGGGCAAATCCAGCAGCTCCAGGGCAGGGATCTCCAGGAAGGACAGGAATGAAAGGTTTCCCCCCTCCCCGGGTACAAAACGGGGTTGGAGCTGTTTGAAGTACATTCAGATGAGAGGTATTTTGAGTTTTCACCCCCCAAAAATAAAAGAACTAGAAACACTTGGAGCCCTTAGAGTGTAAAGCTTAACTCCAGCCTGAGGAACACCCAGGCTCTGGCTCAATCTCTGCTGCTGCTGGCCAATTGGGAGGTAGAGGTTTTTCTAATTCAGGATCTGCTAAGAACGGGGCTGGAGGAATCAATTCTCTCTCTGCTGTCCCTAAAAAAGGTTTTGACAGAAATGAAAAGCTCCCAAGTGTTCCCCTGTGAGTGTTTCAGACATGGCTACAACTCAGAGCGTGGATGGCTTCTCCTCGTGGGCTCTTCCCAGCCCTGATCCCCAGCTGGGCTGACAACTCTGCTTCAACAAAGCAAAGTTCCTTCCAACTTTTTTCCCCCCTCCTGAAAACTTGGCTTCAACACCTCACTCTGTCCCTCTCCTGCCTTCATCACCCAAGAAGCCACCCCAAAGCCTGACCCATTCTCCCCAGTTAAACCCAGCTCTGTCTCTCAGAGGCCACCACCTTCCACCACCTGCCTGCTTTGTCCGTTTGTCCATCCTGCTCCTGCAATGGCGTGGAGTCTTTACTTTCCATCCAAAATAATCCCCAATTTCCACTACTCCTCCCCCAAATCTGCGGGGACCAAAGCAGGCCTGGCTGCACCTTCCCTCCAGGGCCGAAGGGCACAGGAACCCGTCCCCTTTCAAGCATAAAGTTCATCTTACAGAAAGGCTGTTTTTCACAGAGTAGAGTCCAGACAGTTGCCAATTAAAGCATACAGAAAACACTTTGAAACCCTCCTGCTCGAGCACGCAGGCTCCTCTCACTCTAAACCTATCCCATGTAGGAAGAAGAGGCTGATTGCTGCAACTTGAAATCACACTGAAAGTTCTCAAGGATGGTGCTCTAATTTTTGTTTGAAACATTTTTTTTTTTAAGTTTTTTTTTATAATATAAGCTTCTCAGAACAAGGATCTAAATCTCCCAGGTCCACCACTAAGAATTCAGAGACAAAACTTCTTTAAAAATTCAGTGCTCTTTTTGAAAGAATCTCTTTAAAACCACCTCGTTCAGAATGTGGGCGACACGATGACAACAAATTTCAGAGCCAGTGTTGGACAACAAAACCTGCACCTCAGAGTTGAGCAGCAGCTGGATTTCTGCTTGGCTGGCTGTCACCCAGGCAGGGACTTTCTCTCTTTTTTCCACCCCCCTCTCTCAGATACTCTGCTTCTAAAATGTAAAACAGTTCCTGCTAAAATCCTTTTAGTACCCGTGGCAAAACGAGCCCAACTCTGAGATGAGGGTTTTCCTCTCCCCATCTGCTCTGAAACGTTAATGCCCTGCTCGCAAAGAGAAGTATGGAATGAAGTGAAACCTGCTTTGTTAAGGCCCTTCTCCGGAGCTGGGGGTGACTGGGGGAGCAGGGACTCAGCTGAGCACTCCTGTTGGGGTGAGTTCCTTCCCACGAGGCGCCAGCCAGTCCTCCAGGGCTCTCTCTCCTCTCCTTGTCAGTCTCCTTGTCTCAGTGAGCTCCAGCAGTGGCTCTCTCGCGCGCTCCTTTCTCTCTCTCTCTCTCCTCTCCGTTGGTTGGTTTCTTTCTCCTGTTGCTCTCACACAGTGGTGCTTCAGTTTTAGCAGTGGAAAACAGGTATCCATTTTATTTTATTTTTTTTATTACCCAGAATAAAATGCTGATGAACTAAGCTCCACACAAGCTTAGCTCTTCTTCCTCAACCTGGGGGCGGAATGAGAGCGGAGTTAGGGGTGTCCCTGCTCAGGGAGGGACAGCTTACATCAGGGAAAAGGGACAGCTTAAATCAGGGAAAAGGGACAGCTTAAATCAGAGGGAAGGGACAGCTTAAATCAGGGGAAAGGGACAGCTTAAATCAGGGAAAAGGGACAGCTTAAATCAGGGAAAAGGGACAGCTTAAATCAGAGGGAAGGGACAGCTTAAATCAGAGGGAAGGGACAGCTTAAATCAGGGAAAAGGGACAGCTTACATCAGGGAAAAGGGACAGCTTAAATCAGAGGGAAGGGACAGCTTAAATCAGAGGGAAGGGAGAGTTTAAATCAGAGGAAAGGACAGTTTAAATCAGAGGGAGGGGACAGTTGAAATCAGGAGGAGGGGACAGTTGAAATCAAGGGAGGGGAGAGTTTCAATCAGAGGAAAGGACAGTTTAAATCAGAGGGAAGGGACAGTTTAAATCAGGGAGGGGACAGTTTAGATCAGGAGCAGGGGACAGTTTAGGTCAGGGGAAAGGGACAGTTTAGGTCAGGGGAAAGGGACAGTTTAAATCAGGGGAAAGGGACAGTTTAAATCAGGGGAAAGGGACAGTTGAGCTCAGGGCAGGGGCACGGGGTCCTTACACTCTAATACTGTGACAGTCCCGTCACTCCACCATGTTGATATGCTCGTTCCCCCTGGTAAGTTGAGTCCTGTGACAGCGCCACGTCAATCTGGGATTTAAACTCATCACCAAGGTAACTGTCCTGCAAGGGGAAAGGTGAGGGAAGCCTCAAAATCAGCGTCCAGCTCAAGTGCAAGGCAGAACCAGGTTAATGATAAAGCTGAGAGTGTTTGGTTTATTTACAATCTGCTGGTTTGGTGCAGAATTTCCCCAAATTAAGGGTTTTTTGAGCTGTTTATCAGCTGAAGGAATAGTTCACTGTCATGCCCTCAACAGCGCAGGGTGTAAATGCTGCAGCTGAGTCACTGAGAGCAGTTTCAGTTTCGTTTCCCTCAGGAGGGAGGAGGTGCAGGCACGGATCACCCACACAAACCCCAGGACAAGCTCCGCTATCCCAAAATCCGCGCTCACCTGGGATAATTCCGGCTGGGAGAGCCCAGGCTGACTCATCTGTGAGGGCTGGCTCATGGAGATGTAGCCCTGGGTCAGGGGGCCCTGGGAGAAGGGCTGGGACACCACGTCCTGGCTGGCCTGGCTGTTGGGGAGGTTGGACTGGCTCGTGCCAGGAATCCCAAATCGGTTTTTCTGCCGCCCGCCACGGCCGGTCTTCCCTTTGGGAGCGCCACGGCCTGGAAGAGAGTTCATCCCACCCAACAGTGAGGAGCTGGACAGGTACAAACACATTTTTTTTTAGGGAATCTGATCCCTCCCAGATGGCTCCCTGGGCATTTCTCCCCCTTTACCTGCAGCGGGGCCGTTGGCCTGGCCGAAGTATCCCGGGGGCGGCATCGGGGGCATCACGAGGTTGAAGGGGATGGGAATGTTCATGGCAGTGACGTGGCTGGGGCCAGCACTGATCATCCCAATCTGGTCGTGGGTTTGGAAGTACATGTTGGATGGACGCCCTGGGAAAGGGGAAAGCACAGGGGCTGCAGGAATTCTGGAGATTTCAGGATCAATCCCTAGCCCTGGAGCAGGATGGAAAAGGAGGAGCTCCCCCTGCCAAGAGGCAGCAGCGTTTCTGCCTCGCTGTTTATTGCACACTTGGAAATTCCATAAATCCACCCAACACGCTCTCATCCCACAGCTCCTCCTCACAGCACCACCTGAGATTCCTGAAATGCTTCTCACACTCCTTTTCCCCTCATTTTGCACTTGCTCTGCACACGTTGGGAGGTTGGGAGTCTTTTTACAGAGAGCAAAATCCAGGCTCAAGACTTTCAGCCCTTAAATTCATCTCAAATATTTTCAGTTGTTAAATTAAATCCCAAACATTTCAGCCTCAAGTTCATCCTGAACATTTTCAGTCTTTAAATTCATCCAAAGCGTTTTCAGCCCTTAAATTCATCCCATTTTCAACCCTTAAACTCATCCCAAACATTTCAGCCTCAAATTCATCCCAGACACTTCAGTCTCAAATTTACCCCAAATATTTCAGCCTCAACGTCATCCCAAACATTTTCAGCCCTCAAATTTATCCCAAACTTATTCAGTCCTTAAATCAATCCAATTTTCAGCCCTTAAACTCATCCCATTTTCAGTCCTCAAATTGCACCAATTCCAGTTCTCAGTTTCTGCAGTGTGAAGTTTAAATCTTTAACAAATTCAAAATTTTCACAAGATTAAAAGCTTTTAAGAAGTTTCAAAGTTTGAAGTGTGTAAGATGTGACCCCTCAGGGGCTGCTTAGGGGAAAAAGAAACCCCTGAAAGTGAATTTTGGGCATTTTCTTTACCTTGGCTGCTGCGGTCGTAGACAGAGCCAGGGATGATGGCCTCTCGTGCATCATACATGGCAGTGGTCATGAAACGGGCACCCTGCAGAGATTTTGGCAATTAGGAACTCATCCTCATTTTTTCCCCCCCAGAAAACCTTGCACTGCAACCTCAGTGGAAGCTATTTTGGGTAAAAATCCATAAAATCCCACAGATCACATGAATGTTGTGGAAATTAATTCTAACACATAGAAAAGCTTTAATTATTATTTCAGTCACATCCTGAATACCAAAAGTAAGATTTTCCAGCAGCCTGTCCCAAACTGTGGGACATTTGATGAGTTTTCAGTCTATTCTGAGGCCCTGGCAATTCCCCTGGTCCATTCCCTGTCCTGTGGTGGCTGCCAAGCTCCCCCAACAATAATTTATGTTAAAAAATCAAATATAAAACTTGCAGCTTGAGGGTTAAAAGTGACTTTGCTCTTTCTACACAAACCAGCTCCTTCATTTCATTCAGCTCAGGATTTAGCCCTAATGAAATCCTGCCAATTAAAAAGCAATAATGAAGTTTGCTCAGCCCGGAGACAGCAGCAGCAGCTGCTTCCCCCTGAAGTCACGCTGCACCAAAAGGCAGCAAAAATGGAAACTTCTGGGGGCGTGAGGCTGTGTGGGTGGCTCATTCCACCCATTTAGCATTAATTAACCCATCAGGGGCCTAATTGGCTGCTGTCAGCAGCGCCGGGGGCCAGGGCAGGTCACTCACGGGGTTGATGGTGTTGACGAGCTTGCGGGGTTTGCTGAACTGCATGAGGCTCTCCCGCAGGTTGTTCAGGGGCCCCTCCACCAGCACCTTCTGCTCCTTGTAGTAATTCAGGAGGTGATTCCAGAGGGGCTGCTTGGACAGGGCTTTGGGGTTCCCCACAATGATCACCCCATACCTGTGAAGGGCAGAGGGACCACGGTTAACTTGGTGTTAAAACCACTCTGATGTCAGAACAGCCCCTGGGTTCTTCTCTCTGGGACTGTTCACAGCAAACATTCCAGATGTGGCTCAACACCTGGAAGGAGACTCCAGCAGCACAAACTTCCTCCTCCAGGCTCGCTCTGTGTCCAACCAAACCCCCCTGTGCTGGTTCTGCAGCTTGGAAACACCAGGGAAGCCAAGCAGCACCGTGCTGGACTCCACCTCAGCCTCTCTGGAATCAAACCCATTAGAAAAAACCCAAATGGGCACAAAATGGTTGCTGGAAGTGAGAAAGCAGCAGATGAAGGGAAGGGATCTGTGCTGGAAATGGGAAGGACGTGGTGACTTCCAGATTTTACTGATGCCAAATGGTGACAGGGGCTGAGATGAGCAGATAAAAATGGCCCAGAATGGTCCAGGTTGGAGGGACCTGAAAGCTCCTCCAGTGCCACCCCTGCCACGGGCAGGGACACCTTCCAGCTGCTCCAACCCAGCCTTGGACACTTCCAGGGATGGAGCAGCCACAGCTGCTCTGGGAATTCCAACCCCAGAGGGAAGAATTCCTTCCCAGTATCCCAGCCATTCCCTGTGTCCTGTCCCTCCATCCCTCTCCCTGTTTCCTGCAGCTCCCTCCACGCCCAGCCTCCCTTTACCTGGCTCTTGTCAGGGCCACGTTGAGCCTCCTGGGGTCGTTGAGGAAGCCAATGCCCTGGTGTTCGTTGGCCCTCACACAGGACAGGATGATGAAATCCTTCTCCCTGCCCTGGAAGGCGTCCACACTTGCAATTTCCACTTCCTGGAACACAGGAAAACACCTCAGGCACGGAAGCAAAACAGCTCTGCCACCACCAGGCACTGCCAAAGGCGCTGGCCACGCACTGAGCCTTCCACCAGCTGAGGAAAATGTTGGTTTTGGAGTGAGGAACGATTTGGTAATTCCTCTGGGCACTGAGCAGCCTCCCCAGAGGGGAACAGGGAGTCTCAGTTTAGGAGAAATTCCTTTCATGTTCAGAGCTTTATGGTTCTGCTGTTTCCCCCAAAACTGTGCAAAGCAGCTCTTTGCTTGAGGACGTTGCCAAAAAGTTCTGACTGTTCCAAAATTTTGTAGGATGAGAGGGTCCAAATTAGCTCTGAGAAACCTCAGTGAGAGGGACACATCATTCCTGGCACCGGGAAAAATATTTCCACCAAGTCTCCCTGCAGCAAAAACACTGCTCAAGTTCTCAATCTTGCAAAACAAGACCATATTAAACACAGAATTGTGCTGTTTGTAGCAGCTCATTTTTCTGTTTGGTGGAGGAGTTGCACTGATGGCAGGATGTGCTCCCAAGCAAATAAATCGTGTGGCCACCAGGATTTATTTGCTTGGTTTCCTGCACGTCCCTTGGCATGGAGGGCTGATGAAGGCACAAGGTTTTCCACAGTGACCTCTCCTTCTGTGCCTCAGAGGATTTGCTGGAGCCTCTCTCCACACAGATTTTCCCTGTTCCCATTGGTACCTCCTAACTCTTCCTGATTTTAACCAAAACCAACTTAAAAATTCAAAAAAAATTGATCGCTATTAACCAAAACCAACTCAAAAAAAAAAAAAAAAAAAAAAATCCATCAACACAGACTGAGCCTGAAGGTGGAATAAACATAAAAAACCCTTGAGAATTCCACAATCTGTGACTTTTGGGCTTGTGTGCAGCCCAGTACCTGGTAGAGCTTGGTGTGCAGGGAGCCACTGAACTGCATGTACTGCACCAGGTAGGAGCGCTGCCCCTCGTAGGGGGTGATGATGCCAATCTGGTCAGGCTTGGCCCCAGCCTTGAGCAGCTTCGTGGTGATCTTCTCCACGTTGGCAGCCTCCGTCCTGGAGAGGCAGATTGGGTCAGCCAAGGAGGGTCAGGGCGTCAGGGATCAGTTTTTAGGCAGTTAATGGGGTTTAAAAGCCTCCCACGTGAGGGTGATTCAATGGAAAGATCAATTTTGCTCAAGCGCTGCAATTAATTCGCTTCGAGCTCCTCGCTCTGGACACGCACAGAGGAATGTGGGCCAAAACCAACATCCCAAAGGCCTCAGAACCACACAAATTTCACCTCCTGATTCTCAGAACTGCACAACAGACTGCAAAACCCCCTCAATTCCAAATGGAATTTCTTGCTGGAGTTAAATGTACACATGGAACTTTTATAATCAGCATCATTCCAAACATCCCCCAGATCCTTCGGCTGCTTTATCTAAAAGCTTTAAATATAGAATGTTTTGAATGTCAATGCCCCCTATCAGCCAACCATTGTGCTGTTTGTTTGTGCACAATCTGCTCCACTGTATCCAGTCTTGCACATGCTGCTCAGGAAACAGACTGAGATTAAAAATATCTCAGCTGATATTTTTTTTCACAAGTTGGGCTGGTTTCCCTGCCAGGCACGTGAACAATCATGACCCAAGAGGAGCAGATTTTAAATTTATTTGTTGAAAAAGAAGGTTGAATGTGCAGAAAGAAAAAAAGGATAGGAAAAAAAAAGTTAATTTCCATCCCTTTTGAACTAAATCTGAGATTTAGGATTCTGCTTGAGGAGTTATTGGAATTAAAAATGTGACTTGATCAGCATTTCCTGCTGGCCCAAATTCATCCACATCAGGCATTTTATCATCCCCTGCTCCTTCTACACCCAGTGAGGGTGAACTCCTCCACACAATCCCAGCCCAGCTCAGCTCTGAGCTGCTCCCACCTGGTGCCTTCTCCTCCTGCTTTGCTATGAAAGGAGCCCAGGGAAAAACCAACCCTGAAATGCAGCTCAGGCTGCACCCCCCTGATGGAGGCTTTGATTAAAGCACAAATGAGGGTTTATCCCCTGAGGAATCACCAGCCCTGCCCAGCTCACTGAGGCCAGCTTTAGACACCAGAGTTCTGCTCACCTGTTCAGGTAAGAGGTGCCTGAGCTGGCAATCTCCTCCTGTCCCTGGGTCACGTAGAAGAACATGGGTTTGTCAGGCTGGGGCCACTGGAAATCAAAGCCTTTCTTCACCCTGTCAGCTGAGGAGCACAGCAACAGGGAGCAGAACAAATCAGCAACACCACTTGGCAATTTCCATATCAAAGCGCCTCAAAACGAAGCGTGATGCAAATTTTTTTATTAAAAATCCCAACCCAGATGAGAGAATGCCTGCTTTGATCCCTGCTCAAGATTTGCTTCAGCTCTCCCCAAAGGCTCAGGAACCTTTAGTGTCACTCTCTTTTCAGATGATAATTTTAATAAAAAAACTTGTTCACTCTCCAGATTGTTCCAACAGCACCAACAGCTTCCAGGCCATGGAAACAGAAACGAGCAGGGATAACCCCAAAGTGAACAGGGCTGACCCCAAAGTGAACAGAACTAAACCCAAATGAACAGGACTAACTCAAAAGAACAGAGGTACCCCCCAAATGAACAGGGCTAACCCCCAAAGTGAACAGGGCTAACCCCCAAAATGAACAGGGCTGACCCCCAAAATGAACAGGGCTGACCCCCAAAATGAACAGGACTGACCCCAAAGTGAACAGGACTAACCCCCAAAATGAACAGGACTGACCCCAAAGTGAACAGGACTAACCCCAAAATGAACAGGACTGACCCCAAAATGAACAGGGCTGACCCCAAAATGAACAGGGCTGACCCCAAAGTGAACAGGGCTAACCCCAAAATGAACAGGGCTAACCCCCAAAATGAACAGGACTAACTCAAATGAACAGGACTAACCCCCAAAATGAACAGGACTGACCCCCAAAATGAACAGGACTACCCCCCAAATGAACAGGGCTAACCCCAAATAAAGTCAGTTAAGTTTATATTATGGAACAACTCTGTGTGCCTCCACTGGGAATGCGCGTGCTCAGTGCCACTTCCCGCTGTGTTCCCAAAGTGCATTTCCGAGGGAAGGCCGGGACTTTCCCGCTTTGCCCTGCGGCGCTGCCCAGGTGGGCAGCAGCCCCTTACCTGCAGTGACCCCGTTCTGGAGGGACCCCTCGTAGAAGATGTTGGAGGGGAAGGCGCTGAGCGCGGGGTGCATGCGGTACTGCACCTGCAGCCGGATGGGCCGGATGCCCAGCACCACCAGCCTCTCAAACAGCGACTGCGACAGCCCAGCCTTGGCTGCCTTCTTGCACATCACCACAGGCCCCAGCTGGCAGTGGTCACCCACCAGGATCAGCTGTGGGAAGAGTTTGGGGACGGCTCAGTTTGGTTGCTGGAGGTTGTTTGGGATAACAGAAATATCCTACTGGAAAATGGAGAATGGCAATTTGGGATGGGAGGATCTTAAATCCCACCCAGTGCCACCCCTGGGGCACTTCCCACTATCCCAGGTGGCTCCAGCCTGGCCTTGGGCACTGCCAGGGATCCAGGGGCAGTCACAGCTGCTCTGGGAATTCCATCCCAGCCCCTCTCCACCCTCACTGCCCCAGTATTCCTGCCCAATCTCCCATCCATCCCTGCCCTCTGGCACTGGGAGCCATTCCCTGGCTCCTGTCCCTCCATCCCTTGTCCCCAGTCCCTCTCCAGCTCTCCTGGAGCCCCTTCAGACCCTGCAAGGAGCTCTGAGCTCTCCCTGGAGCTTCTCCTCTCCAACCTGGCCTTGGACACTCCCAAGGATGAGGCAGCCACAGCTTCTCTGGGAATTCCATCCCAGTCCCTCCCCTCCCTCACAGGCAACGATTTCCCCTAAATATAAAATCCAAACCCACTCTCTGTCAGTTTAAACCATCCCCTGACATATCAGGAATTAATCATTCTAACTTGTGATAAGCTTCAGCTCTCCCCAAAGGCTCAGGAACCTTTAGTGTCACTCTCTTTTCAGATGATCATTCTAATAAAAAATCTTGTTCACTCTCCAGATTGTTCCAACAGCACCAACACCTTCCAGGCCATGGAAACAGAAACGAGCAGGGATAACCCCAAAGTGAACAGGGCTAACCCCAAAGTGAACAGGGCTGACCCCAAAGTGAACAGGGCTAAACCCGAAGTTAACAGGGCTAACCCCAAAATGAACAGGGCTGATCCCAAAATGAACAGGGCTGACCTCAAAGTGAACAGGGCTGACCCCAAAATGAACAGGGCTGACCTCAAAGTGAACAGGGCTGATCCCAAAGTGAACAGGGCTGACCTCAAAGTGAACAGGGCTGACCCCAAAGTGAACAGGGCTGACCCCAAAGTGAACAGGGCTGACCTCAAAGTGAACAGGGCTGACCTCAAAGTGAACAGGGCTGATCCCAAAATGAACAGGGCTGACCCCAAAATGAAGTCAGGTAAGTTTACGTTACAGAAAAGGAAAAACGTTGTGTGCCTGCACTGGGAACGTTGCTGCTCAGTGCTGCTTCCTGCTGTGTTTCCAAAGTCATGTTTTGGGGAATGCAGGGATTACCTGCTTTGCCCCCAGGACCACGGGCACCATGCACTCCGGCTCGGTGGCCTGCGTGCTCTCGTCGATGAGGATGGAGCGGAACTGCATCTTGGCCAGCCTGGGATCTCCAGCTCCCACACAGGTGCAGCAGATCACATCGGCGTTCTGGGACGGGCAGGGAGCGGGATCAGCACTGGGGTGGGTGGGGGCAGCAATTTGGGGTGGCAGTGGGGATTTGGAGTGGTCACAGGGATTCGGGGGGGGCAGCAGGGATTCGGGGTGGTCACAGTGATTCGGGGTGGCAGTGAGGACTTGGAGTGGTCACAGGGATTCAGGGGTGGCAGTGGGGACTTGGAGTGGTCACAGGGATTCCAGGGAGCTGCAGGGATTCCAGGGGGGCTGCAGGGATTTGGGGTGGTCACAGTGATTCGGGGAGGCAGTGGGGATTTGGAGTGGTCACAGGGATTCAGGGTGGTCACAGGGATTCAGGGGTGGCAGTGGGGACTTGGAGTGGTCACAGGGATTTGGGGGGGGCTGCAGGGATTTCAGGGGAGCTGCAGGGATTTGGGGTGGTCACAGTGATTCGGGGTGGCAGTGGAGATTTGGGGAGGCAGCCCCAGGATTTGGGGTGGTTGCAGGGATTCGGGGTGGCAGTGGGGATTTGGGGAGGCAGCCCCAGGATTTGGGGTGGCAGCCCCAGGATTTGGGGTGATTGCAGGGATTCAGGGAGGCAGCCCCGGGGATCTGGGGTGGCTGCAGGGATTCGGGGTGGTCGCAGTGATTCAAGGTGGCAGTGGGGATTTGGGGAGGCAGCCCCAGGATTTGGGGTGGCAGCAGGAATCTGGGGTGGCAGCAGAATTCGGGGTGGTTGCAGGGATTCGGGGAGGCAGCAGGGATTCAGGGGGGCAGCAGGGATTCGGGGTGGTTGCAGGGATTTGGGGTGGCAGTGGGGATTTGGGCAGGCAGCCCCAGGATTTGGGGTGGCAACAGAATTTGGGGTGACAGCAGGGATTCGGGCAGGCAGCCCTGGGGATTTGGGGAGGCAGCAGAGGTTCAGGGGGGCAGCAGGGATTAGGGGTGGTTGCAGGGATTCAGGGTGGCAGTGGGGATTTGGGGAGGCAGCCCCAGGATTTGGGGTGGCAGCAGGAATCTGGGGTGGCAGCAGAATTCGGGGTGGTCGCAGGGATTCAGGGAGGCAGCAGGGATTCAGGGTGGTTGCAGGGATTCAGGGTGGCAGTGGGGATTTGGGGTGGTTGCAGGGATTCAGGGAGGCAGCCCCAGGGATCTGGGGGGGCCCCAGGGATTCAGGGGGGCAGCCCCAGGCCCTCACCATCAGCAGCTCCCGCTCTGCCGTGCGCTTCAGCGCCCGGTAACGCTTCTCATCAGCAGAGGAAAGTTCTCCAGTCTCATCCTTGAGCTGCTGCAGCTTCTGAAGCTCTGGCATGCTGAAAAAAACCAGGAATTTTGCTTTACAGCCCAACCAACTCTGTAGGATTGCAGTGACAGTGATTTTTAACTAAAGCAAAATAATCCCATCGAGCAAACCACGGTGTAGCGGTGACAACATCCCTCAGCTGTGCCCATCACAAACACCAAAAACGGAGGTTTTTTCCTCATTCCTCACCTGTCCATGTTCCTGATCTGGTTGTGCAGGGCCAGGAAGGACACGGGGGAGTCGATGGCCTCGCGGCTCTTGGCACACAGACGAACCACCTTGAGGCCAGTCTGGTGGATCTTCTCTGTCAGCTGATCCACAGCGATGTTGCTGGGGGCACACACCAGCACAGGCCTGGAAAAACAGCCAAAAATCAGCCAAAAATCCCAATAAACTGAAATATTTTTCCACTAGACTTGCAATAAAGTATAAATAGTAACACATCCCCTAAAGATATGCTGGGGAAGGGTGTTTTGTGCAAGGAGCCCAAGTCTCCCCAGAAAATACAGTTCAATGACACACAGGATTTTTGCTTTTAAAATCAAGGTGATTCTTTGCATGAATCAACCTCATCCATAAAGGCTCAGAGAGAGCAGCTCTCACCCATTGCCCTGCCTGGCCAGGTGATACACGATGGTGGCTGATGTCACTGTTTTCCCAGTGCCAGGGGGACCCTGGATAAGGCTCAGAGGACGCTGAAGGACGGTCTTGACAGCATAAACCTTAAAAAAATTTAAAAAAAGTTTTATTGCTATTTAACATTCCCAGCACAGGATTCAAGTTGTTCAACCTCTGTTTATAAATCCTCTCTGTCATGCTGTGCAGTGAGAGGAGATGAGGTTACCTGAGAGTGGTTGAGATCAGGGAGTCCCTGGGCTGTGAAGCGTTTTGGCAGCTGGCATTTGATGATGACATCTTCCACCTCGTGGCCCAGCAGTTTGTGGTAAATGTACCCAGACACCGAGGTCTCGTCCACTGCAAACGTTTTCAGAGCACTCTGCATCCTGAAATGAAGGAAAAGCAGGAAAATTATTCCTAAAGATCAGCGTGAAGCACCCCCAGGTGTCCTACACCAGGTATCAGACACAAATGGGAAAGGGAGCAACGGCCAACACCTATTAACAAAATTAAAATCACAGAAATTACACTCTGAGAACACAGATTTTGCTTTCTCCCCACGTGAACATTACAAGGTATTCCCAGAAAAACGTGGAGAGGAACACCAGCTTTGGTGACAGAATCTGGGATGGTATTTGGAGGTGCAAGAACCCGTGACAGGAATTTAGGTGCAAGATTTGAAGAAAATTTGCAGCCATAATGAAGAAAATAATAGGATAAGAGGAGATAATAATAATAGGATATACTACTAATAGGAAATGCTAATAATAGGACAAGAAGCCAACCCCTGTCTTACCAAACACAGACTTGGCTGAAGCCTGTGGGCCCCACAGCCAAATTTTGATATTTTAACTGTTTAAAGCAATTTCAGGAAGCTTAACTACGAAATTGTTTTTCTTCTTATGTTTCAAGTATTATTAAATAGAAGGTAAATTTCTCCCTTTGATATCTTTGCAACAAACCCTTCAAAATGAGAAAAATTGGCCATTTCATGTCATTAATTCCATTTCTAGCCTTCTGAACCAGGTACCAGGTGCTGACCACACACTGAGATCTCTGATGGGCGGTGCCAAGCCAAGACAAATTTTTTTGGCTGAAAAACACTCAGTGAAGGCAAAGAACAAAAAATCTACACCGAGTGCATCCAGCGCCTGCCAAGCTGTGAGGTGCTGCCTCAATACCTGTCAAAGGAAGTGGATTTCCACACAAAATCCACCTGGAAGTTGTGAGTGACCTCCACGGGAGCCCCCACGCTGCTCCTCAGCTCGATGGCTATCTCATCACCATAATCTGTAGAACCTCGTTAAGTAGTAATTTCGAGCAAAAATTTGAATTTTATTCTCCCCAATTTTGGTGATTTTCTTCGGCAGAGCCCCCCCCCCCCCCCCCTCCCACCACCACCATTTTAAATTAGCAGAGAATTACTTTTTGATGTAATTAATGACTTGTGAACGACTCCAGCTTTGGGCTGGCCCTGCTGAGGGCTCTCTAAGTAAAGGATACTATCAGGAACTTTGATCACGTGCCCAATTCCTTTCCAGAGGGGGGCCAGGTCTCCCTTGTACCTCAGGCAGATCTCATCTCCTTGCATGAGGCGCATGTCTGCAAAGGAAGGGGGGGAAAAAAAAAGCTCTGAGCAACCACAAAAACCTTCCAGAGCCACCCCGGGCCAGCCTCAGAGTGCTCTGAACGCTGGTTTTATTCAGAAGGCAGAAAAAAAACCCTGACAAAGAGACAGTCCAGGTGTCCTTACCTGAATCAGTCTTTGGCAAAGTGAAATAAGCAATTCTCTTCTTGTTCAAGCCCAGGTCCCACCTGACTGTGATGTTATCTTGGGTCTGAGGGTAAGAAAAAGATAATCTATTATTTTCTTGAAGAGCTGTTTGCCAACCACCACAGTCCTGTGCTTCAAAACAGTGCAGAAATTACAAAACTTGCTGTTCCAATGTCACAGAAATCTGTATTTATTCCTGTGGCTGAGTCCACAGCACCTGCAGAAGGTGAGTTCTGTTCTGAGAGTTAATGGTGAGAAACAAAGTCCTGCTCACCACTTGTGTAACTCTCCCCCACTTCAAACACCCACCAAATGTTCCCAGGAGCTCTCAGAACTCCCATTTCCCTGCCAGGGAACTGCAGCTTCTGAGGGTTAACAAACAGCTGCACTTCTGGGAGAGAAGGTGGCTTTTGGAAAGAAAAAGTTCAACACAGAAAAGGTGAGAAGTTCCCAAGTGTTTCAATCTCTTCAATCCCCTCCTGTGAGGATTTTGCTCTCCTCTCCTCTCCCTGCTATCACACAGCACCATCACTGCTGATATCCCAGTGCTGCTACACCACAGCAATTCAAATATTGATTTATTGCACTCAAGGCTTCCTTTTGTGCTGTGATTCCATGTTTGACCCCAGCACTGGTCAGGAGTCCCTCAAAAGGCAAATCTCACACATTTTACCTGAGATTCCTTGAGTTTCTTGTCATAATCTGCCTCAAGCTTGACCAGAGGACCAAATATATTTTGGTATTGATAAGCATCTTCATATCTAAGCAGGACATGCTGGGGTTCCTCATCAACACCAGGTTTTTCCAAGTCCTCGAGGGTTGCAGATGGATTTTCCTGGAAATTAAAGCAGAGATGTTTTGTTTCACAGTTTGAAGTATAAAAATTGACAGCAGGACTGGTAAAACTTTGTTTTACTGATACAGGGAGTGATATCAAGGTGGAACCACCCTTAAAGCTGCACCAGGGCATTACAAATTGTATTAAACCCAGATTAAATTTTAAAGGATGCACAAAAAACCTCTGAAAAAAAACATAACTGAATGAAGCAACAACTCCCTGCTCTGCTGGGCATACTTAAAGCAGAAATATTTGGAAGTCTTGATATGAGCAAGAAAAGTTGGTTTTCAGCTTGATGAAACCTTCAACAATTTCTTGAATCCTCTGACCAATTCCCTGTGGCACTGCAGGATTTAAACCTTGTGTGATTTCTGCCTTCCAGAGCTCCTATAAGTCTTGTCCTCCCTTCAAAAAAAACTCAGAACTGGTAAAATAAACCCCAAAAAGTTGAGGCTGTACCTTCCAGAGCTCCTGGAAGTCTTGTCTTCCCTTCAAAAAAAACCTCAGAACTGGTAAAATAAACCCTGGAAAGTTGAGGTTGTACTTTCCAGAGCTCCTAAAAGTCTTGTCTTCCCTTCAAAAAAACCTCAGAACTGGTAAAATAAACCCTGGGAAGTTGAGTTTGTACCTTCCAGAGCTCCTAAAAGTCTTGTCCTCCCTTCAAAAAAACCTCAGAACTGGTAAAATAAACCCCAAAAAGTTGAGGCTGTACCTTCCAGAGCTCCTAAAAGTCTCATCCTCCCTTCAAAAAAACCTCAGAACTGGTAAAATAAACCCTGAAAAGTTGAGGCTGTACCTTCCAGAGCTCCTAGAAGTGCTGTCCTCTCCTCAAAAATAACCTCAGAACTGGTAAAATAAACCCTGAAAAGTTGAGGCTGTACCTTCCAGAGCTCCTAAAAGTCTCATCCTCCCTTCAAAAAAACCTCAGAACTGGTAAAATAAACCCCAAAAAGTTGAGTTTGTACCTTCCAGAGCTCCTAGAAGTGCTGTCCTCTCCTCAAAAATAACCTCAGAAGTGGTAAAATAAACCCCAAAAAGTTGAGGTTGTACCTTCCAGAGCTCCTAAAAGTCTCATCCTCCCTTCAAAAAAACCTCAGAACTGGTAAAATAAACCCCAAAAAGTCGAGTTTGTACCTTCCAGAGCTCCTCCAGCTTGTTGATCTGCTGGGCTGTGATCTGCCGGGCCCGGAGCTGCTCCTGCTCCGAGGGGATCTTCACCAGCCAGGAGAGGAAGCAGCGGTCCTGGATCAGGGGCTGCCACTGGGAACTGTCCCAGTTGATGTCCTTCAAGCTGCTCTGGCTGGCACAAGGCTGCCTGCAGGACCAAAACACAGCCAGGAGTTGTGAGATTAAACAAGAGAGAGGGACAGGCTGGTGTGGAGGGTGAAAACAGGGCTGGTGTGCTCCTGAAACTGCTCAAAAAACAGGGAAAATCCAAGCAAAACAACCCCAGTCTGCTGGGAAAACTCATTTTTCAGTTCTTATTGCAGTATTGTGACAAGTGTTGCTTGGGTGTTTCCAGGACTGAAAATGCATTTAAAATATTAAATATGACACCTTTGGAGGTGGTTATGATCCATGAAGATTGTGCACACACAGACCAGAAAAAGAGGTTATTTCCCAAACAGAACTTCCTCCACAGAAATACAATTTCTACTGGCAAACACACAGTGACAGCACTGAATTAAAACACACATAATTATAAATTTTCAGCTCTGACTGAGCCTGTCAGAACAATTTCTGATTTATTGTGGCCTCAAATGACTCTGTGAGCTGAGAGAAAAACACCCTGAGCGAGAGTCACTGCTCCATGGCTCCAGAGTCACTTCCTCCTCTTCCAAAGCTCAAAAAAGAGAGGAAAACACCTTTTTTTTTCCATTAAGGAATGCAGAATTCAGGATAAAAAATACTTTCCTACAGAACCAAGATGTTTGAACGTAACAGAACTCCCTTTGCTGCATTATCCACCTGCATCCCTGAACTCAGCGCGACCACCTGAAGGAAGAAGGGTGGCAAACTAGAACACAAGATGTATTTTGGGCCAAAACAAAAGCAAGGGCTGCTTTTTCTAAAGCCAGAGGCTGAAGGGAGCTGGCAGCAGAGCCTCCTCTCACCTGCACAGCAGAACCACCACGGAGTCAGCCTTGGCTGGGATGAAGCCCAGCAGGAAGACGTTGCGGCAGCCGCAGTTGTAGCACTCCAGCACGGTCTCTCCCAGAGGCCCATCCTTGTGCAGAGTCACCTCCTTGCACTTGGCTCTCACCAGGTGGTTCACGATGTGGCTGCAAGCAAACAGCACAGATGTGCAGCACAGATGTGCAGCACAGATGTGCAGCACAGATGTGGTAGATGTCAGTGAATCCAATGGGAAGAACGATGATGTCTAACTCTGTTTCAGAAGGCTGAATGATTTCTTTATTATAATTATAATATGCTATATAAAAGAGGATACTAAATACTACATGCTCCTTTATCATATCTCACTCACAACTCGTGACCCTGCTCTCCAGAGTCCAGCCACAGGTGGGCTGGATTGGCCACCAGGCCCAAACAATCCACCACGATCCAACCAAGTGCTCACTCTGAGTAAACAATTCTCCAAACACACTCCACAAGAGAAAAACAAAGAACAAAAATAAAAATTGTTTTCTCTTTCATTTCTCTCTGTGCACCTCAATAAAAAATCCTGAGAGAGAGAGAAATGTGCTTGCCACACACAGATTTGCAGCAGTTTCACACCACAAGCATGGTGTTAGTGTTGATTCCCTGAGGGGGGATTGAAGGCACCCGAGATGGTGTTTCATGCTGGGACTCAGGTGTTTATTATTTCTTATCTGTGTTACAGTCTCACTACACTGAGTTCAGCAGCTTTTTCAGTAGCAAGGCACAGAATGGCTAACTAACTCTTGTTACAAGGTCTTTTTAAACTAAACTATCTAATTAAAAAAGGACACCTAGATTATTTTCCCTTTTAACCCAATAACTGATCCCCCAAAGCCCACAATGTGGACTTTTCTGTCCAGTCACAAAACACCACCCAAACCCATGGAGAAGAAGGAAGGAGAAGGTGAAGAAGAACAACCTGCCTCCACCCTAAAACCTCCACCTTGCTTCATATTTATTTCTGTATTCTAAAATCCCAAACTCTAAGTTTTCCACCCTGTGATATTGCACACTTCTAACCAACTCCACACCCCTAATCCCAGTGCCATTAATCAATTTTAAAAGCCTGTTCCATGACCTCAGGCCAAATGCAGTGTTCTCTTGTGGGTCTGTGCCTTTCAGCCTCCAGGATTCCAACGTGTTAGCAATTATTAGAACACTGATAAATCTATTTATTGTGGCACACACTGGTGGGATCTGCCTCTTTCCATCCATGCTGGGAACATTTCTCAGTGCATGGCTGTGGTATTCCCATGCCCTCAGAACAGGATTTCTCCTGAGAGAAGCTGAGAAAAAAGAGAATCAAAACAATTCTTATCTCATTCACTACTCCTGTGTTTGTGCCCATGTAGAATGTGGCATAGAGGTTGTTTACCCAAGGTGATTATTTAATTAAATTCTGGTGATGGTGTTTAGATTCATTAACCAATTAGATCCACGTGTGTGTTGGGACTCTCAGGAGAGAGTCACAAGTTTTCTAGTTAGTTCTTGTTAGTGTAATATAGTGAAATATAGTTATAGGATAGTTTAATAAAGCAATTAATTAGCCTTCTGAAATCATTAGAGTCCTACACCTCATTCTTCCCACGCCGGGGATCCCAACACCGATACCTGGGTGCTCTGAGAGTGAAAGAAGAGGAAATGGGTACAAAGTTGATGTTTGATTTCCAGGATTCCATCACTTACCTGCCAGAGGTGTTTCCACGCCCGTTGCAGAACCATTTCTTGCTGGTGTTGCAGTAAACCACACAGGCAGGGTCGTGGATGCCACAGTAACTGCAATTCCAAAGGGAAAACCAGCAAGAGACTGGTTATTGCTGAGAGGAAAACCCAAATCCGAGCTCTAACTGGATTTACAGGGCACAAAAATAAGGGCAAGTGGAAACTGGGGAACATCAGCGCTGGGAGAAGCATCAAGCAGGAGCCAGATTTCTGCTGTGAGTCACAAATATTTTAAAACTCCCCTGGGATTTATCCCCCAGGGAGCTCCGAGCTGGCCAAAAGTGGACGTGGCAGCTCCAAACCTGTTCAACAGCTCCAAGAGCAGCACAGGGAGCTGTTCCCAAAAATCCCTTTCCCTCCTGGAAGCCTCACCTGCAGGCGTGCACAGGGAGATCCTTGGTGTAGTAAGTGTCCTCCTCATCCTCCTCGAAGTTGAGCTCTGCCAGGAGCTGGCTGGTCTTGGCCACGTTCTCATCCACGGCTCCATTCTGCAGGATCCCATCGGGACCGTTCACCTGGAATTGGGGTGCACACCCAAAATGAGCCCCAAAAATCTTGTGTGGCACTGAAACACCTCCACAGAAAACTGCTGCCAAAGAGCATTTTATACACAGCCATTATGTAACCACGATTTGCTTCAGCAGCTCCTGTTCTCCAGGATTATTTCAACTCTAACTGATAAGTTGGAATAAAGTTTCCAGGAGGAGATTGCTTTCCTGCAGATTGTATTTTTCCATACAATCCCACAATCAATACTTGCTCCATCACCTCCTGCTTCACAGGATTATTTAAACTCCAACTGATAAGCAGGAAAACAAGGAGATTGCATTTCTGCAGTCACATTTTCCCACAGCCTTACAGAACAAAATTCCATTTCAACAATTCCAGCAGCTGTTTTCTCACCTTTCTTTTTATTCCAGGGATCTACCTGGGAACAGGAATTTCCCCCACCTCTCCCTGTATCCACCATGGGCTGCCAGAACCATGGAATTCTGCAACATTTGGTGCTGTCTCAGCAACTTTCGCACCCCCAGCCTTTCTCCTGACAAAAATAACTCCATTTTTTGGCACTTTTACCACCAGGAGGTGGTGGATGTCACGCTGGGATTTTGGCAGGGCCACTGCAGGTGTTGCCCCTTGGGCTTCTCAGGTGTCCTGGTTTAATTTCTCCAGCCCTGAGGGGCTTTAGAACCTCAATACCGAGTTGGGAAAGACCCCAAAATTTGGTTTATTCTCTGCCTTCTTTAGCCAAGATCCCATCAAAAGCTGAACAGGAAAAAGTTTATCTTAATCCACGTTAATTTTGGGTGGAAAATGTGGGAAAGGGGCCACCAAAGTGACTGGAATATTCACAACACATCTGAGGGGAGTGCTGGGGTCATTTCCTTATCAAAGGGATAATTAACACTCTCCCCAATGTTTGTAAAGTTAATATTTATTTATAAATTTTAAACAGCCAAATAGGAGAAAAATCACTTAAGGCCTTTGTCTCTGAAATAATATTTGAACAATTTAGATTTAATGCAATTTATCTGGGAGGTGCAACTTAATCCTGACAGAAAGCTGCTCCCAGGGAGAACACAAAACCTTTAGTAAAAGAAATCAAAAAATAAATTAAAAAGTTGCCCTCTTCATGCTGTAATGAAGCAAACTGAGCTTATTTCTCATTTAGAGAGACCCACATTAAAAATTTAAGAGCCAATTGCAAGAGTTAAAGTCCCAAGCCAACTTCCCACTTGCCCTGAGCCATCAGGACCTGCCCTCAAAGCCACCAGCTCCGTTTGCAGCTCTGCAAATGAAATGAGGAGCATTTAAATAAAATAAATAAATGGGCTGACTTTTATTGGTGTTATCTCCAAGCTCTGCCTTTTAATAGAAACGATCAGCCCAAAGGAAGCGAAAGTGCAAAAGGGAAGATGGAAAAAGGAATCAAACCCCACGGATGGAGCAGCAGCAGCAGCACAACCCCGTTAGTGGGGTGAGGGCAAATCCCACCAGCTCGCTGTGGAACAGACTCTGCACAGAGAAAAATCCACTTCAAACCATTGTCAGCACGTAAATATCCACTTCAAACCACTGTCAGCAGGTAAATACCCACTTCAAATACCCATTTCCAATTGATAGAGCCATTTTAGAAAAGATAAATAAGGCCTAATCTGGCACAGGTGGGATTGCAAAGCCTGGAGTTTATCTGAACTCCTTACAAGCATTCCCAGGCATTTCTGTCCCACAATGCATTATCTGAAGGCTGGTTGATTTTAATACATTTTATGTATTATTATGTATTATGTATTATTATGTGTTTATGTATTTTTTGGGTGTTCATAAAAAAACTGCCTTCCTTTTTTTTAAAAAAAAACAAGCAGTAAAGTTTGGGTTTGGTTTGGGATTTTTTAAGGCAGAAAAGGAAGAAATGTCAAGGGCAGGAGTGGCTGTGCTGTCCCAGCCCTCGGGGAGGCAGCAGTGATGTCACCTGTGCTGTGAAGTGCAGCCCCAGCCCTTGGCAGGCTGTGGATGAGGAAGTGATTGTTCCAAACCCTCCTGTGATGTCAGCCTGTGTGCACTGGATTAAAAACCTGGCACGGGCAGCTCTGGTGGCAGGGGGGCCACTGCTCTGCTTGAAAAAATGTTGGCTGCAACTTCTGGCACGGCGAGTTTGGCAGCTCCGGGCTGAGCACTGAGAGGTGCCACAAAACTACTCCCAAAAACTGCCGGGCCTGCCTCGCTCCTCTGCTGGCCTCCAAAATATTCCCTGGGAGACCAAACAAGGACCAGGGACCGAGCTAAGGGACAGAAAGCAGCGGGGATGGGGCAGCTGTGGCTGCTCCATCCCTGGACAGCCTGGAGGGGGTTTGGAGCAGCCTGGGACAGTGGAGGTGTCCCTGCAGGGGTGGGGTGGGATTTAAGGTCCTTCCAAGCTCTCTGGGAGTCCCTGATTCCATGAAGGAGGTGACAAGATGTCACCAGGCCTCCTGTCCCTGAGGGATCCAGGAGAGCTGGAGAGGGACTGGGGACAAGGGATGGAGGGACAGGAGCCAGGGAATGGCTCCCAGTGCCAGAGGATGGGCTGGGTGGGAGACTGGGCAGGGATTGTTCCCTGTGGGGATTCAGGGCCAGGCTGCAGGAGGGAAGCTCCAGGGAGACCTTGGAGCCACTTCCAGAGCCTCAAGGGGCTCCAGGAGAGCTGGAGAGGGATTTGGGACAAGGACTGGAACCCCAACACTGGGAATGGCTTCAAAGTGGAAAGGAGACTCTGGGTGGGACAGTGGGAAGGAATATCCCACCCTCCTGGCTGGGATGGAATTCCCAGAGCAGCTGTGGCCACCCCTGGAAGTGCCCAAGGGGTTTTGGAGCAGCCTGGGACAGTGGAAAGGGTGCGATGGGATGGGATGGGATGGGATGGGCTTTAAGGTCCTTCCAACCACTCTAGGAGTCCCTGATTCCATGAAGGAGGTGACAAGCTGGTGTTAAGATGTCACCAGGCTTCCAGACCCTGAGGGATCCAGGAGAGCTGGAGAGGGATTTGGGACAAGGACTGGAACCCCAACACGGGGAATGGCTTCAAAGTGGAAAGGAGACTCTGGGTGGGACATTGGGAAGGAATATCCCACCCTCCTGGCTGGGATGGAATTCCCAGAGCAGCTGTGGCCGCCCCTGGAAGTGCCCAAGGGGGTTTGGAGCACCCTGGGACAGTGGGAGGTGTCCCTGCCTCTGGGACTTTTAAGATTTAATGTTTTCCAACCCAAATCGTGCCGGGATTCTGGGATCCTGCTGCCTGTGAGTCCCGGATCAGGGCTAACAGAATATTCCCCTCTCCACTCCTGCTCCCAGCTCCCACACCCAGCCAGGCCAGGAGCAGAGCCCCAGGTGAGCACACCTGCAGCCTCCTCACCCAGCTCTGCTTTCAAGTGCTGCATTTCAAGCTGCAGCAAGAAGTGTAACTGCACCTTAACTCCAGCAGGCATTCTGCTAGAGAAATCCTGCACCGAGGCTTCGGCACCACCCTGCTGATGGATGTCACCCCCACAACGCCCCCAGCTCAGGGAATCCCCCCCAAAACCCCCCATTTTTGGGGTCGGGTGGCAAAGGCAGCTGCTGCTGTGTGTGATTTTCCCTTCAGGGCTCTGCTGGGATCCCCGGGTGAGGGTGATTTGCTTTCCCTTTCCCGAGGAGGAGGAAGCTGGGGAAAGCCTCGCCCCTGGGAGGGAGCGGCGCTTCCAGATGGGACCTGAGCAACAAGGACTCGTCTGGCCCGGACAAAACAGCCTTTGTTAGCACTGCAAATTAAACCCAGCCTCCCTAGGCCAGGCCGCCCAGCTCTGAGCTGCCCCAGGCTCCCTGAGCCACCCCAGGAGCTGAGCTCACCCACACCCAGGGTCCCAGCAGCGAAATCCCACCCGCAGCAGCGAAAAAAAAGAGGCAGGAGGGAGAATTCCAGAGAATTCCGGGATGGTTTGGGGTGGGAAGGGACCCTAAAGCCCAGCCAGGGGCACCCTCCATGACCCCAGGGTGCTCCTTGGACACTTCAGGGATGCAGGGGCAGCCACAGCTGCTGTGAGCATTTTAAATTCCTCTTAAAAGACTTCAGGAAATCGATTCTTATGTTTATTTAATTCTAGGAAACAATGGCAATAGAAATTTCTGTAGAAAATGTTTGTGCTCTGCACCTACTTTTGGCAATTGTAACACTGTTAAACTATTAATTAAATATATTGGGAAAGGAAGTTTTTTCCTAAAAAATGAAGTGCCCTGCACTGCTCATCTTTTTAAAAAGACCCCAGAAACAGCAGAGCAAAAGTTTCCACCTCCAATATTCCTCAGCTCCAAATAAAATTATTTACTTAATTAGCTTTAATTATAATCACAGGGCTAATATTTCATTAAGCAAAACCTGATCAATTGGAGAAGTCATTATTTAAGATGCCTCCTGCCAAAAAGAACAACAAACTTCAATTATCTGGTGAGGGCAGCAAAAATTCTGCCCAGAACCTTTAAAAAAAACCCCAGATTTTGTGATTTTATCAGCCCTGAGCCCATTGAGAGGGGCAGGTCTGAGCAGATCCTGGGCTTTGTTTCACTTCACTCAGGAGGAAACGGGGCCTGTTCCACCTCTGAGAGTCCCTCCCCAAAAATGACATTTCTAACGTCAAAATGAGCAGCAGGGTGATCACAAAAGTTTGCAGAAACTCAAAACCATCCTGATTAAAAAAAAAAATCAACATAAAATCCCTTCCCTTTAGCCAGCAGACAAGACCAGTACCTGAAGGTGCTCTCCAGAGCTTTTATTACTTTTTTTTTTTGTTCACTTTGACTTCAAAGGTTTTTCAAACATGTTTAGACAAAAAAAAAAAGGCCAATTAATTATCCTCTTGTCTGGACTTTCAGCTTATGAGGCTGATTTTGGGGTGGTTTTTCTTCTCCTTGGCCACAAATTCCCTACTGGGAGCTCTGGAGTGATCACAACCCATTAAAGGTTTAAAATTAAATGTGATTAAAATTCTCTTTTGATGTACGTACACAGAGATTTTACTGCTGGTAGAAAATAATTCTGATCTCTCAATGCCCAAATTTTGGATCAATTCTACCAAATCCAAAAGCTGGGAATAAACAGAAAACAACCCAACAGCTCTGAGCTCTGCGAGTCACAACCACAGTGGCCTGAGCACGTCCCTGCTGTCACCGAGCACTTTCAGGCATAAAAACTGATTTAATTTGTGCTGGGATGAACGGCCAGGACAGGAGAAAGCCTCGCTCAGCGCTGCCCTGCACACCTGTGGAGCTGGATGTGCTCCCTGCTCCCACTCTGCTGCACTCTCACGCCCAGCTGGGGCAGCTTTTGCAAAGCAAAGGACAAAAACCAGGCGCAGGGTGTTTGGTTTGGGCATAAAAACTCACCAAAAACTCTCAACTCCTCTCTAAACTCATCCCTTAACACGTGGCTGATGTACAAGCATTTAATGGTTAATAATGGGATTTCTGTGAGGGACCTGAATATTCCATGATCTTCAGACTGGAGAAAAGTGTGGCTTTTTTAAAAAATACGGGAGAGTTCTTGGGTGTTTTTGTTGTTTACTACGGGCACAGTGAGATTGTTATCTTCATTTGCTGCACTTCTTGTCAGCTGTAATCCTAATTCCTCCCCTGCCTAAGAGTTGTGAATCGCTAAAGAAATACAATTTCATTCTCTTTTAGGCACCAACTGCAATAATAATAATAATAATAATTTAAAAAAACCAAAAAAAACCACAAAAAACCTAAAACCTGTTTTTAAGCCACGAGCTCAGAACTTGTCTCAGGCCTGCCCCTGCCACACAACCTCCCAAACAAACCAGCCCAGCAGCCGTGCGGCAAAAGAAAGTGGAAACTGAAATAAAAAAAAAAAAATTAACATTCACAGCAAGAACAAGAAAAAAAATTAAAGCGCAGTTTAGCGAGGGGAAGTAAAGAAGCCGAATTTCCTCAGCGCCCAACTTTGCATAACCAAACACCACCCAAACCCCGCGTTTGTTTTAAGGAGAACACCTGAACTGACACCCAGCCTCGGTGGGTTTTTTTGGTTTTTGTTTTTTTTTTTTTCCTCCCTATCGCAACGACACGACTATCGCGACTGGGCCAGCCGGCCGCGAGTTTCCTCCGCGCAGGAACTCGCTCCAATTCCGCCTCCCGGGGCTCCCCCACACGCGGCTCCCGCTCCCCGCCCGCCCCTTCCGCACCCCCCCCGCCGCCTCACGGCCCCCTCACCTGCGCTTCCAGCGGGCCCGGAGCTCCCTGCCCCGCGCCGGGGGGCCCCTGGCCCTGCGCCGGCCCCGCCTGGCCGGGCCCGGGCGGGGTTTGCGTCTGGCTGGGGAGGGTGAAGTCGGTGAACTCGAACTCGGAGCCTTGCGTGTCGGCGCCGAGCAGCTCGGCCTCCTCGGTGTCCAGGAAGGTGAGGGTCTGCGAGCTGGGGCCGTACGCCTCCACGCTCATGGCGGCGGCGGCGGCGGCGTCTCCTCCGGCCGGGAGCCTTCGTGCGCCCCCCACGCCCGCCCCCGCACCCCGGGCCTCTCTGCCCCTCAGGCGAGCCGGGGCGGCCGCGCTACGCGAGCGGCGGGATCCGCCGCGCGCACCAGGCCGCGCGCCGCTCCCCACACACACACACACCCCCCCCCCCCCGCCCCCGGCACACACACACAAAAACGAACCCGCCGCCGCCGCCGCGCTCGGGCCGGCTCGGAGCCAACGGGCGGGAGAAGGGAGAGAGGGAGCGGGGGCCGCGTCCGAGTGTCCGGCCGGGGTCCGAGCGTCCGTCCGGCCGCGGCCGCCCGCGCGCCAGGCCCGTGAGCGGTGACGCGGAGCGCGCGCGGGGGACGCGCCGACGGCAGCGCGCGCGCGCGCGCGGGAGGGGAGGGCGCCGGGAGCGGGGGGGGGGGGGGCGGGGTGACGGGGGGGTGACGCACACGCAGCACGCACGGGGGCCGCGCGGCACGGCCGCCAGGGGGCGCGCTGCCCCGCCCCGCCGCGCGCAGTGGAGGGGCGGGGCTTGGCTCTGAGTGACGGGGGCGGCGGCCAATGGGTTCTCGGGGTGAGGGGGAGGCTGCGCGCCACGCCCGCCCGTTGCACGCGGAGGGAAAGGGGCGGGGTTTGGCCCTGAGTGACGGGTGTGGCGGCCAATGGGCCATCGAGATGAGGGGTCAGAAGGGGGGCTGGGGGTGGCCAGAGCCGCCTGGCGAGGAGGGGCGGGTTTGATTCTGAGTGACAGGCACAGCAGCCAATGAAGGCGGGAGCGTGCGTTCCGACCAGCATTGCACACGTTGTGGGCGGGGCTTTGCTCTGAGTGACGGCCCTGGCAGCCAATGGGTTCTTGATATTACGGTGCCTGGCGCTGAGTGACGGCTGTGGCAGCCAATGGGACATCGAGGTGAGGGGCGGGGGCTGAGGTGGTGGAGAGGTCACTGAGATGGACGTGGTGGCACTGGGCCCTTGTGAGGGGCTGAGGGGGTGAACAGATCACTCTGAGGGGATGTGGTGGCACTGGACACTTGTGAGGGGTGGACAGGTCACTCTGAGGGCAATGTGGTGGCACTGGGCACTTGTGAGGGGCTGAGGGTGTGGACAGGTCACTCTGAGGGGACGTGGTGGCACTGGGCACCTGTGAGGGGCTGAGGGGATGGACAGGTCACTCTGAGGGGATATGGTGGCACTGGGCACCTGTGAGGTGCCACCAGGTCACTCTGAGGGGACGTGGTGGCACTGGGCACTTGTGAGGGGCTTGGGGGGGTGGACAGGTCACTCTGAGGGGACGTTGTGGTACTGGACCCTCGTGAGGTCCTGGACAGGTCACTCTGAGGGGGCGTGGTGGCACTGGGCCCTCGTGAGGGGGTGGACAGGTCACTCTGAGGGCGATGTGGTGGCACTGGGCACTTGTGAGGTCCTGCACAGATCACTCTGAGGGGACGTGGTGGCACTGGGCCCTCGTGAGGGGGTGGACAGGTCACTCTGAGGGGACGTTGTGGTACTGGACCCTCGTGAGGTCCTGGACAGGTCACTCTGAGGGGACGTGGTGGCACTGGGCCCTCGTGAGGGGGTGGACAGATCACTCTGAGGGCGATGTGGTGGCACTGGGCACTTGTGAGGTCCTGCACAGATCACTCTGAGGGCGATGTGGTGGCACTGGGCCCTCGTGAGGGGCTGAGGGGGTGGACAGGTCACTCTGAGGGGACGTGGTGGCACTGGACACTTGTGAGGTCCTGCACAGGTCACTCTGAGGGGACGTGGTGGCACTGGGCCCTCGTGAGGGGGTGGGCACGCTGTGGTGACAATGGGGTCAGCTGTGCCCACCATGAGTGCCAGCTCTGCCCGTTCCCTTGGAACTGACGGGCGGCACACGGGGTTCAGTGGGAATTAAGGATCGGGAATTACAGTAATTCCTGTCACACCTGTAACACCCCTCAGCCCTGAGGGACAGCTGAGCTGCTCTGGGCGTGCTGGGCTGGGGATTCTCTGAGCTCAGGGCCGTGCAGAGAAGGGAGCACCACATTTCTACCTTGAAATAAACCAAAAACTTCGGATTTACCCTCATTCCATTCAATCAGCACACAATAAATCCCTTCTAAGTGCTGGGAAAGGCTGGATATTCAGTCCCTCTTCCCTTCCACGTTAAGATGCAAATATGTGTCTTCTCTTATAAATAACTTGGATTTTATATTCTTGCTTTTGGTGTAGGATAAAGCCCAGCCTGAAACGACGTGTACCAGATCTGCAGCTGCTGGGCTGAAAAGATGGAGACTGGAAAACATCCTTGTCCTGGGAATATTGTGCAGCAAAAGGAGGGAAAAAAAAAAAAAACCAAACCCAGAGAACACAGGAGTCACCACTTCTGCAGAGAGGCTGAATTCATCTTACTTTTAAGGAGAATAAATTGTTCACAGCAAAGCATAACGGGGAGAAAGCATGAAATAACATTTGAGGATGAAAGTGCAACCGGAGGGGGGGGGGGGGGAAATATAGTACAAAGCCAGGTGGATGCTTGCTGCAAACACTTTTATTTATTAATAAACACACCACACTCCAAACGTTTGGCTGCTTGACAGAATCCTCAAAAATCTTGGAAAGGGATCAAAGTTCTGCTGCTCTGCCGGGTTCCTCTCCCTGTCCCTGCCACAGCTCGGGGAATAACGGTGTGGAAAAGTCCCTCCTGTGCCAGCACGAGCCGGATTTGTCCCCTGAGGGTGGCGTTGGGGACACTTCGGTGCTGCTGTCTGAGGTGCTGAAGCTGCAGATCCCCCACCACGGCCTGCGTGGAACTGGGAAAGCAGCCGGAAAACCAAACTGGTTTCAACTGGAGGTTGAAATTCTCTTTATACCAACGCGGCGCAGAGGCACGTGAATTTCGGGATAACTCTGCTTCATTGCAACGCTGGAAGCTCCGGGGGCCACTTTGAAGCTTTTAAAGATAAAATGGATGCACAGCCAGGCTACAGAGCTGCCAGGCTGTATGGTTTTTTTTTGCTTTTTTTTTTTTTTTTTTTTTTTGGTGTTTTGTGCAAGTTTTCTCCCTCAAATCCGCGCTGCTGCAGAGGAGAGGCTGTGACTCACTGGGCTTGACTGCTGTGCAGCCAGGATGGAATTTAAACAGGCAAAAACTGGCACAATTCCCTGCTGAGTTTCCCCATGCCCCGGGCAGGTCAGAAGCTGGGATTCACAAGAAGAGAAGAAACGTGAGTGAATTCTTATTTTAAACGAGGTGCGGGCGATTAGCGAGGTGCTGATGAGGAGTGACAAACCCGAGCAGCTGGAGGTGCTGGGGAGAAATCCCAGCCCTGGGAATAAGGAGAGGCCTTTCCTTGAACCTGATTTGAATTCCAGAGCCCAGCAGCTCTGGGATTTGCTGGCATCCTCCTCCTCCTCCTCCTCCTCCTCTCGGGGCTCTGAGGGGAAGGCAGGGATGGGATTGGTCTCCAGGAATTCCCAGCCATGGAGATAAAGCTGGAAGGGCCCCGTGACGTGAGGGGGGGCACAGCCAATGGAGCCCAGGCTGGCCAAAACGGGGGGAAAAATGGGATATTTTTATCCTGGCACGGAACAATTCGGGTTAGGGGGAAGTGAGGGTGGAGCAGGGATCAGGTGGGGAGGGAGGAGCTCAAGGGAAGCTCCCACCCAGAGCAATAAATGCACCCAGGATGTTCATTAAGGACAATAAATGCACCCAGGATGTTCATTAAGGACAATAAATGCACCCAGGATGTTCATTAAGGACAATAAATGCACCCAGGATGTTGATGAACCAAATTCATTGCTTTATCTCCCCCCTGCTCTGGTCACATATTTCTATTTAGTGCTCAGGGGGTTTAAAAAAAATCACAGAATTCCAGGATGGTTTGGGGTGGAAGGACCTTAAAGCCCATCCATTCCCACGGGCAGGGACACCTCCCACTATCCCAGGTTGTTCCAAGCTGTCCTTGGGATGGAGAATCCACACCAATCTCTTCCAGTGCCTTTCAGAATAAAGAATTTCATCCAAATGCTCCATTTTCTTCATTTTCTCTCTCTGTGTTTTGCCTTTTTCTTCCCTTTTTCCTTTAAAACAAACCCCAAATGAAAATCCCTTAAAATTTTACTTATTTCACCACACCTGAATACCAATAAATGAAAGAATAACAAAAAAAAATCTGGTTTATTAAAAATAAAAATATTCTCAATGCTGACAAAATCCCAATAAAATAATTTTTATTATTATTTTTTTTAAGGAAAAAAAAATTGGGAATGAGTTTTTCCAGTGCAGCTGGGCCACTTCTCCTGAGTTACCACGAGAGGGACACAGAAGGAAAGCAAAAGGAGCTGGGAAAGAAAGAATCCAAGGACCAGCTCGAGGTGGGAACATAGCAACACATTTCCCTTTTGTTTGGGAATTTCTGGGATCACAGCACTCCTACAGCTCCCATAAAATCCTCCAAAATCCCTAAAATCCTAAATTCATCCCATAAAATCCTGAAAAAAATCTTCACAGATAATGGCTAAGAAATGTGAATAGTTAAAATGTTTTGGTTTTTTTTCCCTGATTTTCCTTCAGCTTTTTCCCTTTGGAATGTCAGGACAGGGAGAGGTTGGGCTGGCTGGGATTTTGTTCCATCCTGGAGCAACAAATCCCACAGGATTTTGTGGGTTTGGAGAGGTATTTTTGTTTATTCCCGGGGAATTTTTGTTTGTGGAGGTTGGGGATCTATTTCTGTTTATTCCCAGGGAATTTTTCACTAATTAACAGCTGATGATGCAAATGCCAGGAAATCCCAGATCCCGTAAAATTCCTGCATGGAACAAAGGCCCCATAAAAGCCCCTGAAGTAAATATTGAATATTTCCTGGGCTCTTGTGGAATTAAAAATCCCAGTCCTGAAATGCCCTGGAATGAATTCATGCAGAGTGGATTTTTAGGGCTCTGCAGTTGATTCATCCTTAATGGCAGCAAAGCTTCACTTCCAGCCCTGGCTGGGCAGGCTGGGATTGGGAGAAAAATGCTGGAAAAAAAGGAAAATTAGAGGAAAAAAAGGAAAATTATTTTTAAAAAATTATAACTTTATGGACTTCAGTCTTACATTTGTTTGACAGCATTTTAACATCACATTAAATAGTCCATTGAGTGCTGGGACACAGTGGTCAATTTTATATATTTTTATATTTATATAATTCTTTTATATTTATATTTTTCTATTTCTATTTCTACACTCTTGTATTTCTATATTTTTAGAGTTTTATATTTTATATTATTGTATATTCCCAATTTTATATTTATTTTTATATTTTTTACCAAGCCCTTTAATGCCCAGAATGCTTTCACAAGCTAAGAACATCTCCAAAAAGTGTTATTAAATAAATATAAGAATTTCTTTCATTTCCCAGAAACTTTAGTGCAACAGGAAATGCAAATCCAGCTCTGATTTCAGTGGGGAAGATTCACAGAATAGGGTTTTTCCTCTTTTTTTTTTTTTTTTTTTTTTGCTTTTATCCTTCAGCAATTTGTGATAATTCTGATTAATTCTGCTTTACCTGCAGATTTAATTTGGGATAAATATTCCCAGAACAAGTCACGGGGATGTAACTCCATGAAGGAAAAGGAGGAGAAGAATTTTGGCCAAAATCCAGGGATTTTGAATGAAGAAAGTTCTCAGAAATTAAGGATGGTGAGTGACATTAAAAGATAGCAGATAATAAAAGATAACAGATAATAAAAGATAAATAGTAAGAGATAACAGCAGGAGATGAAAAGGAAATGAAACTTGGTGCTCTAAACCAGCTCCAAATGGATGCTATAAATAAGTAAATAAATAAATTCCAATAAATTGGGGTTGAATATTAAAATAAGAACTAAAAATACTGAGTTTCAGTGGGAAACTTGACATCCTTCCCTCCAAAAATGTGTTAAAATTCCCTTTCCTTGAAAAGAGCTGAAAGAACAGGACAGGAGCTGGATTCAAGGAATTAATGTAGGGAAAAAAAAGCTTTTTATGGGCAGAACTTGTGCCTTTTGTAGGTGTTTAGCTGCAGAATCACCATGTGAAGTTAAAACTCACTAAGAAAAAGCCAAGAGTTCCTAAAATCCAAGGGGAAAAAAATGCTGGAATCCCTGAATTTATTCGAGGAGATCTTTGGGAGGATCTGTTCCCTATTAAAGCTGCCTCTGGAAGGAGCAGATTTGTTAAAAATCCTCAATTTCCAAAGGGGCACCGACAGCTCTTGGGGGGGAAAAAAAAAAAAAAAAAAAAAGGGATTTCTCCAAAGCAGATGTTGTTGGAGCTGAGCTTAAAAACAAAATGTGGAGCTCTTGATGGGCTCCAAAATGTCCCTGTTTGTTGGGATTCCTGGCAGCTTTCCTGGGCAGATGGAGGTGATTGTGGAGTAATGGAAAATCCAGGCTTCCCACAGGGCTGGGGTGTGTGTGTGGGGCTGGTGATCCTCCCCAGAAAGACAGGCAAACGGGGCATTTCCAGGTTATCCCGTGGAAATTTGGGATTGTGTGCAGTTTTAGCAGGTTTTTGGTGTGGTGGCAAGCTGATTTTGTGCTGATGCAGGTTTTTAATTTTGGGGCAGGCAGAACGCTCAGGGTTAAACCTGAGGATGGGTTTGTGTCTTCAAAGAAAAAATCACTTCAAAATCAAGAATTTTGGAGTCCCACCCTGGCTTTTTCTGTGCTTTTGGTGTAAGGGAATAACATATTTACATTCTCTGCATAGAAAATAAATCCTCCCAAGGAAATCCTTCTTTCCTGCTGTGGAGAAATCTTAATTTGGCTCTTAATGCAAGGAATCAATAATTGGGGTTTGGCTGAGTGTCCCAACGTGTCCAAGGTGTGTTTGGCCACACCAGGACTTCCAGGAGGGCTCCAGGACCAAACACCCTCACCCAAAAAATGCCCTGAAACAGGAAAATTTCATTTTCTGGCCTCCATCCCTGAAGAATTTTCCTTTTCAGTCCCTTTTGATGTTAAATTTGCCCAGCTTGGCCTTATCTTTTCCTTGCAAATACTCCAAGTTTGGAAAACAAGGAGTGTAAAGTCATTTATGCTTCCACAGCTATAGGAAAAACTGGTGATGTTTCATCAAGTTGAAGTTGCTTTTTTCATTTTTGCTGACCAAAAATCAAACAGAATTGAGGGAACCCAGAAGCGTTGGGTGTTGCAGTTGTTTTGCCATCGTGGAAGGCCTTCCAAGGAGCTGTGTTTGTCGTGTCTGGGGGGATGGTTTTAGCAAGGGGGAAGGAATGTTTTCCTTGCAGAATTCTGTGGATTTCAGGAGGAATCCAGCCAGGGCTGCCCTCAGGCTGTGAATGCTCCCAGTGTAGTTTTGTGAGGCCTTCCCAGAAGTCGGGAGTTGCTTGGAAATGAACCCAGGAATGCCATCAAACAGCCTGGGACAAGATCAAGGGGGCTGTGGGCTCCCAGATTGTCCCACATTCCCACAGGGGAACATCCCCATCCCACGAGGGCACCAACACCCCCAAACAGAGGGACCCTTGAACTCTGGCAGCCCCTACGTGCTGCCGAGCTTTCCCCTCATCCCACCGATGTCCAGGACTCCTCCAGCTGCTCCCTTTGCCAAGGATGATTTTTTTTCCCCCTTTTTCCACGTGGTTCCACAGCCTGGGGAGGGATCCTCCCCCCACGCTGGTGGTGCAGGGTCCTGGCACCGCCTCAGGCCGGGCGAGGATCGTGATGGAAACACCTCAGCACCTCCCTGGCCCGGGCCCAGCCGCTCCTCCAGAGCCACCGGAGCCTCCTGCCTGCTCCGTGGGCTGTGTGAGGAGGCAGAGTTCCCACTGGGAAGGGCAGCCAGCTGGACAGGAGGGAATGATCACTGCAAAGGCCACGGAAATTCAGAGATAAGGCCTTTTTCCATGCTGTTCCCTCCAGAGTCACCAGCAGAGGAGGGATTGGCGTTGCAGAGGCTGCTGCAGGTGCTCTGATGGAAGCGGAGCCTGGTGGAGTTGCTGGATTCTGAGCAGGGCCTGTGGCAGCACAAACCCATGGAGGAGTCTGGAAACTCTGAACTGGGGCTGGGTTTGCTAAAAACGGCACCGCTGGCCTTGATTTATGAGCAAACAGAAGTTTGCAAACGGCCTCGGGAGCCTGGCCCAGAAATCCATGAGCCTGATGTCATGTGGAGAGGGCCCAGGACACAGAATTATTTTTATGGAGTTGTTAGCAAGTGTTATTAAAAAAATTGAAATGTTCAATTGGAATTTTTTTTTGGCTATAGGATGAGGGCAGAGCAGAAGTCCTGGAATGGATGTAGACAAGACATTCCAGTTCTAGGCCACCCTTCCTGGCTCCAGATGAGAGCATGGCTTTGCTGGAAGAGGGGATTGCAAAAGGGGATGTGAGGGAGGTCTGGAGAGCAATAATTTTAAACAGCACTTCAGCCATGATGTCATTTCAGCTGAAAAATAATGTTCAAGCTTGGGCAAGCAGAGCCTGGGGCCAGCAGCCAGGGTGGGGAGGAACTGCAGCAAAATGGAAAGTCCAAAGCGTGGAAGGTCATGGTGGAAAACCAGATCAGAATAACCCTGAAACAAGGTGGATAAAAACCCTGGAATTTTCTATGAGCATGAAGATTCCAAGGAAATGGAGGGGAGGAAGATGTTCAAACCCTGGACAGGGGTTTCACTCCTCTGTCTGGAAGTCAGAAGCCAAATCCTGGAGCATAGGAACAGCCTGAAGGATTGTTGTTACCCCAGACTGTGATCCCAGAGTGATCCCGAGCTCTTCTGCTGGGATTTAACCCAAATCCAGCCCAAATCTGCATCCACCTCCTTGCCTGAGGAGGCCAAAAGGCTGAAACAACCAAGGGATGTTGTTCCATTATGGTTTGGACATCAAAAATGCCATCTAAAAACTGCTTTGTGGGGTTTCTCCCTCACGGGCTGAAAGGGAGGCTCACCCTCAGGCCAGGCTGTAGGATCAGCCCTTTCCATGGGGTTTTAAATGAATTCCCACTAATCCAGCCATAGAAAGCTGAGGCTTGGTCAGCCTTGGATAAAGCCTCGCACATTTTGTCCTTTTTTCGTTCCCTGTTCCACCACAAACCTCAGCTGGGGAGGAAAAAACCCAACAAAGCAAGCAGAGGAAGGGGCACCTGCAGCTGGAAATGACAAAAAGCTCCTGTTTTAGCAGGAGATTTAGGACTTGGAGCTCCCCAGGAACAACTTCTCTTCCCGCTGTGCTGGGAGCCAGGAATGAGCTCAGGCTGTGAGATCAGATTTTGCTGAGTCTACAGGGTTAGCCTTGTTCTTTCCTCTTATCCAGAAGTTCTCCTCTCCAAGCCATGCCTGGATATTTGATTTCCTTGGGAAATCTCGGCCCTCTCAGCAGCTTTTGCTGCCTTTTGTGTCCGGGACGCTCAACTCTGCCAGCAGAAAAAGTTGCTTTTGTCATTCCCGTTTCTCCACCTGAGGCGTGGGGTTCCTGGAATCCCGTGAGCTTTTCCTGGAAGAAGTGGTGCAGGAATGGCTTGTGCAGAAAGCACTCCAAGGCTGCAGAGATGTCCAGGAGGCAGCTGGAATTTAGGGAGAGCTCTTGGAATTCTCTCTCCTGGTGGGTATTTCTCTGGCTGTTGATGAGCACCCAACGTGCTCTGGCTCGAGGGGAAGTTCAGGGAAGAGCCTGGCCCTGTGCTGGCCAAAAGGAATTGGAATTTTATGGAGGGAACACTGCAAAAATGCAGAGGATTGACGTGGTCTCCATCTGGAATTCAAATTAAAGGGATTTGGGACCATCACAGTCAGGCCAAACCTGTGCCCTCGCGGTTTTTGGGTAGGAAGAGCAGTTCAGATGAAGCAAGGGCTGACTCTGGATCTCTCCACAGCCCATAAACCTGAAAATTATTATGGAAAAAGGGCAGGTTTGCCCTTGAGGCTGTTTTTCAGCTCTGGGTGGGGTCGGGAGAAGGCATTGCCAGCACTCTCCAGAGCCAGGTCATTCCTGGGAGATTTCTGGGGCTGAGATTTTCTGGAAAACTCCAGAGGTTTGGGTCAGTCTCCATCCTCCTTCTTTTCTGGAGAGCTTCCCATCCCTTGTGAGCCTGCACACGCCGTTTTTCCATTTCTCTGGAAGTGACCAAAAACCCCAAAACAACCCCAGAGCCTGGATGATGCTGAATTTTCCTCTGAGCTCATCGAGGATGTCCAAAGCAGCACCATTTGCAGATGGGGCCAAGAATCTGTAATGTCTCAAAGCTGAGCAAAATAAAACGTGTGTGAGAGAAGAGATGGGTGATAAGGGGAGCTGAGGGGGTGGGAGCCAGGAAAAAGATGGATTTGGGAGCCCAGTGCTTGTCCCAAAAGCCATGAGGGGGTGAAATGAGCATTTCCACGAGTGCAGCTGTTTGTTTGAGCCTCTTTAATGAATTATTTTGACTTACATTTGTTAATTACCTTCAGGAAGGAGCTGCAGCTCCAGACTGAGAAGATTCTCCTGCATGGAAGCGTTTCCCACTGTTCCCCAACTGCTGCAGGTTTTTATTTCTGGAATTTCCTCTCTTTCTTATTTGGAAATTCCATCTTTTTATTGGAGGAAATCTCTCTTTGGAGAGAGGGTGAGGAATCCTGAGGGTGTCCCTGTCCTTGCCCATGCCCAGAGCATCTCTGTGCATTCATCCTGCTCACAGCCAGCATTATCCTTGCTGGAGAACCTCTGGAATGCCTCAGGAAATCCCTGGGAAGGGGGCACAGGGTGAGGAACTCACACACCAGGGGCTGTCCTGGGGTTGTCCCTCTCTGCTCAGCCCCCAGGAGCTGGGGTCCTCCCGTGCTTGGGATTTTGGGAGCAGTTCCCAAAGGAATTTAAAGCAGTTTTTGAGGAAGAAAACTTCCTTCTGGTGTGCTGGGGGTGAAATATCAGCTGAAAGGGGGACAGGCAAAAAGGATCTAGAGAAAGCTCTGCTCCACCACCCCCACAAGAGGAAGAATTTGATAATAAATCCATTTTTTTGTTCAAGATTCTCATTTTGCCAAAGGACAACGAGACCACTTCAAAGAACAACGTGGAGAATTTGCTGGTGCTTCCTCTACCCCTCTTTTCTTTGTGTCCTTCACAAATCTCCCCCTTCCACAGCAAAAAACCCCATCTGTCCTGGAGAGTTCTCATTGTAATTCAGAGAGGTTTTCTCCCCCATTTTCCTATATAAGAAAAAGCCCTTTTTCTTCACACAAGTGTTAAATGACTCCTATTAAAACCGAATTTAAGTGAATTTAAGTGAATTTAATCTTTTCCTGAGACAAGGCAGAGAATATTACATTCAATAATCAATTTATTTCCCCCCTTTTCTCTGTCCCACTCAGTATTTCCAGTTGGGAGAAAGGGAATTAACACACAGTGATCGATCCTTTCTTCCTCTCCTTACAACTGAAATCTCATTTCCAGCAGGGAAAAGGTTTCTGTCTCCTGCCAAGAGCTGGCTGCAAAATCATTTGTACAGAGCACCTCTGATCACTGGTGTCCTGAAAAGACCTGATTGCTGGGTTTGCCTTTTTCCAGCTGTTAAATTATCCCAGATATCTTCCTGCTGGATTTGTTGAGGGTTTTTTTAATGGAAAAAGGGAAAATTTGGAGGGGAAACCCAGCCCCTGTTGCAGTCAGTGAGAGGAAGAGGCAAGAGAAGTGGCATTAATTTGGAATTAATTAATTAGAAGTTGGTTTTTGCTGTGTGTTCAGGAGATTTGGGCAGGTTTCCTTAAGAAAAGCCCTGGCATGGAAAATCTCTGGAGTTCCCTTGGGATGCCCACGGAAAGGGCAGCTCTGGGGGCAGCGTGGCCACAACTCCTGGGAAATTCCCAGCTCCCCACTTCTCATCCCCATTTTCCCTGGGGGCTGTGCCCAGCTCCATCTCCAGGGGATCCATTCCTCAGCTCCCTGGGAAAAACAAGATTTTCTCTGGAGTTCCAACCCAAATATTTCCCTTTCCCCCTGGATTTGGCTGTGCTCCCTGTCCCTGTTTTTAGGGGTGAATGTTGTCAGGTTCCTTGGGATCCTCCCTGTGGAAAGGAGAGATGGAAGCTCTGTCCTGGATGCCCCCAGCTGTGCAGCAACCTGAGGACACCAGATCCTCATCCGAGCCACCCTTGGGGTCACAGAAATGCCACTTTCCCTACACAAAATGCGAATTTTTGCGCAGCTCCAGCAGCGAGGAGATCCCCAGGATCCCTGAGCTCCAGGGCTCTGCCTGTCCAGGGCTCAGTGCCAGATGTTCCTTTGGAGTTAATAATTCTTGGGACGCGTTCAAAGCCAGCTCAATGCTCCCAAAGAGAGGTCCCAAAGCTATTAAAGCGTGGACGTGCTGTCTGCCCACCTCCACCGTGATCTCAGAGCCCTGAGCACTTCCAGTCCTGCCTGCGAGGAGCCAATTCCTGTTTACTCCTGCCTGGAGACCCCTGGCTTCCAAAATTCAGGAGCTTTGACCACAGAGATCAATGGGATGCATCATTTAGGGGAAAAGGAAAAGCCAGGCTGCTTCGAAGAGCTTTTGTTTTTAAGCTCTGCCATCCCAGGGAGTTTTGGGAACGCGGAGCAGTAAATCTGTGTTATTGTCATTATGAGTCTGGGAAGTGTTTTTCAGGAGAAAATCCCAAAAAAAGAAAGGGAGATCACAGCCAAAGGACTTTTAGTGGGAAAAGCTGAAGACTCTGGGCATTAAAGTCCCAACAATTCCCAGCAAGCAGCGATGGCTTCGCTCTCTCATCGCTTTGCACCTCTCTCAGACAAAACATCCCTCAGCCTTCCCCGATTTTCCAGTACAATTCCAGTTAATTATTCCCGGTTTCCTCGGCGTGTCTGAGCTCCCGCTGGCTGCTGGAGGAAGAGGAGCTCATTGTTACCAATGAGCCTAATCCAGAGCTCGAAATCTTTTATTATCCCTGCTAGAAAACACCATGAATAGCGAAGGAAAAAATGCGAGGCCGTTTCCTGCGGGGTTTTCAGCGCCCTCCGGGGGCTGGGATTGCGCCATGGATGGTGCTGGGTGGCTCTGGCTCATTCCCACATTCCCACATTCCCACATTCCCACATTCCCACATTCCCATTCCCATCTGCAGGGCTCCTTCCCGGGCAGGATGGGACACAGCTCCTCCCGACCCCAGCCTCCCCTGGCATTTGTCACCCTCTGTCCCTGCCAGGGGTGGGGGGCGAGTCTGGGGCACTGTGGGAGTCCAGGACACCCCTCTGGCTGCCCTGGCTGGCTGAGACCCTGGCAGGGGGCTCAGGGTCCTTGGCACCAAGTCAAAACCACCTGTGCCTTCCATTTTAGCCCGTGGGAAAAGCTGCCAACTCTGTGTGAGGAATTACAAACCACAAGGGTTTGAGCAGTGTGGTAGTTGAGTTAACACAGGGTGGAAAAGTAGAATTTTGGGGCTTTTTAGAATGGGGTTCAAAGGGATTTGGGCGTGTCCTGATCTTCTTCTCCTTCTCCTTGCCCTCCATGTCTTGCTGTGCTGGTGACACTTTTCTGTTTGTTTAAGGCACAGACACACTGTCCAACATCAATGACAGACATTGGCACGTTATTGTAACCACGGCACACGGAGTTTTGGGTATAAAATGTGAACACTGCCCTGAGGGCAGACAGAATGCCATGGCTGAGCTGCTGGACAGAGCTCAGCAGGGCAGAGAGAGAATGTTCTAGAGAAGGGAAATGAACAACCTTGAGAAGCTGATCCTGTGCATTCAGACTCCTTTGGGTGCTCGGGCTGGGGAACAAAAGGACTTTTACACTCTCGGGGTCACCTCGACACCCAGACCCCACAAGGGCACCTCCCTTGGCCTCCTGGCCTCGGCTTGGCCAGGCCCAGATGATCCCAGGTGTTCTGCTGGGACAGAATTGTAAATGCAGGTGACCCCAGTGGGGGGAAATGCTGATGTGTGACTCCAGCTCAGAAGGCTGAATGAATTCTTTATTAATACATAAATGTACTATTTAAAGGAAGATACTAAAAGTACAAACCCACTTTTCTTAACTCCCATATCTAACTAACTCACAAGTCGTGCCCCTCTCTGAGAGTCCAGCCACAGGTGGGTTGGATTGGATTGGATTGGATTGGATTGGACTGGATTGGATTGGATTGGATTGGATTGGATTGGACTGGATTGGATTGGATTGGATTGGATTGGATTGGATTGGATTGGATTGGGTTGGACTGGATTGGATTGGATTGGATTGGATTGGATTGGATTGGATTGGATTGGGTTGGGTTGGATTGGATTGGATTGGATTGGATTGGATTGGACTGGATTGGATTGGGTTGGATTGGATTGGGTTGGATTGGATTGGGTTGGGTTGGATTGGATTGGGTTGGATTGGATTGGATTGGATTGGATTGGATTGGGTTGGATTGGATTGGATTGGATTGGATTGGATTGGATTGGATTGGGTTGGACTGGATTGGATTGGATTGGATTGGATTGGATTGGATTGGATTGGATTGGATTGGATTGGATTGGCTTGGACTGGATTGGATTGGATTGGATTGGATTGGATTGGACTGGATTGGATTGGATTGGATTGGATTGGATTGGATTGGATTGGACTGGATTGGACTGGATTGGATTGGGTTGGATTGGATTGGATTGGATTGGATTGGATTGGATTGGATTGGCCACCAGGCTCAAACAATCCTCACCAGAATCCAACCAAGCAATCACCCCAGGTAAACAATCCTCCAAACACATTCCACATGGGAAAAACAAGGAGCAGAAATAGGAATTGTTTTCTCTTTCTTTCTCTCTGTGCACCTCTATGAAAAATCCTGAGAGAGAGAAGAATGGTCCTGCCACAGGGCAGGACCCTGCTGGCACCAGGGCTCGAGCTGGGGGGCACGGAGGAGATCTGGGATCCAGCAGAGCTCCTGGATCCTGGTTTAGTGCAGGATCAGGTCCAGGGGGATCCGGGATCCCTGGGTCTGGACAGCCCTTGGTCACTGCTGTCACCTCCTGCTGTTCCCCAGCAGATTCCCGGGATGTGCTGCAGGTGACCCCATACCCCACCTGGAGGGTCTCCACGAGATTTGGGATCCTTCCAAGCCAAACCAGCCTGGAGTTCTGTGATCTGGAGTGGGAGCAGCCTGAGCCACCTCACCGGGAGCAGATCCATCAGAAACCCCGCGAAGAAATCAGAATTTCACACTTCGGATGCTCCATCTGCAAACTCCCAAAATACTCCGTGGAAACAGCTGGAGACTGCAGCTGGAGGCAGGATCCTCCTTCCTGCCCCACCTTTCTGCTCCCAGACAAAACAAAAATCCTGCTTTTTTTTTTTTATTTTAATCCTTTTCTAAAAGCCTGCACAAACAGGGTTTCCCAGCTTGATCGTGTTCAAACCCCGCTCTCATCCGTTGCTAAAACAATCCCAACAAACAGATTCCAAAAGGATCCCCTCAGAGCTGCTGCCAACCTGGGGACATTAATTAATCAATTAATTAATAACGGACAGCAGCAGCAGCAGCGATTATGGGAGATAAACACCCAGAGTGATGCAAATATTGGAAATAAATCCATGAATCCATGGGAAGAGCAGCCACCCATGGAATAATCCACTGAGGGCTGTGCTTTGTCACAGCTTTGAGGAGCCCCAGCCTGCTGCAGTCTGGTTTGTGTCTCTAACTCGGAATTCCTCAGGAAATCAAGGCATTAAAAACCTTTTTCAAATCACTTTAATGCTTTTTTTTTTTTTTCCATTCAATCAGCGGCAAAGTGAATTAAACCTGGAAGCAGCTCCATTGTGCAATTTAGCCTTAATTTTTTTTTCAACTTTATCCTTATTTTTTTCACTTCATCCTTAATTTTTTTTTAACTTTATGCTTAATTTTTTTCACTTTATCCTTAAATTTTTTAACTTCACCCCTAATTTTTTTTTAACTTCACCCTTAATTTTTTAACTTCACCCCTAATTTTTTTTTAACTTCATCCTTAATTTTTTAACTTCACCCCTAATTTTTTAACTTCACCCCCTATTTTTTTTTAACTTCATCCTTAATTTGTTTAACTTCACCCCTAATTTTTTTTCACTCTGTCCTTTCTTTCTCCAGCTGTTTTCTTCCCCCTTTATGGAATTTGAGCCATGGCAAGGCTGGGCCACCTTGCAGAGGAAGACAGGGACTGGCACCTTGGGACCAGGATGGTTCTTTCAGGTAAGGTTGGGCTTCCAAGCATCATTTTTATTGGGATTTATTGGGATTTATTGATATTTACTGAGATTTATTGGGGTTTATTGGGATTTATTGGGGTTTATTGGGATTTATGGGGATTTATTGGGGTTTATTGATATTTACTGAGATTTATTGGGATTTATTGGGGTTTATTGCTATTTACTGAGATTTATTGAGGTTTATTGATATTTATTGGGATTTATTGGGGTTTATTGATATTTATTGGGGTTTATTGGGATTTATTGATATTTACTGAGATTTATTGGGGTTTATTGATATTTATTGGGATTTATTGGAGTTTATTGATATTTACTGAGATTTACTGGGATTTATTGGGGTTTACAGGGATTTATTGGGATTTATTGTGGTTTATTGCTATTTACTGGGATTTATTGGGGTTTGTTGATATTTACTGAGATTTATTGGGATTTATTAATATTTACTGAGATTTATTGGGATTTATTGTGGTTTATTGATATTTATTGGGGTTTATTGGGGTTTCTTGGGATTCCAGGATCCTAGGAAAGCATGGAATTGCACTGCAAGTTTTCCAAATCTGCTCCTGGACTCCATGGGGAATGAAAAAAAAAGGAGGAATGGGCTTGAATTGCATCCCTTAAAAGTGGGGATTTCACTGCCTGGACCCCCCTGGCTGGAAGCATTTCAAAACAGGGAAGAGAAACCTTTGGAGGCCCAAAGTGTGAGGGAAATGAGGAGTTTTTTGGAGGCTTTCCTTGTATCTCCTCTATAATTTGATTTTTTACACCAGAAATGCATCGGAGCCCCTGTGAAACCTTTCTCACCCCAGCCCCAGGCCGGAGATGTTTTCCACTTATTTTTAGAACCTGACCTTCCAAGGCTGAAAAATAACATTTTCCTCCTTCTGACTTTTGTCCTTCACTTGGCAGAGGCCAGTTCAAAACAGAGAAATGGAAAATATTTCAACTTTCAGGCAGCAGGAGCTTTGCTTTTTGTTGTTTGTTTGCGAGCTCCTCTCATTTGTGATGTCAACTCCAGGCAGGAAAAAAAGGTGTAACGAACCTGGCAGTGCCCAGACACCAAAAAAAACCCCCCAAAAAAAACCCAAATAAACATTTTCTGCTGTATATTTTGATTTTTTTTTTTTCCAATCAGTAAAGCTTCAATAATAATCCTGCTCCAGGAGGAACCAGCTCTGCTGGGCTTTGCTGCTCTCAGTGGCCAGAGCTGATCCCAAAAAAAAATCTGCTGCACCCAAAAGAAAAACTCCTTTGGGTTTCTAAAAGGATGAAAATGAGGGGAGGAAAAAATTAAAAATAGGAAAAAATTGCCTTGATATGCAGGAGCCTTAATTCCTTTTAATGTCAATTATTGGGAGCAAAAAGCCCAAAGGCAATGACCTAACTTGTCAATAGTGTGGGTTTGGTGAGTTAATTTGGCTGTTAAATAATAGAAAATGTGATTATTTTTATATATAATGTGACCACCATGATATATAATTATTATTATCAGTTTATAGGGGTTATAAAATGGGATTTTGGAAGTGCTGAGCTCCATCCAGAGGCAGCAGGTGACTCCTGGTGGGATTTAAATTTAAAAAAAAATCCCTCCCTGGCTGGCTGGAGGGCACAAAGCAATCCCAAGCTCCTTTTTCCTCTCCAGAACTGGTGGGATTTGGGCCACTGAAAATTGAAAAACCCACAATTCACAAAAAAACCCCACAACAATAATAACTGGAGACTGAACTTCCAAGGCTTTGGTTTGGGCGTTCTATTTTTAAGGTGGATTTATTTGATCAATGAATACATCGAAATTAATTGAAAATATATTTCAAATATAGAAATAAAACCTGATAGCTGTGGATGGGAATTTCAAGGCCCTCCCAACCCCATTCCAGGATCCCACGGTTCCTTTTCCTGCAAAATGAGGATTTTGGGGTCTCTTTGCTCCCCACACAAAGCAGATTTTTGGTCAGTTGTGTCTCTCACGAGTGACCCTGTCCACTCTTCATTCCATGGGAATTACATCTCTTTCTTTCTGCACTTTTATGACTTTTCCACAGTTTAAAAAACTCATTTTTTTTTCACAAATACTTGGCAAAACCCCCTTTTTTATTGGTGTCCTCTCAGGCCTCTGATAAGTGATGTGTTTTTCCTTCACTCTGCGCTGCCAGAACAGGGACTGCTGCCTTTTCTGGGAGTGGGAATGTGAAAAATCTGAATTTTCCTGGCTGCTCCTGCCCTCCCCAGCTGGAGGAACCCCAATTTTCACAGCTCTGGGTGAAAGATTTGATCCCTGAGGGATGTGGGACAGGGAATTTCTCCATCACTCACTCCTCATTTGTTACTGGAAAATCCAGATTATAAAGCAGATTTTCCCTCAGGATATCAGTGAGAAAAAAATCCTATCTTTTATAATAATAATAATAATAATAATAATAATAATAATAATAATAATAATAGTAATAATAGCATTAATAATAATGATGATAATGATAATAATTATAATGACGATAATGATTATTATAATAATTATAATGATGATAATAATAATAATGATAATAATAACAATAATAATTATTATAATGATGATAATAATTATAATTACGATCATGATTATGATAATAACAATAATAATTATTATTATAATGATGATAATTATGGTAATGATGATGATGATGATGATAATAATAATAATAATAATAATAATAATATTGACAGGGGGTTGATTTATCCAGAATTTTTCCCTGCTAAAACCAGGGAAATTCCAAAGTTTTGATCCCACAAGGATCAAACCCTTCAGGCCCTGGCTGGATTTGCCAAATGTCACCGAGTCCAAATTCCCTTATTTCCAGTGGGAATTTGCTGCCAAAAAAAAAAAAAAAAGAGTAAAAATCCATCAATTCCAGCATTCCTGGCACACCAAACCGGGAATGTTTATTAATTATTGTTTATTGTTTATTTTGGGGCCTGTGTGGGCCCTCAGGGCTGGGCCCCGTCACCACAGGGCCCTGGAGCTTGGGAGGTCTGAGGTAAAAATCAGGGAAAAAAAATATAATAAAAATCTCATTTTCTGTAAATATCCCAAATTCCTGCTGCTCCCACTTTTTAAAGACTGAGCTTCTGTTTCCTGGGCTTTCCCTGAGCCTCTCCTGGTTTGGTTTTTTTTTTGGTTTTTTGGGGTTTTTTTTGCTGTATTTCCAGGCCAAACTCCAGGAATGTTCCAGGCCTTTCCTCCCAGCTGGAATTTTTCTTGGGATTGGGAAATTCTTGGAATTTTTTTTTCCACTTTTCCCTCAGCTGCTCCCGGGTGGATTTCTCCATCCTGCTGGGGGAATGCTGCACAGAGAGCAAAAACTGAAATTTACCTTTTTTTTTTCCCCTCATTTTTACACTTCATCCTTCCTCCAGGAATACAAATCCCTCTCCAGGGATGTGGGGATGGGATTTGGGAATAAAACCCATCCAATAGAAATTAAAAAAACAAAAAACAAATCAATCCAATGGAAAGGGATGCAATGTCGTGGTGCTGAAATTTGCCTTTGGGGATTGAAAAGCATTTTTGTGCAGTTCTGGGGTGTTCCAGATGTCTCTGAGCACTTGCAGAAGGGAAATCCAGCCATGAATCATCGTCTGTGAGGAAGGAATAAACCCCCCTAAAAAAAAAATAATTTGAAAAAAATCTGGATTTTTAGCACCAAAAAAAAAAAAAAATCTGGAATTTTCTCCCTATTATAGCACCAAAAAAAATTCTGGAATTTTCTTACTATTTTATCACCCAAAAAAAAAACCCCCAAAAAAAAAAACCAAAAAAAACCCAAAACAAAACAAAAAAAGAAAAAAAAAAACTGGAATTTTCTTCCAGGTTTTTTTTTTTTTCAATTTTTTTTCTTCCATTTTTTTTCTTCCTTTTGTTTTTCTTCCACTTTTTTTCTTCCACTTTTTTCTTTCTTCCAGTTTTTTTCTTCCAGTTTGTTTCTTCCTTTTTTTTTTCTTCCAGTTTATTTCTTCCACTTTTTTTTCTTCCACTTCTTTTTCTTCCAGATTTTTTTTTCTTCCACTTTTTTCTTCTTCCACTTTTTTCTTCCACTTTTTTTCTTCCCAGTTTGTTTCTTCCAGTTTTTTTTTCCAGTTTTTTTCTTCTTCCACTTTTTTTCTTCCACTTTTTTCTTCCACTTTTTTTTCTTCCACTTTTTTTTCTTCCACTTTTTTTTCTTCCAGTTTTTCTTTCTTCCACTTTTTTCTTCTTCCAGATTTTTTTTCCTTCCACTTTTTTCCTTCCATTTTTTCCCCTTCCACTTTTTCCCCTTCCACTTTCCCCCTCCATTTTAGCGCACACAAACCCCTCGCTTCCCGCGGGGTCTCGCCGTTGTTTCCTGCCGGGGCCGGCGGAGCGGAGCCAGCGGGGACGGCGGGAGCGGGCAGCGGGAAGGAGGAGGAGGAAGGAGGGAAGGAGGAGGAAGGAGGAGGAGGAAGGAGGCAGGAGGAAGGCAGGGGGCAGGCAGGAGGAGGAAGGAGGAGGAGGAAGGAGGAGGAAGGAGGAGGAGGAAGGAGGAGGAGGAAGGAGGCAGGGGGAAGGAGGAAGGCAGAAGGAAGGCAGGGGGAAGGAAGGAGGAGGAAGGAGGGCAGGAGGAAGGCAGGAGGAAGGAGGAGGAGGAAGGAGGGAAGGCAGGAGGAAGGAGGAGGAAGGAGGAGGGAAGGAGGGAAGGAAGGAGGAGGAGGAAGGAGGGAAGGGAGGAGGAAGGCAGGAGGAAGGCAGAGGGCAGGCAGGAGGAGGAAGGAGGAGGAGGAAGGAGGAGGGAAGGCAGGAGGAAGGCAGGGGGAAGGAAGGAGGAGGAAGGAGGAGGAGGAAGGAGGGAAGGAGGAGGAAGGCAGGGGCAGGCAGGAGGAGGAAGGAGGAGGAGGAAGGAGGGAAGGAGAGAAGGGAGGAGGAAGGAGGCAGGAGGCAGGCAGGAGGAGGAGGAAGGAGGAGGAGGAAGGAGGGAAGGAGGAGGAAGGAGGAGGAGGAAGGAGGAGGAAGGAGGCAGGGGGAAGGAAGGAGGAGGGAAGGAGGGAAGGCAGGAGGAAGGCAGGAGGAGGAAGGAGGAGGAGGAAGGAGGGAGGGCAGGAGGAAGGCAGGGGGCAGGCAGGAGGAGGAGGAAGGCAGGGGGCAGGCAGGAGGAGGAGGAAGGAGGGCAGGAGGAAGGCAGGGGGCAGGCAGAAGGAGGAAGGAGGAGGAGGAGGAGGAAGGAGGGAAGGAGGAGGAAGGCAGGGGGCAGGCAGGAGGAGGAGGAAGGAGGGCAGGAGGAAGGCAGGGGGCAGGCAGGAGGAGGAAGGAGGAGGAGGAAGGAGGGAGGGCAGGAGGAAGGCAGGGGGCAGGCAGGAGGAGGAAGGAGGAGGAGGAGGAGGAAGGAGGAGGAAGGCAGGACCGCGCGGCATAAATAGCAAAGCTGCATGGGGAGAGCAGCGCTGCGAGCATGGCGAGCTGCGGGGCTGCAGCGCTGCTGCTGCTGCTCCTCTGCTGCCCCCTCTGCTGCTGCCAGCAGAGGCGGATCGGTAAGGGGCTGCGTTAATGCTGACTTTGCTCGGATTTTGCTCGGATTTTACTCTGATTTTACTCTGATTTAATGGTGATTTTACTCTGATTTTACTCTGATTTTACTCTGATTTAATGGTGATTTTACTCTGATTTAATGGTGATTTAATGGTGATTTTACTCTGATTTTATTCTGGTTTTACTCTGACTTAATGCTGATTTTACTCTGATTTAATGCTGATTTAACTCTACTTTAACTTCGATTGTACTCTGATTGTACTCTGATTGTACTCTGATTGTACTCTGTGCTGATTTAACTAACTCTGATTTAACTCTGATTTAACTCTGATTGTACTCTAAGTCCACTTTAACTCCACTTTAATCCTGATTTAATTCGGCATTACTCCGATTTCATTTTGGTTTAACTCTGATGTAATGCTGATTGTACTCTGATTTAACTCTACTTTAACTCTGATTAAATGTTGATTTCATTCCACTTTAACTCTGATTTAACTCTGCTTTAACTCTGATTTCATTCTGATTTCATTCTGATTTAACTCTGATTTCATTCTGATTTAACTCTGATTTCATTCTGATTTAACTCTGATTTCATTCTGATTTAACTCTGATTTCATTCTGCTTTAACTCCACTTTAATCTTGATTTAACTCTGTTTTAATATTGATTTAATTCTCCTTTAATTCTCCTTTAATTCTGACTCAATTCTGATTTTTTGAGGTTTTTTTAAGGCTGCTCTGAAACTGCTCAGGGGTGCAAGGGGAGGATTTTTCAGCTGGAGCCTGAAAATGTTGAAGGCAGTTTTATAGGAAAACCTGTAAATGCTCCATGGGATTTTTTTCCCCCCAGTTTTCCTCCTGAGAGGTGAAACTTTATTTAAAGCAAATAAAGGAAATCAATAATTTAAGGAAAGTTTTATTTAAGGAAAAGAAAGGAAATCAATAATTTAAGGAAAGCTTAATACTGACCTCCAGGAATGTTCAAATTCCACTTTTCCAACCCTGCTTTTGGGGAATTCTCACCTCCAGGAGGATTCCTGGCAATCCAAATTATTCCCAATCCAAAATTTACTGGAGAGCTCCCAAATATTCACTTTTTTTTTTCTTTTTTCTTTTTTTTTTTGTGGGGGGGGAAGAACCACGAGGTTTTTGGGTTTGTTTGTGGAAAATGAGGACTTTTTATTAAATCACTGCTGGGAAATTCTCCCTGCTCAAGGATGCAGAGCCCAAATTCCAGCTGTATTTTTTTTTTTTTGCCCTGGACACACAGAGGATTTTGTGGGATTTATTCCTGGTTTTCTCTTTGCTGTAGGTGAGGGGTGGTTTCTGTTAGGGGATTGGCAAATCTGGGGAAAAAGAGAGAAATTATGGGGGAAAAATTGGAGAAATTAGGGAGGAAATGGAGAAATTAAGGGGGGAAAAAGGAAATTATGGGGGTGAAACGGAGAAATTATAGGGGGAAAATAGAGAAATTATAGAAAAATTGAGAAATTATGGGGGGAAATGGGAAATTATAGGAATAAAATGAGAAATTATAGGAAAAATTGAGAAATTATAGAGTAAAACCAGAGACACGGGGTTGTGCATCCTCATGGCCAGGGAGGAATTTGACACTGGGATTTTGGGAGAATCCCTGTGTTAAACTGGGATGTGCAGTTTACCTTTCCACTCCCAAATTATCCCTGGAAGTTCCCCAGTCCAGAAGCACGAGCTCCATCCTCCCTGCCTCGGGCAGATCCCGGATTTTTCCCCATCCCAAAGGGACCCTGCAAACCCCAAATCCCAGCGGGAGGGATTCAGTAACGGGGATCCCCTCCCTGGCTGAGCTCGGGAGCTGCTCCTCACCCTGCAGCATTCCCGGTTTTCCCCTGGAATTGATCCTCACCCTTCAGCATTCCTGATTTCCCCTGGAGCTCATCCTGACCCTTCAGCATCCCTGATTTCCCCTAGAGCTGATCCCAACCCTTCAGCATTCCTGATTTTCTCTGGAGAGGATCCTGACCTCCCAGCATTCCCGGTTTTCCCCTGGAATTGATCCTGAGCCCCCAGCATTCCTGATTTTCTCTGGAGAGGATCCTGACCCTTCAGCATCCCTGATTTCCCCTGGAGAGGATGCTGACCCTGCAGCATTCCCGGTTTTCCCCTGGAATTGATCCTCACGCTGCAGCATTCCCGGTTTTCCCTGGAGCTCATCCTGACCACCAACATTCCTGATTTCCCCTGGAGCTGATCCCAACCCTTCAGCATTCCCGGTTTTCCCCTGGAATTGATCCCGACCCTTCAGCATCCCTGATTTCCCCTGGAGCTCATCCTGGCCCCCCAACATTCCTGATTTTCTCTGGAGAGGATCCTGACCCCCCAGCATTCCCGGTTTCCCCCTGGAGCTCCTCCTGCCCCCCAGAATTCCTGATTTCCCTGGAGCTCATCCTGCCCCCCAGCATTCCCGGTTTTCCCTGGAGCTCCTCCTGCCCCCCAGCATTCCTGATTTCCCTGGAGCTCCTCCTGCCCCCCAGCATTCCCGGTTTCCCCTGGAATTGATCCTGCCCCCCAGCATTCCTGATTTCCCTGGAGCTCCTCCTGCCCCCCAGCATTCCCGGTTTTCCCTGGAGCTCCTCCTGCCCCCCAGCATTCCCGGTGTTCCCTGGCTGAGCCCAGCCGTGTCCTTTGTGTCCCCAAGATCCCAGCCGGCCGCTCCAAGGGGCCGCCAGCCGCAAAGCCGCCGCGTTCGCCCGGGATCCCGGGAATGCCGTGGGAGCAGGTGAGAGCTGCAGCTTTCCCAGCCCCGGATTCGCCGCTTTTGGCCCCAAATCCCTGCCCGGGTGTGAACCTGAGGGGCTGGGCCAGAGCCCATCCCGCTGTGCCAGCCCGGAGCTGCTCCCAAATCCCACCCCAAATTCCAGCCAGGAGCTCCTTGGCGTGGAGGCTGGGCCCTGAATGTTAAATTATTCAGGTGATAACATATGAATATTATCCATATAATTATTCTTCATATAATAGAAAATATTGTTATAACACTAAAATATTATATTTCTGTTTTATACTAGAAAATATTATATGGATAAGAATTAAAATATTGTTCATATAACGATATGAATATATATTCAATTCGAATATTATATATTAATATATGATATATTCTATTGTATATTAATATATTATATAATATATAAATATATTATATTATATTATATTATATTATATATAGATATGATATATTATATAATACATAATAATATATAATTATATATAATATATATTATATATTATATATTATATATATGAATATATGACTATATAATATATATTAATATGCATATGTCTTAATATAACCATAACCATAACCATATAAATATAAACATATAAATATATAAAAAGTATATAAATCTATAAATAGTTTTTCATATATTCATATAATTTGTATAAATATATATATAGATATATTCATATAATATATATATATATCTATATAAACCTTCCCAGGTTTATAATCAGCTGGATTATAAACCTGGGATCCTCTGGGATTTTCCCAACAATTTGGGTTTTTTTTTTTAGGAGGAGAAGTTGGGCCAGAAATGCTGCAAGAAATGAGGGAAACCAACCGGGTGCTGCTGGAAGTTCGGGATCTGTTGAAGCAGCAGGTGGGTGAAAAATTCCTAATTCCTGATTTCCTGAGGGCTGGGAATTCTCTGCTTCCTGTGGAGAGTGAGCAGATTATTGCTACAAAACAGAACCCAGAGGTGCTTTGTAATTGGGAGATAAAGTTGGGGAAAAACTCTCAAGCTGGGAGAAACTTCAAGGTAGAAAAAAACCTTTGAGTTGGGAAAGAATTCCAGTTGAAAAAAAAAAAAACCCTTTGAGTTGGGAAAGAATTCCAGTTGAAAAATAAAAACCCCTTTGAGTTGGGAAAGAATTCCAGTTGAAAAATAAAAACCTTTGAGTTGGGAAAGAATTCCAGTTGAAAAATAAAAACCCCTTTGAGTTGGGAAAGAATTCCAGTTGAAAAATAAAAAAACCCTTTGAGTTGGGAAAGAATTCCAGTTGAAAAAACCTTCAAGTTAGGAAAAACGTCAAGGTGAAAAAAACCCTTGAAATTGAAAAAAAACAAGGTGGAAAACCCCTTCAAGTTGGGAAAAACTCTGTGCCTGGATCCCTGTGCCGGGATCCCTGTGCCGGGATCCCTGTGCCTGGATCCCCGTGCTGGGATGCCCATGCTGGGATGCCCGCACCAGGATCTCCATGCCGGGATCCCCGCGCTGGGATCTCCGTGCCGGGATCTCGGTGCCGGGATGCCCACACTGGGATCCCCATGCTGGAATGCCCCCACCAGGATCCTTGTGCTGGGATCCCTGTGCCAGGATCCCCGTGCCAGGATGCCCATGCTGGGATGCCCACACTGGGATCTCTGTGCCAGGATGCCCACACTGGGATCCCTGTGCCGGGATCTCTGCGCCGGGATCCCCATGCCGGGATGCCCGTGCTGGGATCTCCGTGCTGGGATCTCTGTGCCCAGATCCCCGTGCCAGGATCCCTGTGCCAGGATCTCTGTGCCCGGATCCCCATGCCAGGACACCTGTGCCGGGATCCCCATGCCGGGATCCCCGTGCCGGGATCCCCGTGCCGGGATCCCCATGCCAGGACACCTGTGCCGGGATCCCCATGCCGGGATCCCCGTGCCCGGATCCCCATGCCAGGATCCCCGTGCCGGGATCTCCGTTCCTGGATCCCCATGCCAGGATCCCCGTGCCGGGATGCCCACACTGGGATCCTTGTGCCAGGATCCCCGTGCCGGGACGCCCGCGCTGGCCCGGCTCAGCCCGGCTGTTCCCTTGCAGATCAAGGAGATCACGTTCCTGAAGAACACGGTCATGGAGTGCGACGCGTGCGGTGAGTGCCGGCCGTGCCCGCTGCTGCCCTGCCAGCACGGAACTGCAGCCGTGCCCGAAGGGAGCAGCCTCACCTCAGGCATTCCCGGAGATTCCCAACGGCTGGCATCTCCTTTCGGCCCCCTGCCCCCAGGGATTGGTGCCCACGCTGTTCTCCAGGGCAGCTGGAGCTTGGGGGCTTCCAAAAGCTTCTCTTCCCTTCCAGCAAACCCCCGGAATTCCAGAATTCTGGAATGGTTTGGGTTGGAGGGACCTTAAAGCTCATCCAGTGCCAGCCCTTCCAACCTTCCACCATCCCCGGGTGGCCTGGCAGCCACAGCTGCTCTGGGAATTCCATCCCAGCCCCTCCCCACCCTCCCAGGCAGGAATTCCTTCCCAAAATCCCATGAAACCCTGTGGGATCAGCCCAGGACTGGGGGGGTTCTGTGCCCTGAGCCCCTCACCCCCCAAATCCTCCCCAGGGCTCTTTTCCATCCCTTCAGCCCCAGCCTTTGCTTGTGCTCCTGTGCCATGAGCTGGGCTGGTGGCTCTGGGACAATCCATGGTGGCTTTGGGACACCCCAGAGCTGGGTTGGTGGCTTTGGGACAATCCATGGTGGCTTTGGGACACCCCAGGTTGTTTGTGGTGGCTCTGGGACACCCCAGATCTGAGCTGGTGGCTCTGGGACACCCCAGGTTGTTCTGGTGGCTCTGGGACACTCCAGAGCTGGGCTGGTGACTTTGGGACAATCCGTGGTGGCTTTGGGACAATCCGTGGTGGCTCTGGGACACCCCAGGTTGTTGGTGGTGGCTCTGGGACACCCCATGGTGGCTTTGGGACACCTCAGGTTTTTCTGGTGGGTCTGGGACACCCCAGATCTGAGCTGGTGGCTTTGGGACACTCCTTGGTGGCTTTGGGACACTCCAGATCTGAGCTGGTGGCTCTGGGACACCCCAGGTTGTTGGTGGTGGCTCTGGTTCACCCCGTGGTGGCTCTGGGACACCCCAGGTTGTTCTGGTGGCTCTGGGACAGTGTCCTCACCCGCCGCTGTCCCGCAGGGATGCGGCCGGAGGTGACGGGTCCTGTCATCACCATGACGCAGTTCAACCGCTGTGTCCCCAACCCCTGCTTCCCGGGCGTTCCGTGCACCGAGAGCGGCGGCGGCTTCCGCTGCGGGCCCTGCCCCGCCGGCTACTCCGGGAACGGCACGCACTGCACCGACATCAACGAGGTAACGCCGGCCCCGGGGCACCGCCCGCCGCGGGCACCGCCCGGCGCCTGCCTCGGGGCAGGGAGAGCCCTCGGTGCCTGCAGGAGCTGCACTTGTGCGCCTGGCACACGCTGGGGTTCCTGCAGGAGCTGCACTTCTGTGCCTGGCAATGCCAGGGTTCCTGCACTCTGGAATTCTGTGCCTGGCACTTGCCAGGGTTCCTGCAGGAGCTGCACTTCTGTGCCTGGCACATTCCAGGGTTCCTGCACTCTGGAATTCTGTGCCTGGCACATGCCAGGGTTGCTGCAGGAGCTGCACTTCTGTGCCTGGCACTTGCCAGGGTTGCTGCAGGAGCTGCAGTTCTGTGCCTGGCACGTGCTGGGGTTCCTGCATTCTGGAATTCTGTGCCTGGCACACACTGAGATTCCTGCACTCTGGAATTCTGTGCCTGGCACACTCTGGGATTCCTGCAGACTCTGGAATTCTGTGCCTGGCCCTCCCCAGGGAGGGTTTAGGGCCAGTCCAGTCAGGATTTCTCCCAACAAAATAAATCCTGAGGTTTGTGCCACACAGGGAGGGGAGTTTGGAACACCAGAGCAGCCTCCTTCGCTGAGGAGTTGTTAGAGATAAGATTTAGTAGGTGTGGAGTGGGATCAAACATTTCCCAGATAATCCTTGAAACAGCAAATCTTAACCACAGGGCTTTGTTTCTGCCCCTAAATCAAGCCTTGCCAGGCAGATACTGTGTCTTATTTTTAGGAAATTTTCTCTTTTTTTTAGGAAATGTGGCATTCCACCAATTTTAAGCTCTGTGTGTGTGCAAAGCTCTGTCATCCATGGATTTTTTTTGTAGGGCTCCTGAGCTCTGTGCTTCCCAAACCATGAACTTGATTATCCCACTCTTGCAGAACCTCAGCTGCATTTCAATTTAAAAGCCTGCTGAAGGCTCCATGGGAGATTTTGGGATTGTCAGTCCAAAATATGGGATCCACTGTATTCCTGTGATGCATCTGCCAGCACAGAGCATAAAAACCCAGGGAAAATAATGAAGTGTTGGAGGAAGCAAAGCATTCGGAGCAATTTTGGAAAGAGTGGTGAACAAACAACCGGTGTTGTGTTCTGAGGCTGGGGTGAGGAGTTGTCCATTCCCCTGGACTCTGAGGATTCCAGGAGGGAAAAGGTGAAGCAAGAGCAGCTCCCTGGCTGGGCTCTGGTGCCACCTGAGGAGAATCAGAGCTCAGAGTGGCTTTGTTCTATTGCAACCCAGGGGGACAGCCGGGCTGGGGGAAGCCCTCGAGGAACTTCTGTGCTGTTTTATCCGCCTTCAGACTAAAACTCCAAGAGCTGGACGTGCCCCAGGGCTGGAGCTGCCCCCTGGCACAGCCCCGGGCACCCTCTCTCTTGTTTCAGTGCAATGCCAACCCCTGCTTCCCGAAAGTCCAGTGCATTAACACCAACCCCGGCTTCCGCTGCGACCCCTGCCCGCCCGGCTTCACCGGGCAGCTGCTGGAAGGGGTGGGACTGGCCTTTGCCAGGGCCAACAAACAGGTGAGGGCCTGGAATGTTCTGTGTCCCTCAGAAGCTGGGAATTCTCTCCCTTCTGCAGCCAGGACTCAAAGGTCTGCGAAGAAACGGGAGGGAAAGGCGAGGTGATGGTTCCTAAAGGTGGAAGGGATTCCTGAGTGATGGAAAGGGAGGGGCTGGGGGGGAATTCCCATCCCTGGGAGTGTCCCAGGCCAGCTTGGAGCACCCTGGGGGAGTGGAAGGTGTCCCTGGGGGTTGGGGATGGGATTCCCAACCCAAACCCTTTTGGGATTGTGGGAGTCCCACAGATTGTGGATTTGGATCCAAATTGTGGGTTTGGGATTCCCACTGTGTTGGTGGGAATGCAGGGAGAGGAGAGTGCCCAGGATGTCCTGGCACCTGAGCCCCAGAGCCACCTCCCGTGTGCCAGACTGGGGCTGGGCAGAGCATCCCAACACCTCTGGGGCTGTGGGGCCATCCCGGGGATGGGAATGGGAACAGGAATGGCAATGGGAACGGGAATCCTTCCTGCTGGGACACAGAAGAGTTCCTGCAGCTGCTGCCACCCCCTCCCGGCTTCTCTGACAGCTCCAGGCAGATTAAAAATCCCAACAGCCTGGGCTGATTGGGGTTTTTAGGGATAATTATCCCACATGTGGCTCTGGGAATTTGGGGCTGGTCGTGGGATGCAGCCACTGAGCTTCCAAATCCATGGAGCCCCTTCCACAGTGAGGAGATTCCAGCAGCTCAGTTCAGAGCTCTGTTCCCAGGCTGGAACCTCTGCTGACTCTGGAGAGGGGTCTGAAACCCTGCTGGGATCTGCCTCAGGCTTGTCAGCAGGAAAACTTGCTAGCCCTGGGCTAGTGAGGTGTGCCAGGGCTCTGCTTCTGCAGCTGGCCCCGCCCCAGCCCCGGGGTTTGGGGTGCAGTGAAGCTACAGGTGTGTCCTGTTCTCCCTGGGCAGGTGTGCACCGACATCAACGAGTGTGAGACTGGAGCCGCCACCAATTGTGTCCCAAACTCCATCTGCATCAACACTCGGGTGAATCCTCAGGGATTTGGGCAGGATCCCAGGGCTGGAGCCCCTCTGGAGCCCGGCTGGGAGAGCTGGGGGGGGTTCTGTGGAGAGGAGAAGCTCCAGGGAGAGCTTCCAGGACCCAAAGGGGCTCCAGGAGAGCTGGGGAGGGACTGGGGACAAGGCAGGGAGGGACAGGACACAGGGAATGGCTCCCACTGCCAGAGGATGGGATATTGGGAAGGGATTGTTCCCTGGGCGGGTGGGCAGGGAATGGAAGGGGATGGGATTCCCAGAGCAGCTGTGGCTGCCCCTGGATCCCTGGAGTGTCCCTCGCCAGGGACAGGCGGAGGTGTCCCGAGGAGGGGCTGCGGGAGGGATTTACCGGGATTCGCCGTCGAGTTCCTCCTCTCCCCGTTTTCCCCGCAGGGATCCTACAAGTGCGGGGCCTGCAAGCCGGGCTTTGTGGGGGATCAGATCAGCGGCTGCAGGAGCCAGACGGCGCCAGGGACACGGCGCTGCCCCAACGGCGAGATCAGCCCGTGCCACGAGAAAGCCGAGTGCATCGTGGAGAGGGACGGCTCCCTGTCCTGCCAGGTCCGGGGGCTCCCTGCCATCGGGGATGGTCCCACCCTCCCGAGAATGGGGTCTGGTCCCACCCTATCGCGACGGGGCTCGGCTCCCAGCCCCTTGTGAGATGGGGGTCCGGTCTGATCCGCGGGATGGAAGGGTCTGGTCCGACCCTCCTGTGTTTGGGGTCTGCTCTGACCCTCCTGCAAACGGGGACTGGTCCCAGTCTCCCCCGAGGCTGGGGTGTGATCCCACCCTCCCAAGGCTGGCTGGGGTCTGGTCTCGCCCTCCTGCGATCTGGATTTAATCCCAATTTCCCTGCGGCTGGGGTCTGGTCCCGCCCTCCCGAGATCGGGGTTGGGTCCCACACTCCTGTGGCTCTGGTCCGACCCCCGCCCCGGGATTTGGGTCTGGTCTGATTCCCCCACGGCTGGGGTCTGATCCAGCCACTCCTGCGATTGGTTTGGGGTCTGGTCTGATCCCAAACTCCCTGGGACTGGGGTCGGTCTGCTTGCTCCTCGTTCCCTCATCCCGCGCTCCTCTCCCGGGTCTGTCACTGCCCTCTCCTGGAGGACGCCCTTCCCAAACCATCCCTGCTCGTCCCTGTCCCCTGAGCTCCTCCCGGCGCCTCCGACCCGCTCCTGCTTTTTTGGGGTGCTGGTTTTCCCTGAAGCGCTGCGGATCTGTCGGGTACGGAATTCCCTGGGGCTGAGCAGGGAGAACCCGCTCAGCAGCCCCAGAGCCAACTTGTGCTGCTGCTCACGGTCCCAGCAGCAAGCAGCGAGCCGGACCCGAGCTGCTGAAATCCCAGAAACTTTCCGCCAGGCGCTATTTCCCTGTCGGGTTTCCCATCCCGGGGTTCGCAGCGTTTCGTGCTGTATCTCCTAAATCCTTGGCTTTCGGAGGCCATCGCGGGGCTGATTTTTTGTGCCTGCCGTGCTGCAGTGCCTCGTGGGGTGGGCAGGGAACGGCTACGTGTGCGGGAAGGACACGGACATCGACGGAGTCCCCGACGAGAAGCAGCGCTGCTCCGACAAGAAATGCCGCAAGGTGAGGGCAGGAAATCCGGGAATTTCACCCCAGTTTCACTCCAGGACAGGCCCTGGGTGCTGCTGAGACGTCCAGAGCTCCGGCTGGGTGCCGCTCCCACATCCCTGTGTGTCTGTCCTGGCAGGATAACTGCGTGACCGTGCCCAACTCCGGCCAGGAGGACGCGGACCGGGACGGGATCGGTGACGCCTGCGACGACGACGCCGACGGAGACGGGATCCCAAACGCTGAGGTTCGGGTTCTGCTGGCCCTGCCGGGCTCCTGCCGGGCAGCAGCACCTGCAGGGGGAATTCAGGGGGTCCCAGTGGGGATTCAGAGATCCCAGTGGAGATTTGGGGGTCCCGGGGGGATTCAGGGGTCCCAGTGGGAATTTAGGGATTCCAGTGGGATTTCAGGGGGTCCCAGTGGGATTTCAGGGGGTCCCAGTGGGGATTTCAGAGGTCCCAGTGGAGATTTGGGGGTCCTGGGGGGAATTCACGGGGTCCCAGTGGGAATTCAGGGGTCCCAGTGAGATTTCAGGAGGTCCCAGTGAGATTTCAGGGGTCCCAGTGGGGAGTCAGGTTCCAGTGGGGATTCAGGAGGTCCCAGTGGGATTTCAGGGGGTCCCAGTGGGGAGTCAGGAGTCCCAGTGGGGATTTCAGGGGTCCCCGTGTGGCCGGGCTCTGGGGGCTCTGGGCATCTCAAACCAGGCTGAGAAAGCTCCGGACCCTGAAGGGCCGCCCCGAGGGCTGGGGTCCTGTCCTGGCCGGGGACACCCTGGGCAGGCACTGGTGTCCCCAGCCCGTGTCCCCTGGCCCTGCAGGACAACTGCGTGTACACGAGGAACACGGACCAGCGCAACGCCGACAAGGACAACTTCGGGGACGCGTGTGACAACTGCCGGCAGGTGAAGAACAACGACCAGAAGGACATCGACGGCGACGGCAAGGGCGACGAGTGTGACGACGACATGGATGGGGACGGTGAGATCCTGGCACATCCCGGCCTGATTCCTGCTGGGAAATCAGCTGGGCAGTGCCTCTCACAGGCTGCTGCTCTCTCAACCTTGGATTTATTATCGTTGTTATTGCCCACGGTCACACCCAGCCTCGTCCTGGCTGCCCTGTGCTGCGTTTTTTAAGGGAGAAATCTGGGGATATCCAAGCTGCCAGCAGCTCCTGGCTCGAGGCTGGGGGGGGTCAGGGCTGTCCCCCAGGGTGGAGACAAACCTGGCTGGCTTTGGAAACTGAGCTGATCACAGTTTGCACAAACGCTGCTCCCAGCAGCCAGGAATCCCAGCAAACACCAGCCCCAAATCCTGAAATCGTTGCTTTAGCCACGAATTCACCCCCCTGGACTTTTGTGGCTCCACTGTCCCCTGTTTTCCAGGGATCAGAAACTCCATGGACAACTGCAGGAGAGTGCCCAACCCTGACCAGAGGGACGGGGACGGGGACGGCGTGGGGGACGCCTGTGACAGCTGCCCCACCCTCAGCAACCCTGACCAGGTACAGAACCCCCCAGTGGGAGTCCTGCAGGGCCCTTCCTGTCACCCCAGCCATGCCTGTGTCACTGCCCAGGTGACAATTCCAGCTGCCACCCTCCTATGGCACAAAAGGAAATTCCCTCTGGAAGCCAGGGGGGAACTTTGGCTCTCTGGGCTCTCCCTTCCTGCCCTGTCCCACTGCTGGAATTCTTCAGAATCTCCCCAAAAAATCCCACAGAAACGCCCCTGCTGTTGGCAGCTCTCTGTTCTCTTCCTTGCCTTTACCTCTGGAAAATTGAAATTATTCTTCCTTTATTTTTCTAGAAAGACACTGACCATGATCTGGTGGGAGATGTCTGTGACACCAACCAGGACAGGTGAGCTGCAGGAATTAAAAATCCTATTTATTTGCATGACATCCAGGGGGTGAAGGGACCAAAGGGCTGTGACAACCTGGCTTGGCCAGGAGGTTTAGAGGTGAAATTCTCTTCAGACCTCACAAAAAGTGACCGCTGGAAGGAAGGCCCCCTCCCAGAGCCGTCCATTTCCAGCAGGAACATTCCTGACCCATTCCTGCCGTGACCTTTAAGGCTGAAATCCCCCATCCTGCTGAGGACCCCAGCCCCGGGGAAGGCTTCCCGTGCTGGTGGCCCCTGGGTGACGCGTCCCTGTCCCTGTCCCCTCTCCCCAGCGACGGGGACGGGCACCAGGACTCGCGGGACAACTGCCCCACGGTGCCCAACAGCGCGCAGCTGGACACGGACGGCGACGGGCTGGGCGACGAGTGCGACGAGGACGACGACGACGACGGCATCCCCGACTTCAGGCCCCCCGGGCCCGACAACTGCAGGCTGGTCCCCAACCCCGGCCAGGAGGACTCGGATGGTGAGGGGTGGATCCTTCTGGGGCGCCCCGGCGCCGCTCCAGGCTCTGGAGTCCGCAGGAATTCCTTTGGGTTTTCTCAGGACTGACGCGCGCCGGGCCCGTGACGCTGGCAGGTGTCCTCAGTGCCAGCACGGGGTCTGGGCTGGGGCCAGGTTTGGGATTATGCTTGGGATTATGCTTGGGACCAGGTCTGGGACCAGGTCTGGGATCAGGTCTGGGACCAGGTCTGGAATCAGGTCTGGCATCATGTTTGGGATCCTGTTTCGGATCGTGTTATGGATCATGTTTGGGGTCATGTTTGGGATCAGGTTTGGGGTCAGGTCTGGGATCAGGTTTGGGGTCAGGTTTGGGATCAAGTCTGGAATCAGGTCTGGCGTCATGTTTGGGATCCTGTTTAGGATTGTGTTATGGATCATGTTTGGGATCAGGTTTGGGATCGTGTTTAGGATCGTGTTATGGATCACATTTAGGATCATGTTTGGGATCACATTTAGGATCACATTTGGGATCATGTTATGGATCATGTTTGGGGTCACGTTTGGGATCATGTTTGGGATCACATTTAGGATCATGTTTGGGGTCAGGTTCTCTCTCCCAGAGGTGTCTGGGGTTTGAGGGGTTTCTCTGCCAGCAGGAGAAGCCTCCAGGTTTCTCTGCAGCTCCTCGGGGTGTCCCAGTCCCTCGGTGCCCTCAGCTGGTGCTGCCGAGGCTGAGCAAACCCAGGGCAGGAGCTGCTGCTCCAGGCGCGTTCCTCCTCCTCCTCCTCCTCCTCCTCGTGCCCAGGGGACGGCGTGGGGAACCTGTGTGAGGATGACTTCGACAGGGACATGGTGATCGACAGGATCGACGTGTGCCCCGAGAACGCCAAGGTGACGCTCACGGACTTCAGGGCCTTCCAGACCGTGGTGCTGGACCCCGAGGGGGACGCCCAGATCGACCCCAACTGGATCGTCCTCAACCAGGTAGGGAGAGCCCCTGGGAGAGGGAACAATCCTGGAGGGTTTTCCCTGAAAGGCTCCGTGGTTCTGCCCAAATCCCAGAGCTGCAGCCCTGGAGCAGCACAAGAGGGAGTTTGGTGTGTCTGGAATTGCACTAAAGAGTCACAACTCCTCTTTCCCAGGGCATGGAGATTGTCCAGACCATGAACAGCGACCCTGGCCTGGCTGTAGGTGAGGAATTTCCCTTTTCCCTTTGGGAAATCATCACTCCATGCAGCTTTGATCAGCCACTGCTTAAGGACTCCTCCCACTGTTTCCTGTAGTGCACAGGGTCCAGATTCCCCCTGGCAAAATCCACCTCCCCAGCCGACTCCTGGCTCTGTTCTGTGCTGGAATGCAGAGTCTCTGTTCTGCTGCCCCTGACAGGGTACACAGCCTTTAACGGGGTGGACTTCGAGGGCACCTTCCACGTCAACACGGCCACGGACGACGACTACGCCGGGTTCATCTTCGGCTACCAGGACAGCTCCAGCTTCTACGTGGTCATGTGGAAGCAGATGGAGCAGACCTACTGGCAGGCAAACCCCTTCCGGGCCGTGGCAGAGCCCGGGATTCAGCTGAAGGTAAAGGAGCCCTGCAAAAGGAATTCCCTGGTGGGTTTTTGCCCTGGGACAAGCAGCTGTGTTGAGTCCTGTCTGCACACATTGACCAGGCTCTCCTCTGTCCCAGGCAGTGAAATCCAAAACTGGCCCTGGGGAGTACCTGAGGAATTCCCTGTGGCACACGGGAGACACCACGGACCAGGTGAAGCTGCTCTGGAAGGACCCCCGGAATTCCGGCTGGAAGGACAAGACCTCCTACCGCTGGTTCCTGCAGCACCGGCCCCAGGTCGGCTACATCAGGTGAGGCTCGGGCCAGGACCATTCCCACCAGGAAAACCAGCCCCAGGGAGCCCCAGAATGGTTTTGGAAGGGAACTCATCCATTGTGGATATTCTCAGCTCAGTCAGAGAGAAAGAGAAAGGTTTTCTAACCAGGCAAGAGCCTGGGAAACAGTTGGGAAAGAATGTAAATAATTCTCTAATCTATCTTGTTATTCACATTGTTTATAGATATGCTCTGCCACCGTGTGTCATTCACTGCACACCAATGGTGGGGGATGTTTTTACTCTAAGACCAATGAAATTAGTCTTCTTGATGTTCTCTATATATAGAGCGGTATATTTGAAATAAATCAGAGCTCATTTTCTTTGCCTTCTGATCTGGAGTTCTCTGTTCCCGTCTTGCTCGACAGCGACAATCCATGGGCAGGGACACCTCCCACGGTCCCCTGGGCACTCCCAGGGATGGAGCATCCCCGAGGCCGGGGCAGCTCCTGCCACTCCCTGCCTTGTTCCCCCCCAGGGCTCGGTTCTACGAGGGCCCCGAGGTCGTGGCAGACACTGGAGTTGTCCTGGACACCACCATGAGAGGGGGACGCCTCGGGGTGTTCTGCTTCTCCCAGGAGAACATCATCTGGTCCAACCTCCGCTACCGCTGCAACGGTGAGTCCACAAAGGCACACCCGAGTTCTCCTCGTTTTCCAGTCGTTCACCTGGACACCCGCACAGCCACGGCAACGGGGCAGTCCTGCCCTGATTTTTAGAAGTGTTAAGTTTTCTTTTATAGCTCTTTTGAAAGTTTTAAAGTTCTCCTAAAACTTCCTTAGCCTTCTAAGTTTTATAATGTTTATAATGTTTATAATGTTTATAATGTTTAATATTTCTACTGGAGTTCTCACACACTGTTCATGTAAATAATGATTGTTTTGCATTCTTCTTTGTGGGAGGAGAGAACTGATGGACTGTTGGTTTGGCCAGTGTAGTTAGAGAAGTAGCAATTTCATCCTCCAATCCACTGCCACTTTTAGAATTCTCTGTATTACAAAGTCAGAAACAAAATTAGCTCTTTTTCTCTCTTGAACTCACCAAGTTTCTGCGTACTCATTTCGTGTCCAGTAACAACAGGGCAGCAAGCAGGACCCGAGCCCATCCTTCCCTGCCCTTCCTGCCCCTGATCTCTCTTTCTTTAATGCTCAGACACCATCCCAGAGGACTACGAGACGTTCCGGTTCCAGCAGGACTAATCCCCCTGGAGCATCCCTGCAGCCCGTCCTGCTTCCCACTCCCGCTCTGGAACCCTGCCCCAAGAGCTGTCAGCACCTCCCAGCGCGCCCTCACAGCCTCCAGCTCCCCTTCCCCAACAGCAAATCCCTGAAAATGTTACACGAATCCTCTGGGAAGGGCAGAGGTGGAGACAGGAGTGTGACCAGAAGCCTGAGCTGCTGCAAGCCCCAGCTCAGGGCCGTGCTGGGAGCTCCCTGCAGCAGCTGCGATGGCTGCAGAACGTTTGGCGTGGACGATTCCCAGGAATCCTCTCCCTGCTCCAAGGCTCCCGAGTGTGAATGTTGTTTTCCTTTTCAAGACCTGCTGCAAAGCAAACTCAGCACGAGTCTGAGAGGGACGCGCGGAGCAGCCTCGGTACAAGTTGCTCATTTTAATTAAAAAAGCACTTTAAGGAGAGTATCTTTGTTCTGGAATGTTGGGAAATGAACACTTGGAATGCTGGATAATAAATTCTAGATTTCTCCTTGGTCATGTGTGTGTTCTCTCCACTCTCCTGAAGCTTTTCCCTTGCAGATGTGGAAGGGAGGAACCCTCCAGGGCTGAGCTCCGTGGGGCTGAGAGCGCCCGGGGCTGCATTGGGAATTTTCTTGGAAGTGCCAATGCACGGAGGCACCTTTTCCTCAAGAGCCTCCCTCTCCTCAGCCCTGCCCTGCCTGGTTCTTGCTGGAACAACAAATTAAAGCTTCGTGCTGGGTTTGTCACCGTGCCAGGGCTCCCACAAAGAGACGAGGAGCTGGGAAAATGCTCCTGTCCCTGCCAGGGGAGCTGGGAGAGGTTTTCCACAGCTGAAACCTGGGAAGCCTCAAATCCCTGTCCCTGCCAGGTGCCCAGGCCCCTGGGAACATCCTGGGGACAGTCTGAATTCAGACCTCACAAAGTTTTAGAGCAGCTGCAGTTTCCCCTTGAGGAGTCCCCAGTTCAGTTTTCAACCAAAATAATCTGATTTTGCAATTTCCTTACCAACACTGAACCCCCACCAAACCAGCAACAAATGAAACTCACAAAAAGCTGAGCAGCCAGAGGCAAAAACATTTGAACTTTTATTCCATTTCCTTTACAAAGAATGCAAAGATACAAAGACAGAGAAGCCTTCACACAAAAAAAATCAAGGTGGGAGAGGATGTACACGGAGCTGAGCTGCGTTTTCACATCGGGTCTGGTTGCAAACACTTAAAGCCAACATCAGTTTTCCACTTTTTTTTTTTTTTGTTTGTTTTTTTGTTTTTTTATCAGGGTTTTTCAGGTGCCCAGGGATGTCCAGGGGATGCTGCCCCACCCCGGCCCCTCCTGCCAGGAATATTCAGGATCCAGCAAGGTTTGGTTTAATGAGCCTCAAACCCCCCAAAATTCACCCCACAAATATCACAGAACTTCAATATCCCTGCAAGGATGGAAACGTCACTTCTATCTCCTCATTTAATACCTTAAAAATCCCCAATGTGAGCCAAACTGAACCTTTTCCTTTCAAAGGTGGCATCAGCCAGAAGACAGGATATTTGGGAAGGGCTTTTCCTGCCGGCTGAATTCCAAAAATTCCCTTTTTATGTCATAATTGAACACAATTTCTACAAGCAAGTTCAAGCCTGTTGGTTTTTCCTTCAGGAATTTTACAACTCCCCTAACTCCAGTGACAGAAACCATTTTTAGGTTTAGAATGGAGACTTCTCATCCCTTTTTTCCTCCTAATCCACAGTGGAGAAGAGCAGGATTGAGGAATCCCTGGGGATGGTCGAGCACTGAGCAATCCCAGCTCTGTCTGGGATTAGGGACTGGAGGATTCTCCAGTGGCTCACGTGGACCAGGAGGTGACACCAGCGTGGACTGGCCTGGGTGTGTCCCTTGTCCCCTCAGGGGTTGGGACACTGGGTGGGAAAATCAAGGACCCCAAGACAGAACCATCCCGGGTCCAACCCCAGCTCCAAGGTCGGCTCCATCCCAACTCACCAGCACAGGGAATGATGGAAAACACCAGAAACTTGACCCAAAGGACATCAAAACCCAACAGTTTTAGGTCTGACCCAAAGCCACCAGCACGGCCGGGCCCTCAGAGCTGCCTGTCCCTGTCCCTGTCCCTGTCCCCGTCCCTGTCCTGTCCCTGTCCCTGCCCTGTCCCTGTCCCCAAGGCCACCACGGCTCCGGAGTGTCCCGACAACGCTCCCAGTTCCACCTCCACAGGGGGAGAACTTCCCATGGAGGCGGCAAAGCCTGGAACAGCTCCAGGCCGGGTCTGGGGACATCCCAAACCCACCTGGGGACATCCCAAACCCACCTGGACACGCTCCCGTGTCCCTGCTCTGGGTCTCCAGAGGGCCCTTCCAACCCCAACTGTTCCGGGATCATGGGATCCCTGTGGGTCCCTTCCAACTGGGGATATTCCAGGATTCCAGGGCTGGAATTCTACAATTCAAACTCAACCCCCTGCTCTTCACTCCCAGGAGTAATTCCCACATGGCCCAGCTGCCTTTGGGATTCTCCCCCTTTTTTTCCATGGGATTCTCTCCCTTTTTTCCATGGGATTCTCTCCTTTCTACGGAATTCTCTCCCTTTTTTTCCAGGGGAGTCTCTCCCTTTTTTCTACGGAATTCTCTCCCTTTTTTCCACGGAATTCTCTCCCTTTTTTTCCACAGAATTCTCTCCCTTTTTTCCACAGAATTCTCTCCCTTTTTTCCACGGGATTCTCTCCCTTTTTTCCACAGAATTCTCTCCCTTTTTTCCACGGGATTCTCTCCCTTTTTTCCACAGAATTCTCTCCCTTTTTTCCACGGGATTCTCTCCCTTTTTTTCCATGGGATTCTCTCCCTTTTTTCCACGCTTTTCCCATCCCACCCCTCCACCCCCTGAAGACAAGAGCCAGCGGATTTTACCCCTTCAGGCCTTTATTTTGATAAAATTGGTCAAGCCCACATAAGGCAACGCACACACGGCTCCGCCCGCCCCCCGCCCGCCCCAACCGCCTCGGAAAATAAATAACACAAACCAAGAGAGGACTCCATGTAGTGTTTGGCTTTGCAGTATAGAAATTCCACACAATGATTCTGTTGTGTTGTTGTTGTTGTTTTTTTGTTTGTTTTGTTGTTGTTTTTTTTTTTTCCCTGTTTAAAAAGGTAAAAATGATTTATAATACACAGTCAGAATGTCGTGGTGCCCGCATAGAAAACCGACATGCAATCCATGCCTACACTGCGCCGTATAAATAAGATGCAACTCAAAATACAAAGAACAGGAACACTACAAAGTTTAATTCTAAGAGGGGAGGGAGGTTTGGTGGGTTTTTTTTTGGGTTTTTTTTTCTTTTTCCTGGTTGTTTTTTAAAAAGGACAGACACACGTAACAAAGGCTACCTGCGCTTTCACATTGCCATCACAGTGACGGGGGGGCCGTTGCTCCGAGGAATAAACGCGCTGGTTTTGGGGTTTCTCCCGAAAAAAAACAGCCAAGGTCGGGGTCTGCAGGGGGAGGAGGGGCCTTCCTGCTTCCTTCCTGTCCAGAGGGGGTTTCCAGGGTCTTTCCTTAAGGGCTCAGCTCAAGCCTTAACTGTTGTTTTGGCAGAAATTCAAGGTTTTAGGTCCAAGGGCTCATTTTTGAGGGAAATTTAGGTAAACTGCTTTTAGATAAACTCAGGGCAGCTTTTGCTCTTGGAATCACGGAATTGAGGTTGGGAAAGAGCCACTGAATCAGGGTTGGAAAAGAATCACTGAACTGAGGCTGGAAAAGAACCTGAATCAAGTCTGGAAAAGAACCTGAATCAAGTTTGGAAAAGAACCTGAATCAAGTTTGGAAAAGAATCACCGAATTAGGGTTGGAAAAGAACGACCGAATCAAGGTGGGAGAAGAAAAACCAAATTAAGGTTGGAAAAGAATCCTGGAATCAAGGTTGGGAAAGACCTCCAGGACCATCAAACCCAACCTCCCTCTGAGCTGAAGGTTCACCCACGAGCGCTCCTAAAAACGAATTCACCAAATAATCCACGAAACCTCCACGGAGGCCGCGAGGCTCCCGAGGCCCGTTCTGGAAAGGTTTTCCCCTCTGGAAAATGGAAAACCAGCCCGAGGTGGGGCAGAGCCCAGCCCGGGCTGTGTGTGGGGGCACAGGGGGGGCTGGCAAGCGCTCCCTGCCATGCAGAAGCCGTGGGAGCCGGGCCGGTCACGCATGCCCAGAGGGGGAATCTATGTACAGGGAAAGGAGCCTCCCCCAGCCCCCACAGCGCCAGGGCTGGGCTGGCTGCTGGAAAAAAGTCACAGTTTTGGGTGCACCGAGGGTTTATTCCTGTTCTTCCCCATTGTATTGGCAAATGCAACAGTCTAGCTCGGGAATTCGGGGTTAATTCCTTGTGGAGATAGAAAAACACGGAGGGAGGGTGGGACGGTCACCCCTGGAGACACCAGACAGCTTCACCACCACTGAACTCAAACTTCTCAAAAATAGCAATTCACACCATTTTCTCCTTGCTTTGTTATTTTTTTTTTTTTTCTTTGCTAAGTGATGGTTTTCCCTTTCTGCTCCCACCCCTGGGGAGGGAGCCCCACACACCGGAATGAGCACGGGGTCGTTACATTTGAAATAAAAGCAGATTATTTGTTCTGGGAACATTTGGGATCCACTCCACGCTTTTCTCTGGGTTTGCTTCCAGATCAGCCTGACGCCACAAAAACTGGAATTTGAAGGAGTGAGGACGGGGGAATCCTCTGGGGCAGCTCCCACATGAAAGGTTCCCCTGGGGGAAGGGAAAGGCAGGAGCTGCTGGAATCCCTGGATCTCACAGGGCCGGGATGAGAAGCAGCTTCTCCCCGGCCACAGCTGGAGCCCATCCTGTCACACATCCCAGCTCCTTCCCTCTCCCGAGGGATCACACCCGGATTTCTCCCAGCTGGAGGGTCCCTAACTGTGACAGTTGCATCCAAGGTGTGTCAGTTTGAAATTAAGGCGATTTTCAAGGTCTACTTACAAGTCTTAAGAAACAAAGAGCTCTTATTTACACAGGGAGTTAAAAATCCGGGAAGGAGCCGCAGCTCCCTGCCCGAGGCTCCCGTGAGGAAGCTCCTGCTGGCTGCTCCCTCTGCAGTGACTCTGGAGTGGAAAACGCAGCACAGACAAGGACTGCACAGGCACGGGAGCCATTCCAGCAGGAATTCCCACACGGAGCTGCGGGAGCTGCACAAAGCTCTCACTGCACCTTCAGCCAAGGGCTCCGAGGCAGCTGGGCCCAAATCCCTCCTGGTTTTTTCCAGGTTTCCTCCTCTTTGAGCTGCCTTTTATCTCCTCCCTTCACTGAAAAAGCACGAGGGGTCTGAAACAAGCAGGCACCAGGAGTGATCCTGTCCTACCGAGCTCAAACCCTGCCAAAAAATCCCAAAACGTTCCCAAGAGATGTGGGGAAACCTCGGGAGGGCACGGAGGAGGATAAAACTAAAACAAAAAAAAAACAAAAAAAAAAAAGAAAGAAAGAACAAAGAAAACCAAAAGACACAGGGAAGCCAAGAAAAAATTCCTCTTTTTTAGTGCAAATGGTCAACAAATGGCACAGGAGGTGAGGGGATGCCCTGGGGCTGGGGAGATCCCGACGCTGCTCCTGCTCAGCAGAGCAGGCAGGAATCCCAGCCCAGGGATTTCTGGAAGCACACAGAAACTTGGTATAACTCATTAGGAGAACTCAGGAGAGCCGTGAGAAGTCGTTAATTGCAGGGGGGACTCTCATTAATCGCGGGGGAACTCGTTAAGAGCAGCCCAGGGTTGTTCCCAAAGAGGAGAAGCTTTGGGATTGGGAGTGCCAGGATTGGGATTTCCTTGGGCTGGAGGCAGAAGGAAAATCCAGGTGGGGCAGGAGGGGTGGGAAGGGCTGAACAAACCCCAGCTGGTGGGAACTGGGGTGGGATTTTAGGGAATGGAATCCCTAAAATCCTGCTCCCAGCCCAGGCTGGAGGCGCCTCCCTCTCCAGGAGCAGCTCGCCCTCGGGGTGAGTTAATTAGTTCATTAGTTAATGACTCCAAATCCTGTTCATTCCTGATGAATTCCTGCCTTTCCCCATGCAGATCCCAGTGGAATGAGGATGTTCCAGCAGTGCCCTTTAAATTCATTCATCCCACAAATGTGGGAATCACCTTCCAGCCAGCCAGAGCGAAACCCCCAATTCCCAGCCTGAGGAATCTGGATGGGATTTTTTTCTTTTTTTTTTTTTCTTTTTTTTTTTTTTTTGGTTACATTTTCAGCACAAAATATTCACAAGGACCATCAGAAATAATCAATTTTCCATTTAATTAAACAGAATTTTGGAGGATTCAATCCTGGTCATTGTGGAGCAAGAGATTTTTTTTCCCTCGGGTGAATGAAGGAATTTTTAAGTTCCAACCACCCTATTTTGCCTATTCCAAAGGAAAATATCTAAACTTGCCTTAGGCTTCCTTATTCCTGCTTATTCCATCTGTTTAAAATTCCAGTTAGTTTAAAAATACCTACATATATAATATATATAATATATTTCTGGAATAAAACCACAAAAAAAAAAAAAAAAGTACTGTACAAATATTATGTAGAGTGCTTCCATTGGCTGTATGTAGTTGAGCTACTTTCCTAATATCCAAATATTTAAATAAAAAAAAAAAAAAAAAGAACTTACAACAACAACAACTGAAAAAAAAAATCATAAATAAGTAACAGAATAAGTAATGAATAAGAATAAAAAATTAAAAAATCATGATGCTACGAGCCTGGCATTGCTATGGAAATGCCCTTCCTGTTGCCCAGGAATCTCTCACAAAGTAAAAATTAGGATTATGCAGGTTAGTCTCTATTTCTTTTTAGCTGCTTTAAGATGTTCTGATCCTCTGTCTAATCAAGTAATGAATTATAGAACTTTCATGTGTGCTCAGAAATGCTCTCTATATATGTAGCCATATATAGAAATAGATATATATTACATATATATTTAAAAAAACGAAACAAAACAAAAACCATAAAAAGCTCAGGGGGAAAACAAAAAAAAAAAAATAGTGTTAGAAGTGGATTTTTGGGACTGGCGGCTCCGCTTTGCCGGGATGGCCGGGGCAGGAGGGGGGGACGAGAGGGTGGGGACACACCTGGGGACGAGCAGGGCACCTGAGGGGTGGCAGTGCCACAGAGCGGGGGTGGCAGTGCCACAGAGCAGAGTGGCAGTGCCACAGAGCAGAGTGGCAGTGCCACAGAGCAGGGTGGCAGTGCCACAGAGCAGGGTGGCAGTGCCACAGAGCAGAGTGGCAGTGCCACAGAGCAGGGTGGCAGTGCCACAGAGCAGAGTGGCAGTGCCACAGAGCGGGGGTGGCAGTGCCACAGAGCAGAGTGGCAGTGCCACAGAGTGGGGTGGCAATGCCACAGAGCAGGGTGGCAGTGCCACAGAGCAGGGTGGCAGTGCCACAGAGCAGAGTGGCAGTGCCACAGAGCAGGGTGGCAGTGCCACAGAGCGGGGGTGGCAGTGCCACAGAGCAGGGTGGCAGTGCCACAGAGCAGGGTGGCAGTGCCACAGAGCAGAGTGGCAGTGCCACAGAGCAGGGTGGCTGTGCCACAGAGCAGAGTGGCAGTGCCACAGAGCAGGGTGGCTGTGCCACAGAGCAGAGTGGCAGTGCCACAGAGCAGGGTGGCAGTGCCACAGAGCGGGGGTGGCAGTGCCACAGAGCAGGGTGGCAGTGCCACAGAGCAGGGTGGCAGTGCCACAGAGCAGAGTGGCAGTGCCACAGAGCGGGGTGGCAGCCGCGGGGAAGGCGGCGATGCCGGGATTTGCTTCCCAAGGAAGGGGAGCAGGGGGCACGGCCCCCCCAGCCCCGCACCCCGGGCTCTGCCAGCCCCTCCTGGCCCTGCCCGGCTGCCCCGAGCCCCTCTCTGGTGCCGGGGGCCCGCCGGAGCTCTGCTGGGGGAAAGGGGGGGGCTCTGGGGAGGAAAAGGCCAATGGAAAACCGGGGAAAACCGGACGACTCCTCACTGCTGGACGGCAACAGCGGCTCGGGGGCGGCGTGGCTGGGCGCCACGGGGACGGGGGCTCGGCAGCGCGGCAAGCTCAGAACAACAAGCTGTGGTTACTCATTGTACAGGGGACACGGAGCAGCTGCTCCCTCCGGGACGGGACGGACCCTCCGGGACGGGATGGACCCTCTGGGATGGACGGGATGGAGCCCCCGGGCCGGATCCTGCGGGAGGTGCCGGCGGCTCACAGCCGGTCCATGCGGAACGTGTCCTCTGTGGCGGGGTCGGTGAGGACCATGTCGGGGTCGTTGAGCATGTGCAGTCCATCCAGGGTCAAAGGGTCAATTTTGAGTTCATCCAGGGGGAACTGGGAATCCGTGTCGAAGCTGACGTCCCCCACTCCTGCCAAGGAGCTGGTCAGTTCTTTTGATAAGCTGGGGGGGGATTCTCCTGTCACTGCAGGGGACAGAACACACAGCGGTCAGACACCAGTGGGGAGGTCAGAAAACAGCTCCCAAAAACCCTGGAAATGCTTATGGAGCTCTCAGGTGAGGAACATCCACCCTCCTTCACGTTTCCGACCCCTCACGGCATCTCCAAGCCACCAAACACGACCCGAAATTCGTGTTTGGTGTAACTGGAGCCTTTTCTCTCGCTCAGCTTGAGGAGGAATAACCTCAATTTCCACCACTGCCATCAGCAATCCCTGGCTGCAGCCACAGTATCCCTGGGCAGGGATTGTTTCCAAAATCCCACTGCGACCAGACTGGCCACCATATGTGACACTCCAAGCCTTTGCTGGCCAGCTTGGCCTGAGCAGGGGAAGCAGTTTGGCTCCCCCAGCTTTTCCTCACTGCAGCAGAGGATCCAGGGAATTCAGAGGGAGGATAAATCCACAGGCAATCTGCTGCTCTGCCTGTGTGCAGGTGAGCACTGGGACACACCTGGACCAGCGTTAGGAATGGCTGAAGGAAGGCGACACCGACTCCAGTGCTCAGCAAACATGAAGTGGGATTTTTTAGGAACTTTGCATATTTATAGACAGGATTGTTCACTCAGAACCTGACTGGGCCTTAAACACCACCCCTCACGCCGCTGGTAAATAGGAACAACACCTTTTTGTAAATATCTTTCCTTAAACATCACGTGCAAACATTCCACGTGTTCACAAACACCAGGTGCAGAGATCAAGGTAAGAATTGTTTTAATTCCTTCTCTGAGCAATCTCACAACTTCCCTGGGAAAGGTATCAGTTTCCCTCTCCGTCAGCATCCACACTGGACTGCCACCACAGCCCAGGTGAAACAAACCCCTCAAGAGCAACAACCCCCAAGAGAAACCCCCAGGCTGGGACCTGAAATACCCTGAGCTGGGAGGGACTCCCAGGGATCATGGATCCAGCTCCTGGCCCTGCACAGACACCCCAAAATCCCAGCCTGTCCCTGAGTGCTGTCCAAATGCTCCTGGAGCTCTGGCAGGGCTGGGGCTGCTCCCTGAGTAGCTGGGCAGGGCTCTCGGAGGGGCAGAACTGTGGATGTGACAGCCTGGTCAGAGAGCTGAAAACCAGATCAGTTTTCTCCCGGAGGACTTGTGAGACTTTTAGGGAGTTGTTATTGTAAACAACCTGCAGCTGGTGTTTTTCTACTCCTTGTTCTTCTGCTCTTCTCAAGGATTTTGTGTGAGAAAAGTGGTTTTGTTAATTAGCCAATCAGGCAGAATGTGTCGGAACAGTCTATAAAGAGAAGTGTGGCATTCACATCCTCTCCCTCTCAGGATTTCCGTTGGAGAAGCACAGAGAGAAGAAGAGAAAACAATTCTTATCTGCTCCTGTGTTTGTCCCACACAGAATGTGGTATGGAGATGGTTTACCCAATTGATTGCTTGGTTAGATTCCAGTGAAGCTTGTTTGGATTCATGGAACAGTTGAATCCAGCTGTCGGACTCTCGAGCAGAGAGTCAGGAATTTTGTTAGTAGTAAATAAGAATATAGTAAGCATCCCTTTAAAATAACAAAGCAATCCTTCTAACCTAAAGCCAAAAACCACCATTTCCCTGAGTTGGGTTTGTCCTTGTTCTGACAGAGAAGAGTTTTGTGCAAAGCAGCCTCAGAGTCTGTGCTGCCTCCTTACTCGATGTGGGAGCCCAGCACATCCCCCTGGCTGCCCTGGCTGCCCGAGACCCTGGCAGGGGGCTCGGGGACCTTGGCACCAAGTCAAAACCACCTGTGGCTTCCATTTTAGCCTGTGGGAAAAGCTGCCAACTTTGTGTGAGGGATTACAAACCACAAGGGTTTGAGCAGTGTGGTAGCTGAATTAACACAGGGTGAAAAAGTAGAATTTTGGGGTTTTTAGAATGGGGTTCAAGGGGACAAGATGGAGGGATTTGGGTGTGTCCTGACCTTCTTCTCCTTCTCCTTGCCCTCCATGTCCTGCTGTGCTGGTGACACTTTTCTGTTGGTTTAAGGTAGAGATTCACTGTCTAACATAGGTGATAGTTATTGGCACGTTATTGTAAATATTCTACACGTATTTTTCAGTGCCCCAGGTGGGACAGTCAATGCCACGGCCAACAGAGCTCAGCAGGGCAGAGAGAGAATGTTCTAGAGAAGGGAAAACGAACACCCTTGAGAAGCTGATCCTGTGCATTCAGACTCCTTTGGCTGCTCAGGCTGTGAGAAGAAGGACTTGTACACCCTCGGGGTCATCCCGACACCACAGAGACAGACCCCGAGAGCTCAGCAGCAGCCCCGAGGCCGGGGCGGGGCCGCTCCCAGGTGGGTTTACCTGTCAGGATGATGTTGGGGATGTTGCTGTGGCTGGAGTAGTTGAGCTGCTGCGAGTCCTGCAGGCTGCCGTGGCTGCCCGTCAGTCCCATCATGGCAGCCTGCGAGTAGTTGAGGGTGGAGCAGGGGCTGTAGAGGCTGTTGGAGCTGATGGCGTTCTCGATCATGTTGAACTGCTCCAGCTGCAGGGCGACACCACAAAGGGTTAACGGCAGGGAGGGGACAGGGGGGGGACAAGGACACGCTCCAGGACAGGACACAGACAGGCAAACAAATTCATCTTTCCTTGCTCCAAAAGGGGCGCTGGGCCCTGGGCTGCACGCGACGTCCCCGGCCCCGCTCGGGAGAGGGAGGCACAAAGCAAAGTGGGCACGGGTCGGGGGACAGGAGGAAAGGGAGGCTCCAAAGGGAAATCCAGAATTAAATCCAATCACTGAACCTATCCAAGCTCTGAAAGGGAATTCAGGCTCAGCCCGAGGTCTCTGCCCAGCAGAATTCCCTGCAGGACACATCCCAGTTCAAGTATTTCATAATTTAATGAATTTAATTCCAGAATTAACCTCAATAATTGAACCTATCCAAGCTCTGAAAGGGAATTCAGCCTGGCCCTGAGGTCTCTGCCCAGCAGAATTCCCTCCAGGACACATCCCAGTTCAAGTATTTCATAATTTAATGGATTTAATTCCAGAATTAAACTCGATAATTTAACTAATCCATGCTCTGAAAGGGAAATAAAGGAAATTCGGGCTGGCTCCGAGGTCTCTGCCCAGCAGAATTCCCTCCAGGGCACATCCCAGATTAAGTATTTCATAATTTAATGGATTTAATTCCAGAATTAAATTCAATAATTTTATAAATCCATGCTCTGAGGCTGGCCCTGAGGTCTCTGCCCAGCAGAATTCCCTGAAGGACACATCCCAGTTTAAGTTTTTCATAATTTAATGGATTTAATTCCAGAATTAAACTCGATAATTTAACTAATCCATTCTCTGAAAGGGAATTCAGGCTCAGCCCGAGGTCTCTGCCCAGCAGAATTCCCTGCAGGACACATCCCAGATTAAGTATTTCATAATTTAATGGATTTAATTCCAGAATTAAATCCAATCACTGAACCTATCCATGCTCTGAAAGGGAATTCAGGCTCAGCCCGAGGTCTCTGCCCAGCAGAATTCCCTGCAGGACACATCCCAGTTCAAGTATTTCATAATTTAATGGATTTAATTCCAGAATTAAATTCGATAATTTTATAAATCCATGCTCTGAGGCTGGCCCTGAGGTCTCTGCCCAGCAGAATTCCCTGCAGGACACATCCCAGTTTAAGTATTTCATAATTTAATGGATTTAATTCCAGAATTAACCTCAATAATTGAACCTATCCAAGCTCTGAAAGGGAATTCAGCCTGGCCCTGAGGTCTCTGCCCAGCAGAATTCCCTACAGGACACATCCCACTTTAAGTTTTTTCATAATTTAATGGATTTAATTCCAGAATTAAATTCAATAATTTAACTAATCCATGCTCTGAAAGGGAAATAAAGGGAATTCAGGCTCAGCCCGAGGTCTCTGCCCAGCAGAATTCCCTGCAGGACACATCCCACTTTAAGTTTTTCATAATTTAATTAATTTAATTCCAGAATTAAATTCGATAATTTTATAAATCCATGCTCTGAGGCTGGCCCTGAGGTCTCTGCCCAGCAGAATTCCCTGCAGGACACATCCCAGTTTAAGTTTTTCATAATTTAATGGATTTAATTCCAGAATTAAACTCGATAATTTAACTAATCCATGCTCTGAAAGGGAATTCAGTCTCAGCCTGAGGTCTCTGCCCAGCAGAATTCCCTCCAGGACACATCCCAGATTAAGTATTTCATAATTTAATGAATTTAATTCCAGAATTAAATTCAATAATTTAACTAATCCCTGCTCTGAAAGGGAAATAAAGGGAATTCAGGCTCAGCCCGAGGTCTCTGCCCAGCAGAATTCCCTCCAGGACACATCCCAGTTCAAGTATTTCATAATTTAATGGATTTAATTCCAGAATTAAATTCGATAATTTAATTAATCCATGCTCTGGTTGGCCAAACCAAGGGAGGGTCTGATTATTCCCAAATCAAACCAGCCATGGATTATTCCCAAATTCCTGAGTCAATCCTGACATGGGAATCCTTCCCAACTGCAGCTCCAGCCAGAAATATTTAATTATTTTTACTCTTCAATGTATTCCCATGTTGTTTTATTTTTTAAAAAAATTTCAGTATCTTAAATTTTGTCAGAATTGTTTTCATTATTTTAGAATTTTTGGTTTGTCGTTTTAAAATTTAATTTCATCATTTTCCTTGATACAATTTTCATTTAAAGAATCATTATTTTTAAAATTTCTTTTTTTTTTTTCATTTTTGTTGTTTTAAAATTGATTCTCATTATTTTAAAATACATTTTCATTATTTTTCATTATTAAAACGAATTTTCATTACTTAAAGATATTCAGTATTTTTCCTCTTTCAAATGTCACTATTTTTCATTACTTTAAATTTCTTCTCCTTATTTTTCCTTCTTAAAATGAACTTTCACTATTTTAAAATCTCAGTATTTTTCTTCTTTCAAATTTCATTATTTTTCCTTTTTAAAGTCTTCCATTATTTAAAAAATTTCATACCCTTGTTTTTCCTTTTCAAAATGGATTTCCACACAAAAATGTTCATTCTTTTTCCTCTTTCATATTTCATTATTTTTCCTTTTTCTGGTTTTCCATTATTTTAAAAACTTCTCATTCTTTTCCCTTTGAAATCTGATTTCCATTTGAAATTTCTCACTATTTTTCCTCTCCAAAACTTCCTTACTTTTCCTTTTTCCAAGCTGATTTTCACTGCTTTAACATTTTCTTTTCACTGTTTTCCCTTTTCAGAGCTGCCTGGCATTATTTGAATCTTTAAAAGTTTCATTATTATACATTTTTAGAATTGATCTCCGATTTTAAAAGCTTGATTATTAAATATTTTTAATTGATTTCCCATTTTAAATGCTTATTATATATATTTAATTGATCTCCCATTTTAAAACCTTCATTATTATACATTTAAAAAATTGATCTCGGATTTAAAAACCTTCATTATTATACATTTGCAAAAAATTGATCTCCCATTTTAAAAGCTTGATTATTAAATATTTTTTAATTGATCTCCCATTTTAAAACCTCAATCATTATCAATTTTTTAATTGATCTCCCATTTTAAAACCTCCACATTTATCCATTTTTAAATTAATCTCCCATTTTAAAACCTCCATCATTATCAATTTTTTAAATTAATCTCCCATTTTAAAACCTTCATAATTATCCAATTTGTAATTGATCTCCCATTTTAAAACCTCCATATTTATCAATTTTTAAATTAATCTCCCATTTTAAAACCTCCATCATTATCAATTTTTAAAATTAATCTCCCATTTTAAAACCCTCATTATTATCCATTTTTTAATTGATCGCCCATTTTAAAACCTTCATAATTACCAATTTTTAAAATTAATCTCCCATTTTAAAACCTCCATCATTATCAAATTTTTTAATTAATCTCCCATTTTAAAACCTTCATAATTACCAATTTTTAAATTAATCTCCCATTTTAAAACCTCCATATTTATCAATTTTTAAATTAATCTCCCATTTTAAAACCTTCATAATTATCAATTTTTTTACTTGATCTCCCATTTTAAAACCTTCATAATTATCCAATTTGTAATTGATCTCCCATTTTAAAACCTCCATATTTATCAATTTTTAAATTAATCTCCCATTTTAAAACCTCCATCATTATCAAATTTTTCAATTAATCTCCCATTTTAAAACCTTCATAATTACCAATTTTTAAAATTAATCTCCCATTTTAAAACCTCCATCATTATCAAATTTTTTAATTAATCTCCCATTTTAAAACCTCCATCATTATCAAATTTTTCAATTAATCTCCCATTTTAAAACCTTCATAATTAGCAATTTTTTTAATTGATCTCCCATTTTTTTTTGGCAGAACACGGGGGGGGGGGGGACAAAGAGCGAGAGGGGAGGGGGAGAGAAACCAAACAAAACAAGAAATGAACAAAACAAAACCAAACCAAAAAAAAAAAAAAAAATCAGGAAAACTCTGCGGACAGGACGGGGACGTGACGTAAACGAAGCGGGAATTAATTGGGGTTAATTGGAGTGGGATTGATTTGGGGCGGCCCGGGATGAATTTGCTCACCTGGTGGGAGAGGGCATTAGCCTGCCTAGCTGTCATCTGCTGCTCATAATAGGAGTCCCCAAAACCACTGCCCAGCATGGAAGAATGCTGAAAACGAGAGAGACGCGCATGGTGCGAGCGCCCCGGCTGGCCCCGGGGCGCCGGGAACACCGGGAGTGCCGGGAACAACCGGGAACAACGGGAGTGCCGGGAACAACCGGGAACACCGGGAGTGCCAGGAACAACCGGGAACAACGGGAGTGCCGGGGAACAACGGGAACAACGGGAACAACCGGAGTGCCGGGGAACAACGGGAACAACCGGAGTGCCGGGGAACAACGGGAACAACGGGAACAACCGGAGTGCCGGGGAACAACGGGAACAACCGGAGTGCCGGGAGTGCCGGGAACAACGGGAACAACCGGAGTGCCGGGAACAACGGGAATGCCAGGGAACAACCGGGAACAACGGGAGTGCTGGGGAACAACGGGAACACCGGGAACAACCGGAGTGCCGGGAACACCGGGAATGCCAGGGGACAACCGGGGGACAACGGGAGTGCCGGGGAACAACCGGGAACAACGGGAGTGCCTGGGAACAACGGGAACAACCGGAGTGCCGGGAGTGCCGGGAACAACGGGAACAACCGGGGGACAACGGGAGCAACGGGAGTGCCGGGAGTGCTGGGAACACCGGGAACAACGGGAACAACCGGGAATGCCGGGGGACAACGGGAGCAACGGGAATGCCGGGGAACAACGGGAACAACCGGGGGACAACGGGAGTGCCAGGGAACACCGGGAACACCGGGAACAACCAGGGGACACCGGGAACAACCAGGGGTCAACGGGAACAACCGGGGGACAACGGGAACAACCGGGAGTGCCGGGAACAACGGGAACAACTGGGGAACAACGGGAATGCCGGGGGACAACGGGAACAACCAGGAGTGCCGGGAGTGCCGGGAGTGCCAGGAACAACGGGAACAACCGGGGGACAACGGGAACAATGGGAGTGCCGGGAGTGCCGGGAACAACGGGAACACCGGGAACAACGGGAACAACCGGGGGACAACGGGAACGGCAGAGCAAACTGGGAGTGCCAGGGAACAACGGGAGTGCCGGGAACGCCAGGAAACAACGGGAGTGCCAGGGAACAACGGGAACGGCAGAGAAAACCGGGAATGCCGGGGAACAACAGGAACAACCAGGAGTGCCGGGAACAGCAGAGAAAACTGGGAACACTGGGGAACAACGGGAGTGCCGGGAACACCGGGAACAACCGGGGAACACCGGGAATGGCAGAGAAAACCGGGAGTGCCAGGGAATACCAGGAACAACCAGGGAAACTGGGAATGGCAGAGAAAAGTGGGAGTTCAGAGAAAACCGGGAGTGCTGGGGAACACCGGGAAAGGCGGAGAAAACTGGGAGTTCAGAGAAAACCGGGGATGGCGGAGAAATCTGGGAATTCCGGAGAAAACCAGGAATGCCAGAGAAATCTGGGAATTCCGGAGAAAACCAGGAACGCCAGAGAAATCTGGGAATGCCAGAGAAATCTGGGTATTCAGAGAAACCCGAGAATTCCAGAGAAATCTGGGAATGCCGGAGAAATCAGCATGGAGCGGGCGGGAATCGCCCGGGGCCCTCACGGGGGCCCAGGGGATCCAAACGGGGCAGGCGGGAATCCCACGGGACCCAGGGGATCCCAGAGGATCCACAGGATCCACAGGGAGCAGGAGGGAATCCCACAGGGCCCAGAGGATCCTCACGGAGCACAAGGGAATCCCTCAGGACCATGAAGATCCCAGAGGATCCTCATGGAGCACGAGGGAATCCCTCAGGATCCACAAGGACCTGGAGGGAATCCCCCAGGACCATGAAGATCCTACAGGATCCTCATGGAGCAGGAAGGAATCCCTCAGGACCACAAAGATCCCACAGATCCACAGGGAGCAGGAAGGAATCCCCCAGGACCATGAAGATCTCACAAGATCCTCACGGAGCAGGAGGGAATCCCTCAGGACCATGAAGATCCCAGAGGATCCACAAGGACCTGGAGGGAATCCCCCAGGACCATGAAGATCCCACAGATCCACATGGAGCACAAGGGAATCCCCCAGGACCATGAAGATCCCACAGGATCTCCAAAAGATCCCACAGGATCCTCACAGAGCAGGAGGGAATCCCCCAGGACCCCGTGCCTGCCACGGGGACACCACAGAAGCCCAGAGGCCTCTCCCAGAGCAGGGACGAGATGGAAAATTGGGATTTTCTGACAGGACACTGGGCTGGGAAACAGGCAGGGACAACTGCACCGTGATTTCTGGGGGATTTTGTGGATTTCTGGGAGGTTTTGTGGATTTCTGGGGGATTTTGTGGATTTCTGGGGGGTTTTGTGGATTTCTGGGGGGTTTTGTGGATTTCTGGGAGGTTTTGTGGATTTCTGGGGGATTTTGTGGATTTCTGGGGGGTTTTGTGGATTTCTGGGGGGTTTTGTGGATTTCTGGGGGATTTTGTGGATTTCTGGGGGGTTTTGTGGATTTCTGGGGGGTTTTGTGGATTTCTGGGAGGTTTTGTGGATTTCTGGGGGGTTTTGTGGATTTCTGGGGGGGTTTGTGGATTTCTGGGAGGTTTTGTGGATTTCTGGGGGATTTTGTGGATTTCTGGGGGGTTTTGTGGATTTCTGGGGGGGTTTTTGGATTTCTGGGGGATTTTGTGGAATTTGCCCCCAATGAAGCAGGACGGGCTGTTCTGGCTCTGGATCTGCAGCCCCAAAGGGTAAAATTCCCGATTTAAAGTCAGGAGCTGCAGAGTCAGGAAAGGCCAAGGGGAAGCTCAGTGAGAATTCCAGGAGGAATTCCTCAGCCCTGTCCAGTCCCTCAAGTTATTCTCCATCATTTATGGATTATTCTAAAGGTGACCAAGAATTTGAGGTCCGTGTTTTAATCCCGATCAAAAGTGCCAGCTAAAAATCAGCAGCATCACTCCTGATTTAAAATTCCCAAATTCTGATACTCCAGCTGAAAATAAAAACCATTAACTGACAAAGAGAACATCTCTAAAAGAAAATTCCCATGGAGTGGTTTTCTCAGTCTTGGAAAACAAAATTCAGTTGCTGGTTTATCCACATGGCAAAAGTAGAAGGCCACAAATTTCCTCCTTAAAAACCTCAGCATGGGAAATTCAGGGAAAGTTTAGGAAGAATCAGAACAGGCATGGATTTCAGAGCCTCAAAAAAACCACCTTGTGTGAAAAAATAATTTAAAAAACACCTGAATTGTCCCTTCCATGAGGGGAAAGAAGCACCAAGATATTCCTTAAAAACCTCCCCAGTTCCAGCCAGAGCCCTGGGCTGTCACATCATGGATGGTTTGGGATAAATGTGGATCAAGGGAGGAATTCCCAACCCAGGAGTGTGTGGTTGGAACTCCTCCTCCAAAATCCTGGTTGCTCCCAGAGCTGCTCCGAGCTGGGATGGTTTGGATGCACTTGGAGAAGAGATTTGGGATTCCCTTTCCTGAGCATTTATGGTCTGTCAGAGCCAGACCACCCAACAATCCCTGCTCCATGTGCAGCCAGAACTGGGAAAGGGCTGGAACTGGAAAATTCTCCAATTTATCACCTGGTCACCAACGCTCCAGAGGCTGCTGGATCCCAGGGAAAAGGGATCAAACACCCCTGGGAAAAAGGGATCCAACACCACAAGAGCCACTGATAAAATGCTGATAAGAGAAAAGCCAAGCACCACTTCAAGCAATTTAAAGAAAATTTGGGGTTTTTTAACCAATCTAAATCCAGTCCAACCTATGGTTTATAACCATTTCCAAGGAAAAACTGAATTTTGGGATGGCACAGACTTGACAGGAAGCAAAACCAACACTAAAATCCCATGGGTATTTGAGAGTTCCAAAGAGGATCAAGGTATTTTGTCCCTTTCACTCCTGTGGTTTCATTCCACAGAATGGGAATGAGAGGACAATTCCCAAAATGAGGACAATCCTGAAAATCTCTGTGTTTCACCAAGGACTGCTTCCATCCCAAAAAACTTTTGAAGTAATCAAGAGGAGAGCAGAACGTGCTCGTGCAAGTCCAGGTCAGAGCCTCCCACCCAGCCCCAGGCTGGGTTTGTTCCTCCTGTGAAGTGTGCTGGTTCCTACAGCTGCAAGCACGGAAATTCCCGAAAGAAACCCGAAATTCCCCCTGGAAATGTCATTCCTTCAACACTTCAGAGCCTCGGAATAATTTATCAACAACTCCAGGAGCAACACTGTGCAAACACCATCTCCAGAACCACTGGAGAGTCACCAGAACATCTTCTGTGAGGAAAAACCAACCCCAAAGCACAAATCCCTGGCTGGGATGATCCATCTAGGAATACCTACCAGGTTCTCCAGGTCAGAGCCACTGGAGCAGGAATGTTTGTGTCTAACTGGAACGGGAATGAGGGTGAGAGCAGGGAAGCACAGCCCAGGCACTGGGGTGGAAGCCATGCAAACACAGAGCTGGGGGGCAGGCAGGGCTCTCCCATCCCTGTGGGGACTGGGAGCACTGGTGGGACACACACACACACGGCTGGGAGAGCTGGGAGCATGGAGAAGAACCCGTGGTGGATGTGGGACACAAATCAAAGCCTGGGTTTGTGGTTTAGGGAATGTCCTTTGGCACTGTGGGGATGGAAAACCCCAAATCCACGGGAGGAAGAGGAGCACCTGGAGGCTCCTGCCCGGTCACTGCATCCCACTCAGCAGTGCCAGGCTCTCCACAGTGGGATATTCTGCTGTTGGAAGGGATCTGCCTCCACTCTGGGCACATCAAGGGATTCTGCTGCCTGGAGCTGCCCCATCTTCATGACCAAGCCCAATCTCCCCTCCAAACTGGTTTTTCTTCTCTCCACCTTTCATGTTTGTGACCACCACCAGCTTTTGGGGCATTCCTAGAGGCGCTGAATCCACCTCAGTTTTAATTTAGCAAAACTAAAGAATTCTGTGGGTATTTAAGAGGCCAAAACTACAGAGAGCAGAATTAATAAATCCTCTGCCTTCCACTCAAGAGTTGTGGTGTCCCTGTCAAACGCTGCAAAACCTGAGGAAGTTTTTCCAGGATAAAACCAGCAGGAAAAATCACAGCCTAGTGTGTGCTCTGGTCCTTGGGACTGACCAGGGGGGACAAAACCAAGCCAGAGTTGTTGAGAAATCAAAGGGGGGGAAAAAAAAATCGACAGAAACCCCAAATTTGGACGTGCTGTCCAGTGAGAACTGAGAGTTTGCAGCATGCTCTGCTCTAGGGGCCAGTGCTGCTTTCTGGAGGCACACAGAGCACAGCAGGACTCACAGGAGCAGGCAGAAGAGAGAGGTTAAGAGGCAATTAAGGCAGGGTTAAGGAAATGCAGACAGCTCCTGCCACTCGGATCCAGGGCTGAGCTTACCATGACCTGGCTAATGAAGGAGACCTGGAGCCATGAAGGGGCAGCACTTATTTAGAAAGGATCCTCCTTACAGCCTTCAACGTTCAGTGATGGAACAGAAAATGGATTTTCAGACTCTTGTGATGCTCTGGAAGAATTCCCTGCACTTCTTTTCTCCAGGTGGGATTCTCCAGAGCAGCCAGCTGAGGCTCTTTCAGCAGCACCAGGCACTGAAAATGCACTTTCTTACATTGGGGCACCCTCAGATTTTGCCTGGTTTTTAATTTAATTTTAATTTCTTTGCCTGGCTTTATTTTTTTTTTGCTGGCAGGTAAAAAAAAGCCCTTCAGAGGATCACACACTCCCCCAAGTTGTGATTTCCATCCAGGACATGTGGATGTGTGAGGAGATACAGGCAGAGCAAGGGAAAGCAGCTGGCATGCAAGGGAGCGTGCTGGGAACCCATTCCCTGCCAGCCACAAGCTGCTCATTTTAAGAGCATTTTCTCCAGTGTTTTCTCTCACTGGGTGTGTTCTCACATAAAAAAAGGTCCTGATCTAAATCAGTTTGGGATATTCAGTGTAAATATTTGAATATTTCGTGCCCCAGGAGTTTTCCTGCTGCAGGAGGCACTGAAATTCCCCCTTTCTTGCCCTCCCAACCTCACACCCATCAGCTCCCCTGGGATCCTGGCAATTGAAAGGATTCTACCTGGAGGTTCTGCCCCTCAAACAAACACCACCCCAGCGTTCCACCAGCAGCCTGATGCTGTGGTTCCCTGCTCCCTAACAAGGGCAATTCAGCAGCTCCTGCAGCCCTGTGGGAGTGGGGATGGAGGGGCGGCCGAGATGGGACGTCGGTGACGCATGAGGCACACACGGAGTCACAGTGAGACAGCTGTGGGGCAGTGATGGGAGAAATCCAGCTCAAAACACACACGAGAAGCAAGGCCTGTGGAAGCACAGAGTCCCTTACTTGAGGGGAGCTGCCAGGAGAGAAGCCTTGATTGGAGACAGGAGAGGTGGGAGACTGGTTGGCTGGGGAGCCAGCATTACTGCGGTACTGCTGGAGTGAGGCCTACAGAACAACACAGAGTTAAACACCGTGCCACTGAGGGAGCCTTGCAAATACCAACAGCTGCAGCGGGAGAAAACATCCTCTTCAGAGTCTGTGTGGGAAGATAGGATTATGGGAATGAGGTGCCCAAAAAGAGGGGAGAGCTCTGGGACAGCCCCAGGGCAGGGGCAGGCACAGCTGGGAGCATTTCCTGCCTGTTCTCACTTATGCTCGGTTCAAAATGTATTAAAAAAAAAAAGAAAAATCAGGTCAGCCAAGGATTTAGGGCAAAGAAGTCTTGGAAGCTGGGAATAATTCAAAAAGAATGTCATTCATGCTTCAGTTCCAGTGCCAGCCCCACGTGTGTGCTCGCTGGGATGCTGCTCTGCCTCCAGCTGTGTTGTCAGCACAGTGCAGGTGAGAACACCTGAAGGACAAACCTGGGCTCCAAAGCTGCCCCCACACAGCCCCAAACTCCACTGCACCCCAGGACATGGAGCAGGCACCCTCAGGGAATGCACACTGTGCTCTGCAGGCTTGTATCTGGGATTTTTATACTCTTCTCAGGTGTCTCGAGAAGTTATTTTCAAAGATTTACTTTTTTTTCATATCATAAAGAACTCTGGTTTGGAACAAATTAATAATATTAATGGTATTTAAATAATGCTGCACTAATTAACATCAAGAGTAGCCCAGCTCTTCTTATTTTACTTCAATTAGAAATTAAGGGATGATTGAGGAGAACCTGCAATCCAGTGAAATTAATCAGATTTGCAGTGGGAGAACTCTGCCAATTTTTCACCCCAAATTCTCTAAATCCTGAGAAAATTTCCCCTTTTGCTCTGCATTGCCACTTACAGCCTGTCAGAAGGTTGTACAAACTACAAATAAATTTCAATCCTGCTGTACAAAACCTGTGCAGAAGTTGCCAACGAGGCTGTGACAGCTCCAAAGGCTTTTTGATAAAGTGGCTTTAAATCCGTTTATTTAGGAATTACTTGAGTTGCTTTAGAAGATAAACACAGCAGCCTAAAAGTTCAGGTCATAGAGAGGTTTAGGATGAGGAAAGCAACACAGAAAGCAGAGGATGAGATCAGAATTGTCTGTACTGGTGCTACATGAGGGTTAGAATCAAAACAGGGACACGTTTTGAGTGGGGTGGGATCCTTTCCACGGCTGGATTGTCCTTCCCTCTTCCCCTTCCCGCCCTGGGAGGGAAGCAGCTGCTCCCAAGGAGCACCAACTGTTCAAACTTTCATCCACAACCGAGTGCAGAGCAGAAGAATTGCTCTGTTCTCATTCCCAAAGCCATTCCTGTCACTGCAGCACTGCCAGGACACCACGGGTGGGACACCCAGGACCCCCCCAGGGCCAGGAGGAGCTGGGGGAGCTGGGACCTCCCTTCTTTCCTGGCCTGTGATTCCTGATTTGGGATTTTCAGCTGCTGAGACAGAACAGCTCCTAAGAGGCCACGTTAGAACAAGCAGGATCTGTCCATAAATCCTTGCTCCAATTCTTCTGAGCACTGGAGGCAGCCACAAATCCCACTTTGGAACACAGGCTCTAAAATTCCTTGAAATAAAAGGGTTCTAAGTAGTGAAACTGCAGAGGACACCTGGTTCTAGACAACTTTTGGAAAATACATTTTCCAGATGGTGTTTTATTGGGAAATGGTTGTTGTGGTTGGACTCTCCCTCAAGGCTCTGGGAGTTCCCCCAGTCTGTATCATGATGTGCTGGGGGGACACTGAACACCCTGAAAATCTAGTAAATACTGCTAGATTTAACCTAGGTCTAATCAAACCTGGGACAAAATTTGATAAAAAATTTTCCTCTAGAAAACACTTAAACGCTCATTCAACCAAAACCATTTGAAGTTCACTTCATCCCCCCTAAAATTCTCACGATCCTGGGGTTGCCCAAGGTGATTTGCCAGCCCACACTGCCCATTCCCAGCTCTTCCCAAGGAAAGCCCTTCCCAAACTCACCGAGTTGATGTCAATTCCCATGGAGGGCTGGCTCTGGCTCCCTGGAGGTGACTGGGGGATGGTGGAAGGTACCGTGACAGACAGAGGGGGCAGCTGGGGGCCCCTCTGCAGCCCCGAGCTCTGCAGCAGAGGGGGGGTCTGGGGCAGGGAACTGGCCACTGCTGGCTGCTGCTGCTGCTGGGAGCTGGTCTGGGTGAAAAAGGGGTACGGGGGGAGCTGCTGCTCCAGGGACAATGCATCCATAGCCACGGCCTGCAAAAGAAGGAGCAGGATCAGCCACGCTGGCAGGGGATTCCTCTTCACACCAAGAAAATGGAGTCAGGCTTGGTTGGTGTTGTAAAAATGGCACCTAAAGGTTCAGAGAGTCAAGAAGCTGCTCTGAGATGTTCCTGTCCCTGGCAGAGGCGGATTGGATGAGGTTTAAGTTCCCTCCAAGCCAAACCATCCTGTATAAACCAATACTTCAAAAGCCCAGTTGAATCTCACTGTCAGAAATCACCAACCTGGGCAGTCACAGAGCCACCATGAAATTGATTTTAAAAGTCAATTGAGTTCCTCTCACAAATTAAGAGAAATGGCTTTCAAATTTCACTGCTCACTTTGGGACAACACAAAAAAATGAGGTCTAAGAGATGGTTTTTATCACAGCTCTAGAAAAGAGGAAGTAAAATCTGTCCCCTCTACAGAACTCTCCTGTTTTAAGGCTCTGAATTAAGGAACACCTTTAAAGGAGGAAATTACAGAACAAGAGATGAAGTTCATGGAACCATGGAATGGTTTGGGCTGGAAAGGACCTTAAAGCTCATCTTGTCCCATGGGCAGGGACACTTTTTACTACCCCAGGCTGCTCCAAGCTCAGTCCAACCTGGCCTTGGACACTTCCAGGGATGGAGCAACCACAGCTTCCCTGGGAATTCCATCCCATTCCCCTCCCACTCTCCCAGCCAGGAATTCCTTCCCAATACCCCTGTGGCTCTTTGATTGAGCAGATTAAACCAACGAAGCTGTGATTAGAAGCTTGAATTGCCCCCCGAGTTCCTACCTGAGTGATGGGTGACAGCGGGGACAGCGTGGGGGACATTTGCTGGGACTGAGGTCGCCGCGAGTCCGCGCCCAAGGACAGGGGGCTGACGCTGGGCTGGCGGTGCTGGGATGGGGCCGGTGTCGTCGTCATTCCTGCTGAGAACAGCAAAGCACCCTCAGCAGGGACACAGCAAGGCCCTGCTGAGCTTTGTGCCCAAAATAATTCCCTGAGCGTGGAGAAAAGAGCGGCCTGAGCGGGCAGCGCCGGAGGCGCCGCGGCAGATCGGGCAGGAGAGCTCGTTAGGTGATTTGTAATTAATTTTGTCAGGTTGAAGAGCATCAGGATGAGAGGAAGAGTCCTGTGGGTTGTCCTGGCTCAACCCCAGGCACGGTTGGTCGGGTTGGTGGCCGGGATGAGGAATTGGAAGAGGCAGAGCAGCCTCAGCAGTTGCAGACGCCACAGGCGCTGTGCTCGCACACCTGCACTCGCCCAGCCCAGGAAGAGCAGGTTGTGTTCTCCTTGTGTGGGCTCTGGGAATGAGATAACAAATCCTGGAACCAGCCTTATCAGAGGGCACTTGAGGTACTGTAAAAGCAAACACCTCTCGAATGGAAAAAGCAAAACTGGTTCTGCAGGAAGAGCCCCATGTTTAATGGCACAGCAGGGCAGGAAATGTCCACCACACTCCCAAGAGCCACGACCCAGCACGGGGTGAGGATAAACAACCCAAATATTATCATTTTGTTCAGATCAAGCCAAAACCCTGCGAGTTTAGAAACCTCCCCTCTTTTCTGCTTCACCCCAGAGGAAGTGAGGGAAGGATTTGAGGCCAAGCCAGCGTGAGCTGCTCCCCAGAGCTGCCAGGGAGCAGCAGCTCACAGGAGCCCGCAGCTCCCGGGCACTTGGCAAAGGCTCGGGGCTTCCAGGCAGGTTGCCAGGGAGGCCAGGCTGCCAGGGAGGCAGCAGGAGAAGGGGCTCAGGCCAGGCAGGTGCCCAGGCAGGTGCCCAGGAAGGTGCCCAGGAAGGTGCCCAGCCCAGCCCTGGCTCCTCCCGGGCACCCAGGTGCTGGCACCTGGCAGGTGCTGCCGTGCCCACGTCCCCCCGGGGTGCAGGGGCACAGCCCCGGGCTCTGGGACACTCCTGAGCAGGGCACAGGGGTCAGGAGCCTCCAGGGAGGTTTCAGCAGCAGGGGAAGGTTGGGAAAATCGGTTTGGAAAGCAGCAAAGGCTGAGTGGGGCAGTGGGTGAAGTGTGGGGTCGCCTCCAGAGAGAAGCTGGAATGAGATCAGTGAGCAAATCCTGAATTTGGGCTGCCTCTGATAGATCAGGGAATGTTTTCAAAGCACTTTCAGACTCACCACTTTGGGTTTCTATCATTTACTTTGCTAATTATAGGGAAAAAAAAAAATTATAGGGATGCACTGTGGCTGAAATCCTGATTTCTAAACCCATCCCTGAAAGTTTGGAGCCCAAAAAACTCTTCCAAGGATGCTGAAAGTGCTGCCCCAAATGGTGCAATCCTTTAAATGGTTAAATCCTCTTTTTCTTCCCCAGCTCACCTGCTCAGCCAGCACCTGATCAGTCATTTCCTTTTCCCAATCCAGGAGAAGTGGGAAAGGGAATCCTGCCCAGCACAGGAAATATATTTGTATTTTTGGATACAACTCCTCATTTCTATTCTAGGAATCAACAGACTTGCAACTGTCACTGATAATTTAAAAAAAACAAAAAAAACCCCAAAAAAACCCCAATCCTCTTCATAATTATTTGAGTATCAGTGAAATTACTTTAAAAATAGCAATTAATAATTAAAATATTCATCAAGAATAGACTTCAAAAGGATCCTCACATGAAAAGAAACGCTGTTTTAAAGGAATGGAATTAAAAGGGCTGCTGGAAGTATTCCCATAAAACAAGGGATGGTGGGGTTCAGCACAGGGAATTTGAAGAGAGGAAAAACATGAAAAAATTTTAAAAATTAAAAAAAAAAACCATTAAAAAACCCATAAAAAGACCCAGGAATAAATTTAAAAAAAAAAAAAAAGCATCAAGAACAGGATATAAAGGTCCTGTAACTAAACACAAACTCCCCATTTTTTTTGTACATATAATACAAGGGGGCAGTGAAGCCAAATTCCCTCTGGGAAAGAACAAAAATTCCCTGAATTCCATAATTTTAGGGGAGATGGCTCCTGGAGACATTCCCATACCTCAAGGGATGCTGGGGTTCAGCATGAGCAACTCCAAGAGATGAAAACATTAAAAATATAGATTTTGTTTTAAAAACCATTAAAAAGACCCCAAAACAAACCCCAAAACAGCATCAAGAACATGAGATAAAGATCCTATAACCAAATAAAAAAATCCCATTTTTTTGCACACAGAGCAGCAGTGCAGCCAAACTGATGGAAAAGAACAAAACTTCCTGAATTCCGTAATTTTAGGGGAGGTGGTTCCTAGAGATATTCCCATAACACAAGCGATGCTGAGGTTCAACATGAGCAACTCCAAGCAACGAAAACATTAAAAATTCAATTTTTTTTTAAACCATTAAAAAGACCCCAAAACAAACCCCAAAAAGGCATCAAGAACATGAGATAAAGATCCTATAACCAAATAAAAAATCCCCTTTTTTGGCACACACAGGAGCAGTGCAGCCAAACTGATGGCAAAGAACAAAACTCCCTGAATTCCGTAATTTTAGGGGAGAGACCTCCTGGAGATATTCCTCAGGAGAATAAGGAATCAAGAGATGCTGGGGTTCAGCAACAGGAATTCCAAGTGACGAAAACATTAAAAAATTCAATTTTTTTTTAAAAAATCCATTAAAAAGACCCCAAAACAAACCCCAAAAATGCATCAGGAACATGAGATAAAGATCCTATAACTCAATAAAACTCCCAGCTTTTTTGGCAGACACAGCAGCAATGTCCAAACCCCAAAAAATCATCAAGAACAGGATATAAAGGTTTGAACTAACTCACATCCCCATTTCTGGCCAGTGTGGCCAGCAGTGCTCCCAGCCCTCTGGGAGTGCTCCTCTTTCCCTCTGGGAAAGAACAAAATTCCCCAATTTTAGGGAGAGAGCTCCTGGAGCTATTGCCATACCTCAAGAGATGCTGAGGTTCAGCAACAGGAATTCCAAGTGACAAAAACATTAAAAAATTGAATTAAAAAAAAAAAAATCCATTAAAAAGACCCCAAAACAAACCCCAAAAAGGCATCAAGAAGAGGATATAAAGGCTTATAACCAACTGAAATCCCATTTGTGGCCAGCGTGGCCAGCAGTGCCCCAGCCCTCCGTGCCCAGCTCACCCTGGCTGGCAGAGCTGATGCCCAGGTGGGTCAGGTTGGCAGCGAGGTTCCCGGCGCTGCTGGAGCTGCTCAGGGCAGGGAAGGCGGATTCCTCGGGGTCCAGGGGCGTGGGCAGGGGCGAGGGGAAGTGGATGTTGCTGAGGTCGGGCAGCGAGCCGCCCGTGTTGGGCATTAGAGACAGCACAGGAAGGTCCTGCAGCTGCACAAAAACTGCCCTTTGATGTGCATATCATACAAGGGGGCAGGGCAGCCAAATTCCCTCTGGGAATAAACAAAATTCCCTGATTGTAGGGAGAGAGCTCCTGGAGATATTGCCATACCTCAAGGGATGCTGGGGTTCAGCACGAGCAACTCCAAGCGACGAAAACATTAAAAATTCAATATTTTTTTAAACCATTAAAAAGACCCCAAAACAAACCCCAAAAATGCATCAGGAACATGAGATAAAGGTCCTATAACTCAATAAAACTCCCAGCTTTTTTGGCACACACAGCAGCAGTGCAGCCAAATTCCCTCTGGGAAAGAACAAAACTCCCTCATTGTAGGGAGAGAGGTCCTGGAGATATTGCCATACCTCAAGGGATGCTGGGGTTCAGCACGAGCAACTCCAAGCGACGAAAACATTAAAAATATTTTTTTTAAACCATAAAAAAGACCCCAAAACAGCATCAAGAACATGAGATAAAGATCCTATAACCAAATAAAAAATCCCCTTTTTTGGCACACACAGGAGCAGTGCAGCCAAACTGACGGCAAAGAACAAAACTCCCTGAATTCCATAATTTTAGGGGAGAGAGCTCCTGGAGATATTTCCATAACACAAGGGATGCTGGGGTTCAACATGAGCAACTCCAAGTGACGAAAACATTAAAAAATTGAAATTTAAAAAAAAAAAATCCATTAAAAAGACCCCAAAAAGGATCAAGAATAGGATATAAAGGTTTATAATCAACTCAAATCCCATTTGTGGCCAGCGTGGCCAGCGGTGCCCCAGCCCTCCGTGCCCAGCTCACCCTGGCTGGCAGAGCTGATGCCCAGGTGGGTCAGGTTGGCAGCGAGGTTCCCGGCGCTGCTGGAGCTGCTCAGGGCAGGGAAGGCGGATTCCTCGGGGTCCAGGGGCGTGGGCAGGGGCGAGGGGAAGTGGATGTTGCTGAGGTCGGGCAGCGAGCCGCCCGTGTTGGGCATTAGGGACAGCACAGGAAGGTCCTGCAGCTGCACAAAAACTGCCCTTTGATGTGCATATCATACAAGGGGGCAGGGCAGCCAAATTCCCTCTGGGAATAAACAAAATTCCCTGATTGTAGGGAGATGGATCCTGGCGATATTGCCATACCTCAAGGGATGCTGGGGTTCAGCACGAGCAACTCCAAGCGACGAAAACATTAAAAATATTTTTTTTAAACCATAAAAAAGACCCCAAAACAGCATCAAGAACATGAGATAAAGATCCTATAACCAAATAAAAAATCCCCTTTTTTGGCACACACAGGAGCAGTGCAGCCAAACTGACGGAAAAGAACAAAATTCCCTCAATTCCATAATTGTAGGAGAGGTTGGTCCTGGAGATATTTCCATAACACAGGGGATGCTGGGGTTCAGCAACAGGAATTCCAAGTGACGAAAACATTAAAAAATTCAATTTTTTTTAAAAAAATCCAGTAAAAAGACCCCAAAAAGGCATCAAGAATAGGATATAAAGGTTTATAACCCAACTCAAATCCCATTTGTGGCCAGCGTGGCCAGCAGTGCTCCCAGCCTTCTGGGAGTGCTCCTCTTTCCCTCTGGGAAAGAACAAAATTCCCTAATTTTAGGGAGAGAGCTCCTGGAGCTATTGCCATACCTCAAGAGATGCTGAGGTTCAGCAACAGGAATTCCAAGTGACAAAAACATTAAAAAATTGAATTAAAAAAAAAAAAAATCCATTAAAAAGACCCCAAAACAAACCCCAAAAAGGCATCAAGAATAGGATATAAAGGTTTATAACCAACTGAAATCCCATTTGTGGCCAGCAGTGCCCCAGCCCTCCGTGCCCAGCTCACCCTGGCTGGCAGAGCTGATGCCCAGGTGGGTCAGGTTGGCAGCGAGGTTCCCGGCGCTGCTGGAGCTGCTCAGGGCAGGGAAGGCGGATTCCTCGGGGTCCAGGGGCGTGGGCAGGGGCGAGGGGAAGTGGATGTTGCTGAGGTCGGGCAGCGAGCCGCCCGTGTTGTGCGTGCCCGGGATCAGCGCCGCGGCGCTCTCCTGCTCGGCCGACGGGAAGATGCTGCAGAGAAAGGGAAAAAAAAATCCAAATTCACGGGAGTTTCACACTGGGCAGAGCTCGTTATCATTCGCTGTGCAAGGAGATTTTGTTAAATTTTTACTTGAAATTTTATGAAGATGCTTTAAAATTTTTATTTAAATTGTATTCAGATTTTTTAAATTTTTATTAAAATTGTATTCAGATTTTTTTAAATTTTTCATTAAAATTTTATTCAGGTTTTTTTAAATTTTTATTAAAATTTTATTCTAATTTTTTAGATTTTCATTAAATTTTTATTCAGTTTTTTTAAATTTTTATTAAAATTTTATTCAGATTTTTAAAATTTTTATTAAAATTGTATTCAGATTTTTTTAAATTTTCATTAAAATTTTATTCGGATTTTTTAAATTTTTCATTAAAATTTTATTCTGATTTTTTAAATTTTCATTAAATTTTTATTCAGGTTTTTTTAAATTTTTATTAAAATTTTATTCAGATTTTTAAAATTTTTATTAAAATTGTATTCAGATTCTTTTAAATTTTTCATTAAAATTTTATTCAGATTTTTTTTAATTTTTCATTAAAATTTTATTCGTTTTTTTTTAATTTTTTGTTAAAATTTTATTCTAATTTTTTAGATTTTCATTAATATTTTATTCATGTTTTTAAATTTTCATTAAAATTTTATTCAGGTTTTTTTAAATTTTTATTAAAATTGTATTCAGGTTTTTTTAAATTTTTATTAAAATAGTATTCAGGTTTTTTTAAATTTTTATTAAAATTTTATTCCGATTCTTTAAAATTTTTATTGAAATTTTACTAAGATGCTTTAAAATTTTTATTAAAATTGTGTTCTGATTTTTTAAATTTTCATTAAAATTTTATTCGGTTTTTTTAAATTTTTCGTTAAAATTTTATTCTAATTTTTTAGATTTTCATTAAAATTTTATTCAGTTTTTTTTAATTTTTATTAAAATTTTATTCAGATTATTTAAAATTTTTATTAAAATTGTATTCTGATTTTTTAAATTTTTCGTTAAAATTTTATTCCGATTTTTAAAATTTTCATTAAAATTTTATTCCGATTCTTTAAAATTTTTATTAAAATTTTACTAAGCTTCTTTTAATTTTATGAATATTTTGAATGGTTAAATGAAATAATTTCACCATTCAATACCTGCTTCCATGTATTTAACCAGAAAATTTCATTCTGAAGACATTTTTTACCTTTTTAAAACGTAATTAACAAGAAAAATTCATTAAAAAGACTTTTTGAAGCTTTTTAAAATGGATTTAACAAGAAAATTTCATTAAAAAGACTTTTTAAAGCTTTTTAAAATGGATTTAACAAGCAATTCCATACAAAAGGTATTTTTTGAGCTTTCTAAAAGATTTTTAATGAGAAATTCCATAAAGAAGATTTTTTTATAAGATATTTTTATAAGATATTTTTATAAGATGTTTTTATAAGATTTTTTTATAAGATATTTTATAAGATTTTTTTATAAGATATTTTTATAAGATATTCTTATAAGATGTTTTTATAAGATATTTTATAAGGTATTTTTATAAGATAATTTTATAAGATATTTTTATAAGAATATATTTTTATAAGAACATATTTTTATAAGAAGATATTTTTATAAGAATATATTTTTATAAGAAGATATTTTTATAAGAATATATTTTTATAAGAAGATATTTTTATAAGAATATATTTTTAGAAGATATTTTTATAATAAGATATTTTTATAAGAATATATTTTTATAGAATATATTTTTGTGTATTTCTCTATATATTTTTAATTTTTTTTTAATATTTTGATGTTTATATTTTTATTTCTGACCCTCAGAGGGTCCTATTTTATACCTAAAACCTTCCCCAAAAAATCCCAAAGCCACAGGATACTCAACCCACAGTTCTTCCTAAAGATTTCAATGTTTTTAAAATAAAATATTGCTGAGAACTCACTTGATTCCTGGAACTTCGCAGGATTTGGGTCTCGATGACCCAGTCTGGAACAGAAGGGAGAGACGTTTAAAGGCAAAGATGTTGCTGCAGGTTTTTGCCTCAAAGATATTCCCATTTATAAATTTAATTTCATCGTTTCTGTCGAAGATCTGGCAGCTCTTTAGAAGATATTTCTATTTTTTTTTTTGTGCTTTATTGCCACAAAAAATCTTCAATTTCAAGTTTCTCCTCACCCAAGCAGGCCTGTGCATTCACACCCCCATAAAATTCTCTTTCTGCTCTAAATGTTTATTATTTCTTTTTCAACAGAGCATTTTAATCTCCGATCTCAAACAGTTTATTGATATTGACAGTAAATAAAGCGTTTATTTATTTAAATATGTGCAGAAAATAAAATGTCTGGGCTTTGAAAGGTGCAATTCCCACCTTTTTAGTGTCCCAGCCTTGCTTAGAGAGGGCTTTGTCTGCATCAGAGCTTTCTTCCATTCCAGGCACAGTCAGCAATAAAACTAAAATAAACCAAAAAGGGATCATTAGTAATCAATAATAATAATATTTTTATTATTTTTATATATATAATATGTTATAATATATAATATGTTATAATATGTTATAATATATAATATGTTATAATATGTTATAATATAATATAATATGTTATAATATAATATAATATAATATAATATAATATAATATAATATAATATAATATAATGTTATAATATAATATGTTATAATATAATATAATATAATATGTTATGTTATAATATAATATGATATGATATGATATGATATGATATAATATAATATGTTATAATATGTTATAATATAATATAATATAATATAATGTAATATAATATAATATAATATAATATATATATTATATATAATACTTATATTATATATAATCATTAATAATAATAATAGTAATAGTAATAGTAATAATAATAATAATAATAATAACAATAATAATAACAATAAATAATCTTCAGCTTCAGGGAAATCTGACAAAGTTTAAATTCTCAAGGAGGGTGCAACACTTGCATTTTGTTGTTTTAAAAAACACCAAGATTCCTGAAAGCAGATTGAAGATTGTATTGAATTAATTATTAAATTAATGAGGTTTAAAAAAAAACCCCACACAAATAACAATTAAACCATTCTGGCTTCCCAGTTTCTCCTGCCCGGATGTCCCTGGAGGGGTTTATTTGGGATTTGGGGTTTATTTGGGATTTGGGGTTTATTTGGGATTTGGGGTTTATTTGGGTTTTTCCCATCTGTTGCAATGAAGTGCTGTGACCTGAACGATTCCAGCAGGGAAAATCCAATCCCTCCTCCCCGGCACGGAGAAAGAGCACCAAGCTGGGCAATTCCCCACACCCCAAAGACATTTCTGTGGTGTTTAAGGTAAAAAAAAACCCAACCAGAGAGAGATGAGTGAAGAAAAACATCCCACATGGGCACTGGAACTGCAGATTTCTGGAATTCTGGGTGGGATTCTGGAATCAGCTCCAGGAGCACCTGGGAGAGCTGCAGGGCACCTCAGACCTGTGCAAGGCTTGTGCTCCAATCCCTGCCTTATTTCAGCCTCGAAACATTTATTGAACAAGGAATTCCATAAAGAATGTATTTCTGAGCTTTTAAAAATGTATTTAATAAAGAATTCCATAAAGAAAACATTTCTGAGCTTTTAAAAATGTATTTAATAAAGAATTCCATAAAGAATACATTTCTGAGCTTTTTAAAATGTATTTAACAAGGAATTCCATAAAGAATAAATTTCTGAGCTTTTAAAAATGTATTTAATAAGGAATTCCATAAAGAATATATTTTTGAGCTTTTTAAAATGTATTTAACAAGGAATTCCACACAAAAGGTATTTTTGAGCTTTTAAAAATGTATTTAACAAGGAATTCCATAAAGAACATATTTTTGAGCTTTTAAAATGTATTTAATAAAGAATTCCATAAAGAATAAATTTCTGAGCTTTTTAAAATGTATTTAACAAGGAATTCCATATAAAAGGTATTTTTGAGCTTTTCGAAATGCATTTAACAAAAAAGTTTCAGGAAGAAAAATTTTTAAGCTTTTTAAAATGTATTTAACAAGGAATTCCATAAAGAATATATTTTTGAGCTTTTTAAAATGCATTTAACAAAAAAGTTTCATGAAGAAATTTTTTTAAGATTTTTGAAATGTATTTAACAAGGAATTCCATACAAAAGGTATTTTTGAACTTTTTAAAAATTTATTTAACAAGGAATTCCATAAAGACTATATTTTTGAGCTTTTTAAAATGTATTTCACAAGGAATTCCATAAAGAATATATTTTTGAGCTTTTTAAAATGTATTTCACAAGGAATTCCATACAAAAGGTATCTTTGAGCTTTTAAAAATCTTTTTAACAAGAATATCTCATTAAGAAGTTTTTTTTACGCTTTTTAAAAACGTTTTTAACAAGAAATTCCGTAAAGAAGATATTTTTATAAGGGTATTTCTGGCCCTCAGAGGGTCGTGTTTTGTACCTAAAACCTTCCCAAAAAATCCCAAAGGCACAGGATATTCAATGCACAGTTCTCCTTAAGGATCTCAGTGCTTTTAAAATAAAACATTGCTGAGAACTCACGGATTCCGTGATCTCAGGATTTGGGGTGAGCTCTGGGTGTTTGTTGAAGGATTAAATTTCGGAGTTTTCTTTAGGATCAGGGCACTTTAAGGCTGGAAAAGCCCTTTGGGATGAGCAATTCCCGATTTTCCCGAGCTGGGGCAGGGCCCAGCAGAGGGCACCAGAACTGAGGGTGCCAGAGCTGCTCCAGCCTGGAATTGCCCTGGGATCCTTTGGAATTCTGGGAACATTTGGAATTGTTCTGGGATCCAACCTGGAATTGCTCTGGGATTCTTTGGAATTGTTCTGGGATCCTTTGGAATTGTTCTGGGATCCAACCTGGAATTGTTCTGGGATCCAGCCTGGAATTGCTCTGGGATCCAGCCTGGAATTCTTCTGGGAACATTTGGAATTCTCTGGGAACATTTGGAATTGTTCTGGGATCCAACCTGGAATTGTTCTGGGATCCAGCCTGGAATTCTTCTGGGAACATTTGGAATTCTCTGGGAACATTTGGAATTGTTCTGGGATCCAGTCTGGAATTGCTCTGGGATTCTTTGGAATTCTTCTGGGATCCAACCTGGAATTGTTCTGGGATCCAGCCTGGAATTCTTCTGGGAACATTTGGAATTCTCTGGGAACATTTGGAATTGTTCTGGGATCCAACCTGGAATTGCTCTGGGATCCTTTGGAATTCTGGGAACATTTGGAATTGTTCTGGGATCCAACCTGGAATTCTTCTGGGAACATTTGAAATTCTCTGGGAACATTTGGAATTGTTCTGGGATCCAGCCTGGAATTCTTCTGGGAACATTTGGAATTCTCTGGGAACATGTGGGATTGTTCTGGGATCCAGTCTGGAATTGCTCTGGGATTCTTTGGAATTCTTCTGGGATCCAACCTGGAATTGTTCTGGGATCCAACCTGGAATTGCTCTGGGATTCCTTGGGATTCTTCTGGGATCCAACCTGGAATTCTTCTGGGATCCAACCTGGAATTCTTCTGGGAACATTTGGAATTCTCTGGGAACATTTGGAATTGTTCTGGGATCCAACCTGGAATTGCTCTGGGATCCTTTGGAATTGTTCTGGGATCCTTTGGGATTGTTCTGGGATTCTTTGGAATTCTTCTGGGATCCAACCTGGAATTCTTCTGTAATCCAGCCTGGAATTCTTCTGGGAACATGTGGGATTGTTCTGGGATCCAACCTGGAATTGCTCTGGGATCCTTTGGAATTGTTCTGGGATCCTTTGGGATTGTTCTGGGATCCAACCTGGAATTGCTCTGGGATCCTTTGGAATTCTTCTGGGATCCAGCCTGGAATTCTTCTGGGATCCTTTGGAATTGTTCTGGGATCCTTTGGGATTGTTCTGGGATCCAACCTGGAATTGTTCTGGGATCCTTTGGAATTCTCCTCCTCCCTGGGGATCCCCCAGCCAGGAATAAACTCGGGGTGGAGCCCCTGCTCCTCCCCTGTGTGTCCCTGATGAAATTCTGGGAATCCCACCCTGCTCCAGGAGCTCCTCCAGAGCTCTGGGGGAGCTGAGAACTCGGCACAGCCCAGAGGATCCCCCCAGGGCAGGAACGACAAAATTTGGGGCTCAGGAAAAACTCCTCCCTTCCTTTTGTGTCGTTTTTTCCTGGATTTCAGCACCCAGAGAGGTGAATGTGACCCAACTGCCGTGTCACAGGAAGTGTCAGCACTCCTGAATTTTACAAACACATGGAGCCCAATCCATGGGGATTCCACTGTTATAAATCTTTTTATCTTTTTTTTTTTTTTTTTTTCTGCTCACCTCTTTTCTGCTGCATGTCCTGTGACCCTCCTGAAAAGGATTCCTGCTGAGCTGGAGTCATGGTGCTCTGGTGCAAGGCAGAATCAGAATTTGTCCTGAGAGAAAGCAAAACCCACAATGTTTTTATTGTCAGCTTCACTAAATAAAAGAATTTTCCTCTCAGATAAAAGCAACAACTCGGTAAAACCTCAATACTGTGCATTAAAACCCAAAAATCTCTATATGGCAGAAACCAGGCAGAATTTCCTTGTGAAACAATCCATTTGCAGAACAATTAGTTCAAGTTTGAAGAGCAATTGTTTCAATAATGGGATTGAGAGGAACACGGGATAAATTGGTTGCCCTTGTTAGAACAGAGTTTTATCTGCTTTGTTCAGATTAAACATGATCAAATAATGCCATTTTTAAGCTGTTCAGCCATACTTTGGTTATGGTGGTGGTTAAAACAAACATTCCTGGTTGGGAGGAGGAAATGGAATGGTTCAGGATGTTGTGGAGATGGGAATTTTCATGGCCAGCACATCTCAGGATGAACTTTGTGAGTGTGGCCACCCTCAAAGTGTGACTCTGTGCTCCTTCCCACTGGAACATTCCCAGCCCAGCTTCTGCACCCAGAGAAATATCCAAGTCTTGGGCTGTGCCTGGGAACTTCTGCATTTTTACAGCTTTTTAAGGATTTTTGAAGATTAAACTTAAAGGATTTAAAACGGTACCATTAAATTAAAGGATCACTTGCAGACACCTTAATTTAAAAGCTCATCTAAAAGGAGCACTACTGAATTCAAAGCTGAGTTTCTGACTATGAAAAGGCACAAGTGCTGCAGGGTCAGAGAACACCCCAGACCCCCAGGATGGTGGCACCCACCTCCTCCAGCTGGTGTCCGACGGCGGTGACAGGTACACGGTGCCATAGGGGCAGCTGTCCACGTGGGCCAGGGTTAAGGCAGCAACACTTCCCACTCCAGCAGGAAATCTTTTCCCAAGGATAATTCCAATTATCCTGTCAGAACCACTAAACTCACAGATTCTCTACGGGGAGATGTAAAAGGATCTCAACTCAAAGTGTTATTTGGATTGTTGGAATGTTTGAGCAGTAAAAATCCTTCCTCCTTCTCCATGGATTTACCTCCTGGTGCCTCCACCCTCCTGTCACACATCCCCTCCAGCCCCAGCTGATTTTAAACCTGTCAGAAATGCTCGGCTCATCCTCGTCCCCAAATGCCAACAGCATGAATCAACCTGCACTGAAATGCACGAGGAGCTGCAAAGGAGAACCCTGGGCTGGGCTGGCTCAGCTCTGAAGGGAAACTCCCATTTCCCCAGGACAGCCCTGACCTTTCAGGAATCCTGGAATGGTTTGGGTTGGAATGAGAGGACGCAGAGCTGACACCCAATCCCACTGCCCATGTCACCCTTAAATGTCCCCAAACCAGCTCTGAGGACATCACTTGTCACTGGTGTCCACTTGGACACTGAGCTGTTGACCAGAACCCTTTGGGCACATCCATCCAGCCAATTCCTGATCCACTGATCCATCCTTCAAATCCAGTTTAGACACTGGATATTCCGTGGGACAGAGCCAAATGCCTCACACGAGCCCAGCTGATGATGGCAGCAACCCCATCAGAGAAGGCCACCAAATCCACCTGTGCCCTGAGGGAAGCCCTGCTGGGTGCCCCAATCCATCCAAGCATCCCTCAGCTCCACGTGGATCATCATCCCCACGGAAAGCTGAGCAAAGGTGAGCTCTTGCTTTACAAACAGGAGGTGTTTAGGGAATAGATCGTGGCTTGGGGAAAGCAGGGACATGGAGCTGGGAATGGACTCTGCTGCTGGGGGAGGAGGAGAAGGGACCCGTGGGGTGGTGGGCACCCACAGGGGAGCTGAAGGGACCCGTGGGGTGGTGGGCACCCACAGGGTGCAGAAGGGATGGTGGTGGTGTGGCACCCCCAGGGGAGGAGAAGGGACCCGTGGGGTTGCTGTGGCACCCACAGGGGAGATGAAGGGACCTGAGGTGGTGATGGACACCCACAGGGGAGCTGAAGGGACCTGTGGGGTGGTGTGGCACCCACAGGGTACAGAAGGGCCTGTGGAACCCCCAGGGGAGCAGAAGGGACCTGAGGGGGTGGTGGGCACCCACAGGGGAGGAGAAGGGACCCGTGGGGTGGTGGGTACCCACAGGGTGCAGAAGGGATGGTGGTGGTGTGGCACCCACAGGGTGCAGAAGGGACCCGTGGGGTTGGTGTGGCAGCCCCAGGGTGCAGAAGGCACGCTGCTGGTGTGGCACCCACAGGGTGCAGAAGGGATCTGTGGGGTTGGTGTGGCACCCACAGGGTGCAGAAGGGACCCGTGGGGTTGGTGTGGCACCCACAGGGTGCAGAAGGCACGCTGCTGGTCTGGCACCCACAGGCTGCAGAAGGGACCCATGGGGTGGTGTGGCACCCACAGGGTGCAGAAGGGACCCGTGGGGTTGGTGTGGCAGCCCCAGGGTGCAGAAGGCACGCTGCTGGTGTGGCACCCACAGGGTGCAGAAGGGACCCATGGGGTGGTGTGGCACCCACAGGGTGCAGAAGGCACGCTGCTGGTGTGGCAGCCCTGCTCCCAAGGATATCTGCCGGCCGTGCTTGTCCACGGAGAGCGGGCGGCGGTGGGGCGAGCCCAGGCGGTTCCGGTCCCGGTACACTCTGTCCACCAGCCCGTGGTGCCGCGTGGTCCTGCTCGTGTCCAGCGCCGACGACTGGAACGGGGTCTGGGAGAGACACAGGGGTTACCCACAGGGAAACAGCCCCAGCCTGCCCAGAGCCTCCTCCTCCTCCTCCTCCTCCTCCTGTGCCAGGCTGGCTCGCTCCAAGGAATCAGAGTCAAAACAAGATGTGCGCCTTGTGCGGTTTTGTTTTCCCTCCGACAGCTTTTTGGGAAAGCTGCCTCCTCCAGAAGGGGCCGTGCTGGAGCTGCCCTGGCCTGGCCCAGCGCTGCCCTGGCACCTTGGCACCCCTGAAGCCCCGGGGCTGAGCGTGGCAGGAGCTGCCGGGCGCTGTCCACATGCCCTTGGTGCAGCATGCAGGGTGCACGGGAGGAACATGCCGACATCCAGAGCCCGACCCGAGGGCAGGAGATGCAGGGAGGAGCTGCACGCTGAGCTCAGCATGCCCCAGGACACGCTGCCTGCTCTCAGGCTGCCTCTCACCCCTCCTCGCAGCAGATTTATTTGAAGGGGACACTGAGAGAATGAAAAGAAAAAGAAAAGCAGTTTCCTTCCTCCTCTGTCGGATGGTTTTGAAGTGATTTTCAGCTCCTTCAGTGACCCGAGGTGGGATGATCCCACCTGGACTCTTATCTCACTGACATCCTGAGCAGATGATTTCAGAGCAGGAGGATGGCAGGGGAAGGACAGGGAAGATGAATTCCCAGGCTAAACTGGAAAACTTTCACATTTTCCACAGCCCTTCCCAGGGTGTACCGAGGGGGGGACAAAGGAAGTACCGAGGGGTCAATCTCTGCTCGTACTCCACCAGCAATTTATGGGTCTCCAGGGAGAAAAATCCTCCCCAGCCCTGCACTCCCTGCCAATGTGAACAGCTTTGCTGAGTCCCTCAACACCATCTGTTTGGAAATCCAAAATTTCCTCCTCCATTCAGGTGCTGCACGTGGCAAATGCACTGTCCTGTCTGCCAAGCCATGAAACCATCTGGCTTCCACATTCATCCTTTTTCTTTTGGGCTTTTTTTTTTTTTTCTTTTCTTTTTTATTTCCAAGTGTCAGCTTTGGCTGTTGAAAAGATTATTTCTACAAAGCTTTGCATTTATTTTGAAAGGCTTTGTTTGTATGAACTTTTTAAAGAGTCTTTCTGCTATTTTAAACTCTTTTCTCTTCAGCAAATATTGGGCTCCTCACCCTCTCTGCACACACAGGCTGTGTTAACAGAGCTGCAGAGGGGCTGTGGTGTTTATTTTCTCATTTCAGGGCCAACATTTTATATGCAGCAGAATATTTAAGGCAACAGGGGACTAGAAAGGAGCACAGTGACTTTTTACAGGACTCTCAGCACTTCAGATCTTTGGGTTTGTGCTTCACTTCCTCACTTGGCTGAGAAATCTCAACTAGAATCTCAATTTTAAGGGTTTTAAATTCAAAGACGGTGCTTTAATCTCTGCTGCAAGCACTGAGCAACAATCCCCACACACAAGTGGGAATATTCATCATTCCAAAGTGACAAAAGGTCTCAAACTCCTCCTTTTTTTCTGTTGTTACAGCCCAAAAGGCAGCAAAACTTGCAAATACGTGCTTGGAAGGTCAACAGGAAAAGCAATTTCCTATGTCACAGTGCTGCTAAAAAAGGAGCAGCCAGCCCTGAGCACAGGGCTCACCTGGAATTTAAAGGGAGGCCAAAGCATAAAATTATAAAGACAAAAAGTTCCGTGTAAAAACAGCTATTTCTTAGGATTCTGCCTTTTATTGGCACAATTTCCTTGTTAAAAACACAATAAAAATCTCATTTGAGTGCAGCAGTGGCACAAATAAACACAGAATGTGTCCCAAATCAGGGTTACAGTTTATAGAAAGAGGGATTTTGGGGCAATGCTGTTCCCTGCCTTTCCAGGAATCCAGATCCCAAAAGAATCCTGAATTCAGGGAACCAGAAACACCTGAGGAAATGGATATCACCTCCAACAGGTCTGGCTTCTCTCAGCAACCTTCCTATAAAATTTATTTAGAGCCAAAAACCAGGTCAACGTTCCTGGATTAAAATTCCCCATCTCTGCATGGCATGAGATATTTAACTCTAGGGGGAAAAATGGATTAAAAACAATGAATAGATCTGAGCATTGATTGGATTTGGGAAAATGAAGAACTAAAAGGGTTTCACTCCCCTGAAAAACCTTCAAGGGTTTGAGACCAGACCCAAAACCCCCCAAACCATGAAAAAAGCAGCTCAATACAGACAGGAAGGAAAAAGCTCAGTGCTCTCCAAGTGTCCTTTTAGGATTTATCAGGAAATAAACCCAGGAGAGGTGGATGAGGGGGAAGGAGGAGTGGTACCTACTGCTGGTTGATGTTTTGGTGCCTCCTGGTGCCAAGCAGGATTTGGGAATTCATTCTGCCCTTCCCCATGGATTTAAACATGCAGGCTGAGTGCACATGCTCAGAGATTGCTGAAACCACAGGCCAAGACTGAATAATCCACTGGCTGCACCAAAGAAACCCCCAAAAAACCAGAAATAACCACATGACAGCAAGTCCAGGGAGGCTGCACAGGAATTATTTGCATGTTCCAGACTGGGATGCATGGCAAAACCTGGATTTGTGTGGCAGCCCTGCAGTCCTGTGGAGCTGGGGGTGAACCAAATAAATCCTGTGCACAGCAGAGCAGGTGTGCAGAAATACGTATCCACCTGGGCAAACAGGACCAGTCCTAAATACGTATTTGCACAAACCTAAAAACTTGTTTACCAAAGAGACAGGAACTGCTCCAAAGGCTTCAGCCAGAGCTCCGTTGTGCTGCAAATCAAAGAAGCAGAAGATGCTCAGACACCAACGCTCTCAGCAGGCACAACCACCCAGGCTCTGCCTTCACACCATCCCAGAGTCGTTTGCAGTCGTGTCTTGAGCTTCAGACTGGAAAAACCTGGGAAGCTTTTCCCCCCTGCTACAAACACATGGGGTTGTTTTGTTGCTTGTCACCATTTGTTATCTGGAACAACATCGATTTCGGTTTGTTTTTTTTTTTTTTAGAGAGTGTGTGTGGGAAAAAAATATAGCAAACCCCCAGGGTTTAAGGATAGTTTGTTTCTGTCTCCTCCTCCAGTCATTCATAAATTTTTGAATATTCCCTTTTCAGCAGTCAGGATTAAAACAGTCCAGGTAAAAACCACCAGTGATGGCCATTGAGCACAGAAATACTGAAATATTATTGTTTAAAAGGAATTCTTAACCTCCTTAACAAAAAGCTGAAGAGAAAAGCTTGAATAGAGCAGATATTGTGGAGTAACACTGGGGACTTCAATCCACTACAAACCTCTGCTCTGTATTCCCCAAAGAATTAAAGATTAAAATAGACTTTTGCCTCTCCTCTGGCACAAGATTCAAGGTTTTAACCTGCCCAAATTCAGCTGTCTGCACCTATTTCAAGAAGCAGTTAGAGGAGGTCACCAAGAGTTTCTCCATCTTTATTAAGCAGCCTTCATCACAAAACCACAAACTGCAAAATTTCCTTCCCACCACATCCTCGTGAGCTCAACTGTAACTCTGACTGCTCAAAAAAGGAAAACTAATGCAGAAATGTTCATTATTTTGACCGCTCTAAATCAACTAAATGTGCAAATCAGGAGTCCACAAAGGATCCACCAACTAATCCTGTCCTTGGACAACATCCTCTGTCCAAACGTGCTTCAAACAGCAAAATATTCACCTGAAACTCTGATTTTCTGTTTAAGGTGCATCGTCCCTGGAGTCACAAAACCCAGCCAGGACATTCTTACATCTCCTTTCCAGCCAGCCCAAAAAAAAGTGATTATTCTGATACCACTTTTTGTCCCACTGCTCTTCTCCTCTCCCAAAATTCCTCCCACAGAACATGCACATCAATTCCTCCACCCCCCAGCCCCCAACATCATCTTTATTTCCTCCCATTTTGCTTTGAATTTACAGCATCTTCCCAGATTTCATCAGGAATTACTGACCCCAAAGCCTCACAACCAGGGACAGGAGAACTAAAATCTACCACAATCAACACTAAAAAATACCCACACATCCCAACCCCACCAGAAGTTTTTAAATGCTGACTTCTGGACCAGCAGCTGCCTGGGAGGGCACACCAGCATCCAAGCCCAGAATTCATCAGCAAATCCAAGGAAAAAGCCTCTGAACTCACCTGGAAGGGGAGATCCATGGCACTGTTCCCAATCTGGTTCACATTTGGCAATGACCCCCCGTAGTACTGGCCACGGCTCTGCCCCAGTTGCAAATATTGGGTTTTCTGCAGCTGTAGCTGAAAGAAAAGAAGGAAGAAAATACAATTTCAACTCTTATAGCCAGCACAACTTGACACTGCGATCACTGAGAGTGGAAATCATTAAAAGGCATCAATCCAACTTTTACAAAGGAGGGTCGACCTTCTCCACAAGTTTCTTGCAGCAGGAAAATCCCTGGAGAAAGAGCAGGGAGAGATTTCCGAGGAAAAGGCAAAGCCAGGTTTTCAAACAAAGGACAGAGAGGTTTGCACAGAAAACCCCTTCAGCCAAGGAATAATCAAACCACCACCAAGAATTCCCCGTGGGACAGCTCCACATGGATGGTCTGCAGAGCTTCCCTGAATTCCAGGTATCACTGTCCAGTAAAATATTCCAGGTGTTTGCCCAGAGCTGGAGACATTGCTGGATGTTCAGCTGGGATGCTCAGGGGAGCTCAGGGTGTTCAGGGGAGCTCAGGAATGTTCAGGGGTGCTCAGGGGAGTCAGGGGAGCTCAGGGTGCTCAGGGGAGCTCAGGGATGTTCAGGGGAGCTCAGGGTGTTCAGGGGTGCTGAGGAATGGTCAGGGGAGCTCAGGGATGTTCAGGGGAGCTCAGGGGTGCTGAGGAATGCTCAGGGATGTTCAGGGGTACTCAGAGGTTCTCAGGAATGTTGAGGATGTTCTGGAGTGCTCATGGATGTTCAGGGGTGCTCAGGGATGTTCTGAAGCTCAGGGATGTTCAGAGGAGCTCAGGGATGTTCAGGGGTGCTCAGGGATGTTCTGGGGTGCTCAGGGATGTTCTGGAGAGCTCAGGGATGTTCAGGGGTGCTCAGAGGAGCTCAGGGATGTTCAGGGGTGCTCAGGGATGTTCTGGAGAGCTCAGGGATGTTCAGGGATGTTCTGGGGTGCTCAGGGATGTTCTGGAGAGCTCAGGGATGTTCAGGGGTGCTCAGAGGAGCTCAGGGATGTTCTGGGGTGCTCAGGGATGTTCAGGGGTGCTCAAGGATGTTCAGGCATGTTCAGGGATGCTGCAGGTGCCCACCCCACACTGCCAGCACCCAGACAGGATTGCAGAGAAAAGGCCCAGCCTGTTCACTCCATGCCAACACTCTGGGGAGTATCCATGGAGGATCACAGAATTCCAGAATGATTTGGGCTGGAAGTGACCTTAAGGATCATCTCATCCCACCCCTGCCATGGGCAGGGACACCTCCCACCATCCCAGGCTGCTCCAGCCTGGCTTGGGCACTGCCAGGGATCCAGGGGCAGCCACAGCTGCTCTGGGAATTCCATTCCAGGGCCTCCCACCCTCCCAGGGAGGAATTTGATATTAAAACAGTCCCTGAGTACAAGCTCACCCTGAGCACAGCTCACGCATTTTCCTGACATTCAAACAATTCCTAGAAAACTCAAAGACCTTTTATGCAGAGAATTTTCCCCAGAAGCCAGCAATTTCCAACTGCACAAAATCTCTGTGCTTCAGCTGAGGGACCAAACTAATCCCTGACTCAGGAGCTGGCTCTGGAGGTGAAACCTCCCCACAGAGCTCAGAATGCCAGGATCCCTGAGGTGGGAAAACAGCTCCAAGGTCCTGTCCAGACTTTGCCAGGCTGCTCCCAAAACCTCAGCTCTTAGGGCAAGACACCACCCACACAGTGCTTGAGGGGTTTTTCCTTAAAAAAAAGGGCAGATAAACCCCCCAGGCTGAAGATTTAGAAAATATTCCCAGTTTTCCCTATCAAATGGCTCGGAATGGTCCCACATGAGGAGCAGGAAAGGCCCCTTTGCTTTTCTTGTGCAATATTTTGCCACGCAATTCCTGAAGCGAGACGTGAAATTAGAGAAACCCTGTGTTAGTATCACTTAATGAGTCACAGCCCCTCCAACTCAGAGCACAAAAAGCACAATATCAGAACTAGCTGTGCTTTTTCCTTGGCCCCTGCATATGTTTTTGTTGTTAAAAAAAAAAAAAATAGAAAGAAAAAAAAAAAAAAAAAAGCCTTGTTTGGGATTTGGGCCAAACATTGAAGTAACTATTTCAACAGGTGTTGGTTTCCTTTCAAGAACCTCCAAAAGGCACTCAGGGAGGAGGGGGTGGCTTTGTGTTTTTTTAGGATTTTGGGTTTTTCTCAGGATATTCCCACCTCAAAGCAGCACAGCACAGGGAGGTCAGGAGCATTTGTCTTTCTTGCTGCACTTCCATGGAAATGAGGCGACCCAAGAGCTGGGGAGGCCGGGCTGTTCAGTGCCTCGGCTGCACCGTTGATTTTAGCAAGGATAAACACTCCTGGAGATGCGTGCCAGAAATAAGAGCAGAGATTGCTGCTCTCATCCATCAGCACACCGGGGAGAGCTGGGCTGGCTGCTCTGCTCAGCTCCTGCCTTTCAGGAGAGAGTGGCCCCCAGACTCCGCATTTATTGGAGCCCATCAACAACTGCCACTTGCAATCTGGGAAGATCAAGTGGAAGCAGAGCAGGATTTGTGTCCTGAGCGCCTCCGAGCTCCGCCTTTTGAGCTGCAAGAAAACTTTTGTTTGAATCTTAGGAGCTTGCTGTCATTCCAGCAGGAAATCAGGAGTGAAATCAGCTCTGGTTTTTCCCTTCTCTGCAAAAAAAAAAAACAAAGCTGCAAATTTCTCTCATATACCTCAGTGCACAGTGGGAAGCAGCATCAAAATCCAGAATAAAAGTTTGGGAAGGGACCTTAAATATGATTTAATTCCACCCCACACCTTCCACTATCCCAGGCTGCTCCAGCCTGGCCTTGGACACTTCCAGGGATGGGAAATCCACAATTTCTCTGGGCACTCTGAGCCAGGGCCTCCCCACCCTTTAGGAAAACAGATGCTGTGACCAAAATGAAATTTCATTTTCCTCTCCATCCACCCTGCGAGGAGGAGCAGGTACATGGCACAACTGGGGCTGAGGATTTGAGAGGGCTTTGAATTGAAAAGAAAATAACAAAAAGGAAAAGCCTTTTCTGAACAGAAAAATTGCAATTACTCTGGAAATGCTAACGAGTGTCAGGGCAGCCCCAGGGTTATCTCCTGGGGTTGGATTCAATTAGTGCAATTTGGATTCTGGATGAATTTAGACAGGGGAGGATGACAAGGAATTACTGAGTGCTCACCAGATTTATTAATTTCATGAAGCACCAGAATTTGGTGGCTCTACATTGCAGCTTTTCCATCTCTCTGTGGTGTGGCCAAGAGCAGCTCCCTGACAGCTGAAAATATTGCTAAATATCCCAGTTCCTTCCCAAGGAAGCTTTTGGTAAGGAAGCAGCTTTTGCTTGTTAAACCACTTTATTTCTACTTGGTTTTCTTGTTCTGAAGAAATGCTCCCCAAACACCAGATCCAAATGGAATCTGTAATTTTCCTTCCACCAGCCTTTCTCTTATTCCTATTTTTTTTCCTTTAAAATTCAATAAATCATGAAAAATCACATAATTGATGTGAATATTTATATGAAATACCTCAATTTTTCCATTTGGGTTACAGTTTGCTGGACACACAGCTGTGTTTGTAGGGAGAGATTCAGGTTCTACAATTAAAAAAATAATAAATAAAGACAGAAACAAAACCCTAAATACAAATCCGGTTTTCCTACAGATTTTCTAATATGCAGATAGGAATTAAACAAAGCATTTATTAAGAATTCAATACTTGAAGTTACTGAAATTCTTCCCTGAAAAATTCTGAGTAAATTACAAATTTGTGGGCAGAACTTATTGGGAAATTTGGCAGTTTGGGCACTGTAAATCAACTCAAATCCACAGTAAAGGTTTTTCTTAAAATGCCTTTTTTAACAGATGAGATGTGGACTGCCAGAACGATAATAAAAGGGTGGAGTGTCCGTTTGATAAAACCCCAGATATCTGATGACTACAGGAAGCAAAGATTTGGTGATAACAGCTTTTGCACTGCCTTGCAGTTTCCACACTGAGCTTTCTTATAATTTCATTTTTTACCCTTTAAAAAAAAAAACCCTTCCTCTTTAGAACCTCCAGCCTAATAAGCAGCAAAACCAGCGCAGATTAAAATTAGAAAAGTATTATTAAAGCTTAATTGGGCCTTCAGTTCTGCAGGCAGGATTTAGTGGGAGTTTTAGAGGCTGCATTACTGGGAAATCCCGTTGTGCCAGGCTGAGTTTGCTTGGGCAGGGATGGATTTCCCAGGAATTCTCAGCTGGAGCAGCCAGCCCTGCTGGGTGCAGGATTGGGGATTGGTGTCAGGAGTGGATTTGGGATGTGAGGAACTTGCCAGAGAGGAAGCAGAAGAAAAAGAGGCTCCTCAAGTCCTGGTGTGGCTTCTCTCTGCAGCTGGGATTAAACAGCAAGTCAAACAAGCTGCAGCTCCTGCTGCCATCCCAGGGGATTGGAGCCTTCAAAGGGAGATTTCTCCCCATCCACAGTCCTCGTGTTGATAAGAAAAGCAAATAAAAGCTCAAAAAGAAAGAGACCTTAACAGCCATTTAATAATTGGGGGTTAGATTTAGTGGCAGTGCTGCCACGAGCTACAAATCACCTCATGAACCCTTGAATTATTTAAAAAGTTCTTTAAGGTGCCAAAAACTCTCCAACCACCCAGACTTTGGCTTCTCAAGGGAACCTTTTTCTGTTAACAGTCCAAAATTCACACTAAAATTCGAATTTTAAAAACTCAACGCTTGCTACTTAAATAATTACTAAAATTTGAGTAGCAATGAATAAACATTGAAAATAAAAATGAATACACATTGAAATAACTGCTCGTTTATGAGCCCACCCTCCCTGAAAACTGCCTGAGATTTATTTTCTTTAATGCAGTGAGGAAAGAATCACAAATGAGTGAGAAAAAATCCTGGTAAACCAAGGAAAAGGGGATTTCTGTGTTGGCCACACTTTTGGTAATTCCAGCAGCTGAAAATTAAAATCAATAATGAGCAGACACAAAGTTCTGAGCACAGAACAAGTTTCAGGGGGCAGAGGATTTGGTTTTAGATCCCAAACTGTTCCCATCTCAGGGATCCTCCTGGAAAATGGGAATAATCCCAGCAGGGGGATGTTGGAAAGGCTGTTCTGGAATTCCTCACAGTCCTTCCCTGCAGGTTTAATTCTCTCATCAGCAACTCAAAAGTCTGAGTGGAGCTCCAAGCCTGGAATAATCCAGGGAAAAGTGGGAATAAATGAAGATATTCCAAATATTCCAGAGGCTCCCAGTCAGCCACCAGCACCTCTGGATGCCACCTGGGGAGTGAGGATAAATGAATTAAAATATCCTGCTGCTCCCAGAGATGAATGAAGGTTGGGAAGACTTTTGGACTTTTTAATCTCTACTCAGTGAATACTGCTTGTTCTTAAAATTTTATCATGTTTTGGATAATTTATTGCAAATAATTACAAATACTTCCATTATTTACATGTTACTGATATAAATTCACTCATGCTGTTATCAAATATTCAATGGCTGAAGAGATGGATTTGCAAGTTTAGCTTTTTATTTTAATTTCCCACGCAATTAAAAATTAATATTGTGAAATCTAGCAACAGCAATATTTTCACCTCAGCAGGCACCTGTAATATGTAAATAATGGAGTTTATCTTCAATGCCCTGATAAATGAGGGAAATAAATCTTATGGTGCAAAGCCACATGTTTGAAATTGTCTTTCAGAGCGCCTCAGAGAAAGAAAAAAGGTGTGATAACAGCAAACCACAGCTCAAATTCTGTGATAAAACACCCTGATCCTCTAGGAAAGGGCTTGAGCCAGAGGGAGATAAAAAATATCTGCAACTCCTGCGAGGTGAGCAGGCTGAGAGATAAAAAAGGGGGCTCTGAAATCCCAAGCAGTGCCTGTGTGAACACAAAGGAGCCCCTGCAGCTGCTGAAAAACCTCTCCAGAATTAAGGCAGAACTGCAAATTCCCTGCTCTGACAGAGGAGAAGGAGGTGATGGAGTCAGTTCTTATCTCCAGTCTGTGATCACCTGAGGAAGGCATTCCCACCCTTGGGATTTGGGACTCCAACCAGGGCTTTTTTTTTGGGGAATAATCAACATTCCATGGCCACGAGGAAGAGGGAAGGGGATGCAGAGGCAGCTCCTTCGCTCTCCCAGCCCCATTTGTCAGGATAAAGAGCAGAGGAGCCTGTGCCTCTGTCTGACTGGGCTGTCACACTCAGGAAGAGGCAGATTTCTAAAGTCACCGATTTCCTGCAGTTTCCAGCCGTGCTCCAAGAGCAGCAGAGGCTCCAAAGGCACAGCTGTTCCTCCCAGGAAGGAGGGGAGAGGAAATGAAGGCTGAAGTTGAGAGGAAAGGGATAATCCACAGTGAGAGCAGCTGCTCTGCCTGCCTCGCTTGGGACTCCAGAGATTCCAGCAGCGGCTTGGAACAAAATGTTTTGCAGTGGTTTGGAGGGGGTGTTTTGAATTTTCAGGGTGTTTTTAAGTGTCATGAAAGTGAAGATTTGAAGGCTGGCTCTGGACAGAGGAGTGAGGACAAGCCCAGGAAAAGTTTCCCTTGTTGCCTGTGCCAATCCTTGCTGGGCTCCCAAGGATCCTGGTGTCCTGGAGCGATGGATTTTGCAGGGAATGGGACAAGCAAAGCCAAAACAGGAAGCCAAATGTCTACTAGAAACAAAGTGAAAATTACCCCGAAAAACTGCAGACATATGGGATGAACTGGATGTGACCCCAGGCTCGTGGAACTGCTACATCATTGTTTACTCCTCCAGCACCACAACTGTCACTGCAGTCACTTTTAAGGATTTGTTCCATTATCCCATCGCCGTGTCAGGACACAAACACGGCTCTCAGGCCAAGCAAACGCAGCCAGGAAGAACAAAAATGTAGGAAAAGGCCCAAAAAAAGAGCATTTTTGTTGCTTTTTTTTTTTTTTTAAGGGAAGGAAGCTGTTGTAATATCTTGGAATTTAGCAGGCACAAAAGAGCAGCAGTTTTGTTTCTGCCACTGAGACACTTCCCAAGCAACTCCTTCCTCAGAGCTGAGCTGAGAACATGAGGCCAGCCTTGATTTTCAGGGATTTTTATTTTCACTGCTAAAACACCCAAATTTTCTCCGAAACTTCAAAAATTAGCAACAAAACGGGAGGTGACACCTCCAAGGACCAGGAGCAAAGGGTTGTGCTGCTGCCTGGGATTGTTCCAGCTCCCACCAGCTCAGCACAGAGCAAAGGGGGAGCAAAATCTTCCTCTTCCATCTCCTGCAATGAAACGGGAGCTCCATGGAAAAACAAACTGGGATTCAGAAAAAGCTGTTTTCATCATGAGAGTAATAAAAACTACCAGGCACAGGGAAGGGCACGGCGAGGCAGCTGACTTGAGACTTTGTAAATCTGATTATTTTTAAGGTTACCTGATAGTATTGCTTCAATCCTGCACTTCCAGTGGCTTCCCAGGAAAATCCTGAGGGCTCAAAAGCTGCAACACCTGCAGGAGGCCCCTGCAGCTGCTGAAAAACCTCTCCAGAATTAAGGCAGAACTGCAAATTCCCTGCTCTGACAGAGGAGAAGGAGGTGATGGAGTCAGTTCTTATCTCCAGTCTGTGATAAGCTGAGGAAGGCATTCCCACCCTTGGGATTTGGGACTCCAACCACTCATTTTTGTAGGCTGCATGTCCAGGAAGCAGAGAATTGGGAGGCAAGGATCCCTTCTTCTTTGTTATCATCAAACTTTGGGCACTTGGGTGACTTCTGGAGAACAGGAGACAGAGCAAACCCAAAAACAACCCCAAAAAGGAACCCCAAAAAGGAGAGACACAGCCCTACCCCACACAGCTGAGGTACAACACAGCACCCACTATAAAACAACCTAAAATAAATTTCTCACAGAAAAGTCTGACTTAAAGGGACCATTACAGTCAACCTAAAATAAATTTATTGCAGACTAAACTGAGTTAGAAGGGATCCCATCAGGATCAAGCTAAAATGAATTTATCACAGAACAGGCTGAGTTAGAAGGGACCTATCAGGATCAAGCTAAAATGAATTTATCACAGAAAAGGCTGAGTTAGAAGGGACCCACCAGGATCAAGCTAAAATGAATTTATCACAGAACAGGCTGAGTTAGAAGGGATCCCATCAGGATCAACCTCAAATAAATTTATCACAAAACAGGCTGAGTTAAAGGGATCCACCAGGATCAAGCTAAAATGAATTTATCACAGAACAGGCTGAGTTAGAAGGGACCCACCAGGATCAAGCTAAAATGAATTTATCACAGAACAGGCTGAGTTAAAAGGGATCCACCAGGATCAAGCCCAACTCCTGGCCACGCACAGGACACCCCAAGAATCCCAACTCAGAACTGCAATCCAAATGATCCTTTGCTAAGAGCATTACAGCCCAATAAATTCCATTCATGAGAGCTGGGATGTTATTGATCAGCAAAGCAGGAATCAGCTGAGCCCTGGCCAAGCCCCAGCGCTGCACTTTGAGCGCTCCAAGAGAGCCAATTATTACTCATGAGTTCATGTTTTCTTCACCTTCCTGTTGAAGAGATTATTTAAGACCTCAAATCACTTAACTGGATTGTTTTGTCCTCTTATGAGTCATCTCCAAATTCCAAGGCCCCATTAGATTCTCCTTCAGGAGCTGCAAGCAGCTCCCCAGCTTGCCTGAGCTATAAAACCGTGAGGAAACGGGGCTGTAAAAATCAGCCAGGCTCGCAGCTCTCCCCCAGCTGCCTCCTCCAATTCCTGTCAAAGTGGAAAGATCTCACACCCCAACACTATTTACAACCCCCCCCCAAATCCACAGCACACTCAAATCCTTTTTTTTTTTACATAAATAATTTTTTAACAAGAAAAAGACATTTTTTTTTTCACAAGAAAAATCAATTTTCTCTTGTGAGCCCAAAGAAAATGAACCAGAAAGAGGAGGGGAGAGGGGAGGTAATTTAATACTGTGATAATTTTTTATTTCTGTTTTATTTCTTTTCTAATCTCCTAACAGTAAAAACAGAGAAAAACTGCATTTTCCTCCCCAAAATGAATGAATATGAATCACTGGGTGGTCGAGGGCAAAGAATCATTAGGAACACACCTTGCAGGATTTAAATAAATAAACAAAGGCACAATAATAAAGAATTCAACTTAATGCACAGGCTGCGACTCGGTGTTTAAAACCACTTTTGCTATTTCTGGTGAACAAAGGTTTACTGTTTAAAACTTCACAGTCACAACTGAGCAGCAAAAACAGGATACAGCAAACTGGAGCCTTAAAATAGTGACTATTCTTCCGAGTTGTGCTCTATCGCCGGGCAGGGAGCCAAGCAAAGCTACAACAGGCACCAAACCTGATTTGAGAGCTTTGAAAAACAAACCCCAGCCCGTGGCAGCGCAGAGAGTGGCACCCTCCTTCCCTGCCAGGCTTTCAGTGAGAGGCAGGCGTGGATGCTGCTGATAATTCAACAGAGAGCACAGGAGAGGGCTGGAAGCTTGTTTATTATTTGATATCCAGAAAGGAAAAAATTCTTTTTGGTTCTATTTAGATGGAGCTCGACACTCTCCAATTTTTTTGTTTATTTTTGTCAGTGTTATTAGGTAACAATGAATTGTGCAGAGAATTGGGAGGCAAGGGTCACTTTGTCTTTGTTATCATCAAACTTTGGGCACTTGGGTGATTCGTGGAGAGCAGGAGACAAAGCAACCCCAAAAACCAACCCCAAAAACCAACCCCAAAAAGCAGAGACACAGCCCTGCCCCACACAGCTGAGGTGCAACACTAATTACTACAAAGCAACCTAAAAATAAATCAATTTATCACAGAAAAGGCTGAGTTAAAAGGGACCTTCTTTTTTTTAAAGCAAATATTCCTTCTGAGCAGGGATCTAGAGAACGCCAGGAAACAATTGTCCAGCTTCAATAAAAAGCTCCTCAACCATCCCCATCCCTCCTATTGAAATGCCTCAGAAAAGCTGAAATAAAAGCAGAGATGCCCTCATTAAGTAAGATGAAAATAGCTTTTATGTTCCATTTTTTATTTTTAGCTAAAGAATGAAAATTCAGTTATGTAACCCTACAAGTTTCGTAAATTAGGAGCCAAGCAGGGCATGTTTGCACTCTTTGGGGTTCAGGGCCACCTCACTCTGCCCTCAGAGTGGCCAAAAGCTACAGAAAATTGTTTGTGGCTTGAAAATGTGGCATCAGCCAACCCTTCAGGTACCAAAAATATCCAAAATATGCTCAGAGTCCAAATTCTTCGAATGCAAAAGGCTCATTCAGCACAATCATCTCCCTGAACCAGAGGCAAATCTAATTACAAGGAGAAGGTCAATCAGACATTTGAGTCTGAGCTGGCTGCTGGAAACTTGTGCAGTATTTCAGATATTAAATAAATATTAAATCAGATCTTTTCTATCCCTCTTGCTGCCAGGAATACAATCAACACCGAGACTCTGCAAGGAATCAAAAAGTGAGAAGTCAGGGGATGAAACAATCCCTGCCTTCCCTTCTCCCACGGAGGTTTTTTATTCCTTTAATCCAGCTTACAGATGTTGAAATCCCACTTTGAGGCTCCAGAGCTGGGAAAATCTCCTGCACAGCTTCACCAGCTGCTCCTCCAACAGCTCTGAAGAGGCCCCATCCTGTCACCAACAACTGCTCCTCTGTCTGAGGTGGGAGCTATCACCATCTGCCTGGAAATTCATATTTTTTGGGATATCAACTCCAATTCCCTCCCCTCCGAGACCTCGGCCATCCAAGGAAAATAATATTCACATAAACAGTACTAGCTGGGTACCAAAATTAATTGCAAATTCATCTGACAGAGCTGCAGTGTGCAGTTAACACATCTTACTGCTCTGGAGTGATAAGTAACCAGAGTGAAACCACCAGTGAGCAGCTCAGCAGGGACAGCACAGAGGAGATTTTCCCAATCATCAGGAAAAGTGATAGACCAGGCAAAGGAAGGAAAAGGCACTTGGAGAAAACCTGCCTGTGAAGCAGAGACTTTCAGCCAGGGCTGGGGAATTCTTGCTGCAGCCTCAAGCTGCAACACTTGAGCCTCCTCCACTTCATTATTTAAGAGCTGTTTTTTGTGGGGGTGTGGTGTTGTTGTTTGATTGCAAAGGATTGTTCTGGTACAAGGGGAAGGATTTTTAATTCCTGAGAAATTATTTGCAAAACAAGGCTGTTATCAACACTTGGTTACAACTTTATAAAACCCCAAGGAGATCAGGCCAAAACATAAATCACAAAGTGATCAAGAGGGGCTGTTCAGTGCTCCACAAACACTGCTGGAGATCCTCATTCCCGGATTTCACTTCCAACACCACAAAATGCAAATCATTTCAAACAAATCAAAGCAACATTTTAAATATTAACTCCAGAGATGCTGATAATAGAGACTCACATCCAGCTGCCACCTCGAGCTCACGGAATTCCAGAATGGTTTGGGTTGGAATCCAACCCTGGCCTCGCACACTCCCAGGGATGGGGCAGCACAGCCTTTGGGATCACATTTGTTTCACAAAATGTGAGGAGTTGAGCCCAAAAGAGAACAAAGTGAAGAGCAGCAGTGAGGTCACAGCCCGTCACTGTCACAAAATGAACCCTGTTCCCAAAAAATCCACCTGATTTTGAATTTGCTGCTGTTCACTGCCTCACTGCAAGCCCTCAGGAATCTCTCAGCAACAGCTCCTCCAGCACAGCTACAAAAACACCAGGGCAGAATTCCAGCCAGCACAACCAGGAATGGTTTTAACCCAGAGAAGCTTCTTCTCTTTACATTTTTTTTTCCAAGATACAGCCTTATATTTGCTGAAAAGTGCCTTGAAGCCTACTTGAGTTTCAGATCCTGCATTAGGCACAAAAATATCGATGCCAGTGTGGAACAGAGCATTAGGGAGTGATCGATGCTGTCAGGGCCATGGACCAAACTGCCCTTCCACTGCTCAAGAAAATGTTCCTTTGCAATCACAGCTGGATAATGGAGAACACAGATAAATATTTAGCCTTTAATACATTTTGGTTAAATCCCTATTGATCATTTTTGAGAGGCTCTCTGGTTTTTGCCAAATTAGTGTTTGATTACCACGACAATGGAGGTGCTCAATAACACTCAATCATTTCACAGAATCCCAGACTGGTTTGGGTTGGAAGGACCTAAAAATCATCAAATTCCACCCCTGCCACAGGCAGGGACACCTTCCACTACCCCAGGCTGCTCCAAGCCCCTGCCTTGGACATCTGCAGGGATGGGAAATCCACAACTTACCCGAGCAACCCCTGCCAGGGCCTCCCCACCCTCACAGGGAGGAATTTCTTACAGAAAATCCACACAGTGCAGGAAATTTTGGGTTAAAACTCCCCCCAAAAAGCCCCAAAGCCATGGGTTTGGTTTAATCTGGTCCATCCCTGCTGTAGCCACACGTGACCACACTGGACTGAACACAGTGCTGGACACAGGAGGGAAAACTCTCTCTGAAATGTGCCCAGTGCTGCTGCCTCAGCACAGTCAGGGCTTTGATATTCCTGAAGTGCAGGAAGTGCTGCTGAACCAAAATCAATGGCATTGATAAATTGATTATAAAATGGAGAACAGAGTGTTAGTGAGAGGAGCAGGGCGTTGATGGGTGGCAGATTTCAATACACGTTGTTTCTGAGATAGTTCGAAAAATAAAAATGCAGTTTAGTAGATAAAAAATTCGGTAAGAACTAATCTGATGGAGAAACCCAAGAACAGGTAAAAATGGTTGCCAAGCCCACGTCTTCACACAACCACAACCACACTCTGGGCTTTCCAGGCCCTGGGGTTTCCCCTCCTTCTCCTCTGTGCTGGGAGGAAAAGCTCTTTTTCCATCCAGCTCACAGATCCTGAAGACAGCTCACCCTCAGGCCACACTGCTACTAAAATCATTTTTCAGTACCAAATACTCTTGAAAATTACTCTGAGGCACAATTCCTGTGCCTGTGTTTTGTGGGTGGTGTTTTACTCAGGCAGAGATCCTCCCTCAGCCCTGGCCAGCACAGAACTCAGATTAACTCAGCACCAGCCCCGAGGCCTTTGGCACCTCGGGCACTTCTGCACTCACAGCTGGAACTCAAAGCCTGCACCACACATTTCAATTTCTGACTGGTAAACCAAGAGATTCAGTATCCACACCTCCCCCTTTTCAGGGTAACCACAAGCTCAGCTCCCCTCTGCAGCTTGTTTTGAGGGGAAAACCCCAAATCAACCCCAAAGAACTGGAAGGACTGACTGTACCTCACCTTGAGAACAAATTCTCTTCCTAAATGAGCACCTTCTATAAATGCAAATTACCACCCAGTGCTGATGCTAAATAAAACCCAAGCGCAGCAGCCGGAGCTGAGTCCCACATGTTCACCCTGAGAATTACAACCAAACACCCAAAATGCAGCAGTTGTACAATCCAGCTTCACGTGCTCCCAGAGCCTTCCCAGCTTTGCTACATCATTAACACCGAGGGATTTGGCCACTGCACACAGAAAGACTTTGTCCAACAGCAGCTGGGCTGTGTGGGAGTGATGGGACAATCCGTAAAAAAGTCATTGTCTCCTTAAAAAATAATAATAAAAAAAAAAAATCCAACAAAAGCTGCCTGGGTTTGCCAGAAGAAACCTTGCCCTGCTCAGAGCAGTTTCCCAGGATGGCACAGCAGAGCTCTGTGTTTACCTTGGACAGCTCAGGCAGGCTGAGGGAAGCCAAGGGTTGCACAAGAACAGAGATTCTTTGTGCCCTGGCAGGTCCCCTCTGCCTCTCACCCTGCTGCTTTACAAACATTCTTTCAAAGAATTAAGGGCACTGCTGGCTCAGCCAGCCTGTGATGCCACAGCCTGAGGTGGTGGCACCTGGAGCACCTCTGGGGGTTCCAAACTCTCTGCTTTGCTTGGGGTCCTGCTCTGTGATGGCCACTGGTGGCACCTGGAGCACCTCTGGGGGTTCCAAACTCTCTGCTTTGCTTGGGGTCCTGCTCTGTGATGGCCACAAGGTTCCCAGGAATGGCCTCAAGCTTTGCAGGCTGGACATCAGCAGGAATTCCTGCAAGGAAAGGTGTTGGAGGGGCTGCGAGTCCCCAGGCCTGGAGGTGACACTGGTGGGGACAAGCTTGGGCTGGGAGGGCTTTTCCAACCTCAGTGATCCTGGAGAAGGGAATTCAGCACAGCAGTGGTGAGCACAGGTGAAGCCCAAGCCACTCATTTCTTGGTCTGGAAATGTGCAAACTCAGGGTTCAAACTTTGGGAAAGTTAATGAAGAAAAAAATACCCTCTAAAGCTTGAAAAATTCACGTTTGTGTTGGAGAGAAACTCACTTTTAAGCTGAGCTGCCAGCTGGAGCATCAATCTCTGTGCTAGGAGGGCTCAGTCCTGATTTTGATGCATTTCTTTAATATCTCTCAGACATTCAAAACCACTCTTACGTCATCAGGAATTTCTTTTGTATCACATTATTTAATAAAAACCTGCTGAAGACATCGGGAACCGCTGCAGCTCTGTATCATCATCATCATTAGTGCCTCTCATTTTTAAAAGCAGATTAGCATTCCTGATTTAACTAAGCTTTTAAATACTGTTTTGCATATTATCTACATCCAACTCTGAGCTGGGGATGTACAAAGAGACATTTTGATCTCTTCACCAGGAACCAGAAAACCACTGAGTGCCTCATTTTTAAGTACAAATTTTGTGGCAGGGGGACGTGTGTGGGTTTTACACACACCCCATCACAAACTGTGGGGTTCTACTTCATTTTTATTTCAAATAAAATTCAAATCTGTGCTATTACAACATACCCCACTTGACAAAATTAAACTGCAACAGGATTTTGTATTAAAATTAGCCAGGTTTAAAATATAAACACGGACTTTTTACTTCACGTGGTTTTCAGGAACGTAACAAAAGCCACGCAGAACTTTGGATAACACCTAAAAATAAACAAGCAAAGGAGGATGAAAATTTGCACAATGTCTCCAAACATCACCATTAACCTGGATTTAATTCCCTAGGTTTGTTCCAGGGCAGGTGGGGCTGGGAGACAGCACCCACTGGCAGCTTTTTGGAGGTTGGGGGGTCTTTATTTTCCAAGGTAAGACTGCAAGGCCCATCAGAGGGAGCTCAAACACAGTTCTGGCTGAAAGCCCTCAAAAATTAAGTGACTTTAAGTGAATATTAAAATTAAAAAAGCAATCATGGAAACTTGAGAAAATCTCCAAAAAGAACAACCCTTAAAATGCAGGTCACAAATTAAAAATCTTACATTTTTTAGCGTTTCAAGAGTTGCATATTGAAGGGCTCAGCAGTATCCGCACATTAATTTTTTGGTTAATTACAATTTGAAAGGGCAGCAACAACCTTGGGTGAGTAAATAGCTGCATCAAAGCATCCCTGGGCTGAGAAATTGAGACAAGCCCTGGTAAACAAGCCCAGAAATCAGTGCAGTCCTGAAATTCCAAACCTCACAGAGAAAAAAAAAAAAAAAAAAGGAAAAAAAGGGAAGGAGCAGAGCCACAAACAAAAAACAGGAGTCAATGTCACAGAGAAAAAAAAATACTAACTCCCCCTCTCCTGTCCTCACCCACTTTGTTACTATGGGACTGGCAGAAAGCTCTGGATTATGAACACCAAGGTCCCACTCACAAGACAATTAAGCAGCTCCAGAGCTTCCATCGACCACCCACCTCCGCTCTGCGCAAGGTCTGCGCCTCCCAGCAGAGCTGAAATGCCAAAAATCCACTGTGCCAGCTGAAAAACAGCACTCTGCTGCTCCACGCTACAGGGAAACCCTCTGGAAAACAAAGTTGATTCTTTCTCAAATGATTTTTGGGTTTTTTTTTGTTTTGGTTGGTTTGTTTTTTTGGGTTTTTTTTTGGTGAGGGTAGTAAAGGAATGGGGTGGATCAGAACTTAAAAATCCCACACGGATCCAACATCATAAATAGGTGGAAGATGACCACTGCAGAAAGGAAGTTCAGAATTTCTGCCTCTGCTCTGAGCAGTAACCAACAATAAAGCAGACGAGATGGTAAACATTGCAAAAAGACAATTACTAATAATGAAAAGGCAACAGAAATTTTGGGCTGCTTCCACCAACTGAGTAAGGCGTTTTCAAACTGACAGCAACGTGCTGCTTGCCAAACGAAAACGAGAGCAAACAGCAAAGTTGTGCTTAACCCCTTTTTGCTTTTATGCTGCATTTTAAACCCCGATGAAATCATGGAATTTGAAAGAAAAAGTCTACAAAGGAGACATTTTACTCAGCTCTCTGCTCAGTGTTTCCATCACTTCAGTACCCAGAATGCTCAGAAAAGTTATTCATCTTGGGTGCTTTCCTCAAAACCAGGTTCTTGAGAGTGTGATGGGTTTCCAAGAGCAAAACCTGGCTTAGGAGTGCTCAGATTTGGGAGAAACTGAGATGGGATTCAGGAGAAATGAATCTGGATTCTGACTCCTCCTGCAGAAGGTGAGAGCTCAAGGTGTGAGTTAATTGAAGGACAACCTGTAATTGCAGATTGCAAGAACTCCCTGAGGAACACCCAGCTCTGGAGTGGCAGCAAGGACTGACCACTGAAGGCAAAATCCCAGGATATTGAGCCATGCAAGATGATTCCAGTGACTACAAACACCTCCAAATTATCCTCACTCTGGTGCCAACCAACTCCAGCAGGAACATCCAACATCCAGGTGAGCGTGAGCTCCAGCCCCACACCTTCCCAGGCTGGAGCCTTTCCTTCCCATCCAACCAGCAGCACCACCAGTTCAAAACAAATATTTACCCTCTCCTGACACGGTGGAATAAAAGGGAACCTTTTCCTGCAAATCCAACCCGTGTGCTCTGTTGTTCTTGCAAAGCTTCCGCCGCAAACAGGCTCGTAAATTTTCTTGAAGCAGTTAAAAACAAAACACTGACACGAGCAGGTGAGACAAGAACAGAACAACATCCCTGAATCTGGACCAGGAAAGGCATCTCGCGCCCGGAAAGCGCATTGGTTATGCCGGGAATTTCTGCTGATGGGCTTTGCAGAGACATCACCAGCCAAGGGAGGCTTTGGAAGTGCAGCAATTTGCACCTACGACAACCGGAGCGTAACGGCAACAACACCGGCCACGGCGAGCCCGGCAGCTCCCGCCCGCGGCTGCTCCGTGCCCGCAGCCGGAGCGGCGGGGGATGCTCCGGGGGGGCTCGGAGGGACCCCAGCCCAGCAACCAGGAACCCACCGAGCACTCCGGTGAAGAAACCGCGACACCTGCTCGGAGCTGCGAGCGAAGCGCAGCCCCCGGCCTTGTGCCGGCATCAGGAGCTGGGGATCCCTCCGGGCGGGGCTGGAGGAACCGGGATCCCCCTCAGAGCCGGGCCTGTCCCGGGCTGATGCAATTGGGATCTCCCCTCAGACACCGGCGCAGCATCCGGGATCCCCCTGCCCTCCGAGCTGGGGCCTGTCCCGCTGTGAGGAGCCGGGACCCTCCTCAGCCCCCCTCGCAGGGGACACGGCGGTGCCCCCGCCGCAGCCCCCGCCCCGCCGGGCCCGCTCCGGCCGTGCCGTGATGCCGCTGCCCCGACCCCCCCCCCTCCCCACCTCCCCGCGGCAGGTGTCGGTCTCCGGAGGATGCTGCGGGCCCGGTGGGCGGCGAGGGCCGGGCCCGGTGCCGCGGAACCGGGGGTGGGGGGGAACGGGGGCCGTGAGGGGGGGGGGGGGCTGAGGGGGCCTCCCCCCCCTCCCCTCCCCACACCGCGGGCGCCGCCCGCCCCCGCCAGGGGGCGCTGCCCGCCCCGCCCGCCGCGCGCCGCCGCTGCCCCCGGCCCGAGGGGCTCCGCGGGGGGGGCGCCGCCCCTCACACACACACACACACACACCCCCCCCCCGCCCGCCTCAGCCGGGGGCGGCGGCGCCGAGGCTCACCCGGTGCGCGCGGGTCAGGCTCAGGTCCTTCATGACCTCCTCGAAGGCCGCCGTCTCCTCCGCCTGCTTCTGGTTGTGCAGCGCGATCTTCTCGCTGAATTTCCGCGGGTTGTTCGAGGCCGCCATCTTCCCCCGTCCGCATCCCCCTCCCCGCGGCCGAGGGGGGGCGACGCGCATGCGCCGGCCCAGGGAGGGGGGGCGGCCGCAGGGCGCCTGCGCGGCGGCGGCGGCGGGGCGGGAGGGGGCGGTGAGGGGGCGGAGGTTGCGCATGCGCGGGGCCGGGCGCGCGCGGGAGGGACGGCGCGGGCGGGGGCGCGCGCGCGTGCGCGGGGCCGGGGCTTCCCCCGGGGCGGGAGCGCGCGCGGGGCCCGGGCCCGGTCCTGGCCCCATCCCAATTCCGGTCCCGGTCCTGACCCGGTCCTGGCCCCATCCCCGGTCCTGACCCCATCCCAATTCCGGTCCCGGTCCTGACCCGGTCCTGGCCCCATCCCCGGTCCTGACCCCATCCCAATTCCTGTCCCGGTCCTGACCCGGTCCTGGCCCCATCCCAATTCCGGTCCCGGTCCTGACCCGGTCCTGACCCCATCCCAATTCCTGCCCCGGACCCGGTCCCGGTCCTGGTCCTGACCCGGTCCTGGCCCCATCCCCGGTCCTGACCCCATCCCAATTCCTGTCCCGGTCCCGGTCCCGGTCCTGGCCCCATCCCAATTCCTGTCCCGGACCCGGTCCCGGTCCTGACCCGGTCCTGGTCCCATCCCAATTCCTGACCCGATCCCGGTCCTGTCCCCATCCCAATTCCTGGCCCCATCCTCATTCCTGTCCCGGTCCCGGTCCTGGCCCCATCCCGGTCCTGTCCCGGTCCCAGTCCCGGTCCTGTCCCCATCCTCATTCCTGTCCCGGTCCCGGTCCTGGCCCCATCCTCGTTCCTGTGCCTGATCCCCGTCCCTGCCCCTGTTCTTGTGTCTGTCCTAATCCCGATCCCGGAGCTTGTTCCTGTCCCGATCCCTGTCCCCATCCCTGTATCTGTCCCTGTCCCCATCACCTGTCACAATCCCGGGTCCCCATCCCTGTCCCGGTCCCCATTCCTGTCCCTCTCTGTTCCCATCCCTGTCTGTCCCAGTCCCTGTCCCAGTCCCTGTCTGTCCCCATCCCTGCCCCTGTCCCTGTCCCTGTTCCCTCCCTGTCCCTCTGTCCCTGTCCCGGTCCCTCCGTGGTGGCTGCTCGCTCTCCTGCTGGAAAATCGATTTTAGTGATGCTCCCGCTTCACTGAAATGAGGGAAACCCAGGAGGTGCCCACTTGGTTTATCAGGATTTCATGCAAAAACCACCTGTAACTGCAAAAAAAAAACCACCCTGAGCTCCCCTTCACGCTTTGATTTCTTTCTTTTGAATACCTTCAGCGAGAAAATCGGGCTTTGACTCGCAGGTGACCGCCCGCCCTAAGGGAGGGGCAGAGCAGAGCTCGGGTTTGCTCCGGGATGTGAACCAGAGCTGGCTCCCAGGAGCCAGCCAGGAATAATTAACAATTCTCCCAGATAACGAGCAGGGTTTGGGAGCGGGGTCCTGCCTTATCACGGGAGCTTCAAAGCACAAAAGCACCAACTGCGCTTTCATCGCATCCTCGGGGGTCTTCCTGTGGAGTTGTCACCTCCTGTTGTCACCTGTCTCTTGTCGCCTGCTGTGTCACACGGGCCCCCTTTGTCACGCCAGGGGTCCGTGCCAATCCGCAGCCTCGGGCAGAGGGGGATCAGGAGCACGACAAACCCACACGGGTGAAGAGAAAAGTTGAGCCTGAGGACTAATTAACATGAGAAGAGAGAGAATCGATTAACGGGTGGAAGGCAGAGCATTAATTAATAAAGAATCCGGTGACTTGTAGCCAAGGAACTGCGAATTCTTTCTTTGCTTAAAACACCTCGCAGCGTGGAGGTTTGAAACTCCTCGGGCTCGATTTGTGGGAAAACTTCTGCAGGAAAACCCGTGCGGAATAAACTCCTTCCTAAACGGGTCGCCGTGTTTAGAAAGTCCCCAGGGTGTCCCCAGTGCGGTCCCCACCCCGGACCGGTCACTTCACCATTTATTTCCCACAACTACCCCGCTGATGGATGGCTCAATCCTCAATTCCGGGCTCGGGATTAGCCGCAAAGTCACGTCCTGCCCTAAATCCTGGCTGCCAACTTGCACTTAACGTTTCCAACACGAGCTGAGATACCATCTCGGGAAGCTCCTGCAGACCTGGCAGGACCAGCCCTCCCTCCCTCCCTCCCGGCAGATGTTGCTCCGAGCCCTCCCCTGCCTTTCCCACCAGGAATAAACACCATTTTCTCTAAAATCCCCTCTGGCTGTGCACACGAACAAGCGCACGACCTGCAAAATTGGCCTGTCACGCTAAAAGCACATCAATCACCGAGATTTTCCGGGGAGATACTGATTGTCCACATTGTTTTCGCTCGAGGAGCGAGACAATGATAAATAATTGGTGCGGTTGTCCTGGATTTCATCCCGAAGGTGGTGATATCAACCATCTCCAGCCCCAGCTGCCACTCTGCCTCTGCTCCAGCGCTGCAAGATGAAGTGCCTGAGATGGAGCTCGATAAATCCTCCCCTTCTGGATCTCCTGAGATGGGATCTCCACTCCTGCTCCCTGGGAAGGAATGCAGATGGCCAGGGAGGCAAGGGGAGGGGGCTGCAGCTTCCTCCCCTAAAAACCTCCCTTCATTTTCATTGTTTCCCCGTGCAGCTTTATCAGATCGAATTCCAGCGTGAACCTGGAGCCCGCTTCCTGAAATCCCCACGTTTTTATCCGGGTTTGCAGCACAAACTTCTCTAACTTGGGGCTGCTGGAACATCCCGGGCACTCAGAGCCCCGGGTTTTGAGGTGGCTCTGGGGGCTGCTGCCCCTGCAGGTCCGGGTGAGGGCAGAGAGAGGCTCGGGGGGTGCCAGGTTTCCTGCTGGCCCCGGGGAATTGTGCCGTTCCTTGGGCAGGGCCATGAGCTCGCGCCCCGAGGGTCATTTCTGCCTCACCTCGGGCACATCTGGGACAAAATCCAGCTTCCTTCCATCTCTGAGCCCATCTCACCTGAACTGCCCCTTCTCACCTGAATTGCCCCATCACCCCAGAACTGCCCCCTCTCCCCTGAACTGCCCCATCCCACCTGAACTGCCCCATCTCACCTGAACTGAGCTGCCCCATCTTACCTGAACTGCCCCATCTCACCTGAGCTGCCCCATCCCACCTGAACTGCCCCATCCCACCTGAACTGCCCCATCCCACCTGAACTGCCCCCTCTCCCCTGAACTGCCCCATCCCCCCAGAACTGCCCCCTCTCCCCAGAAATCCTCCCCGGGGATCCCCCGGGGCGGCGGCTCCGGCTCCTTCCAGCCGTGTTTGGGAGGAGATTTTGGTAACCGAGATTTTGGTAACCGAGACTCCGGGGCAAACAAAGAACCCCCGGGGCCGGGGCTGCTGTGGCCACAGCTGCCAGAAATCCTCCTCCCCGAGCAACCTGCGGCAGGTGCGCTGCAGGGAGGAGCCGCTCCTCGCTTTTCTCGCTGGGTTTTATCCTCCACAACCCCCTGCAGACAAAATCCAGCTCCTTCCAGGCTCTCCCTCGGAGCTTTCCCAGGAAGGTGTGAGGCTGAGGGGCTCACACAGCACCAGGGCAGCGCTGAGGTTGTGCTGTGATCCTCAAATGAGCTGGCGGTTCTTGGTTGTTTTTTTTTTTTTTTTGCCTGCAGACACAAAGATTTTGATCTTTCACACTTCCTACTTAATGTTCCTGTTGACATTCCCATTATCCTCGGAGAAGAATATCCTCAGAGTCCCCAGTTATCTTGAACCGGGCTCCCAAACCGTGCTTGGAGTAGGAAAACATTCTCTTGTTTCACTTGGAACTGGTGAAAATTTCTTTAATTTGAGATGTCCGTGTTTCCAGAGGGCAAATAAAAGCACCTGAACCACTCTCCCCTCCAAGAGCCCAGCAAATCCACTCCCCCAGAAGGTTGGCTCGGCTCCCTGCACCAATATTCCCTTGTCACCCTTCCAGCTCCGCTCCTTTACCGTTCTCTGTAAATTCTAAAATTACAGAAAGCCAAGCAAACAGCGACTGCTGGGAGAAATTAATTCCCATTTCCACACCTCGGATCTTTTTGCTGCTCGGAGAGGTTTTGGCAGCCACGCCGAGGGTTCCGTTCCCGGTCCCTTTTCCCAGAATCGGGGCTTGGCTTTGTTCCACACGGGATGCAGGAGCATTCCTGGGATGCAGGGATCATTCCTGGGATGCAGGGAACATTCCCAAAGGGATGCAAAGATCATTTTCGGAATGCAGGGAGCATTCCTCGGATGCAGGGAGCATTCCCAAGATGCAGGGAATATTCCTGGGATGCAGGGATTGCTCCCGGGATGTAGGGATCATTCCTGGGATGCAGGGAGCATTCCTGGGATGCGGGGAACATTCCCAAAGGGATGCAAGGATCATTTCCAGAAGGCAGAGATCATTCCCAGGGTGCAGGGATCATTCCCAGGATGCAGGGAATATTCCCAGGCTGCAGGGAGCATTCCTGAGATGCAGAGATAATTCCTGGCATGCAGGGAGCATTCCCAAAGGGATGCAAGGATCATTCCTGGGATGCAGGGAGCATTTCCAGGGATCATTCCCGGGATGCAGGGGAGCATTCCTGGAAGGCAGGGAGTGTTCCCAGGATGCAGAGATCATTCCCAGGGTGCAGGGAGCACTCCCAGGATGCAGGGAACACTCTCTGGATGAAGAGATCATTCCTGGGATGCAGGGATAATTTCCAGGGATGCTGAGGCGATGTGGGGAGCTGGGAAAGCAGCGGCCACTCGGTGCCTTCCCAAAGGCAGAGAATTCCACGTGGGAATTGCCAGAGACTCGGTGAGGAGGTACCTGACACTCCAGGGAGAGAAGGAGCCACAGGAAGGGTGGAAAGAAACCATTTCCAAGGGATGGAGGGACAGCACACAGGGAATGGCTTCCCACCGCCCCAGGGCAGGGATGGGTGGGATTTTGGGAAGGAATTCCTCCCTGGGAGGGGCTGGGATGGAATTCCCAGAGCAGCTGTGGCTGCCCCTGGATCCCTGGCAGTGCCCAAAGCCGGGCTGGAGCAGCCTGGGGCAGTTTAAGGTGTCCCTGCCGTGGCAGGATGATCTTTAAGGTCCCTTCCATCCCAAACCATTCCAGGCTCCTGGGAGCCAGCTCTGGTTCACATCCCGGAGCAAACCCGAGCTCTGCTCTGCCCCTCCCTTAGGGCGGGCGGTCACCTGCGAGTCAAAGCCCGATTTTCTCGCTGAAGGTATTAAAAAGAAAGAAATCAAAGCGTGAAGGGGAGCTCAGGGTGGTTTTTTTTGCAGTTACAGGTGGTTTTTGCATGAAATCCTGATAAACCAAGTGGGCACCTCCTGGGTTTCCCTCATTGCAGTGAAGCGGGAGCATCACTAAAGTCGATTTTCCAGCAGGAGACCGAGCAGCCACCACGGAATTCCTGCTTTTGTGGCTCCTGGGAGCTGCTCCCCTTGCCCAGGGACATCTCCCCCTGCCCCAGGCTGCTCCAAGCCCCCTCCAACCTTTGGGCACTTCCAGGGATGCAGCAGCCACAGCTGCTCTGGGAATTCCATTCCAGGGCCTCCTCACCCTCCCAGAGGAAGATTTCTTCCCAAAATCCCGTCTGAATCCCCTGCCAGGGTCCCTCTGCCCCCCTGGGAGCTGCAGCACTCAGGGCTGACACACGGAGGGCACCTCTGCCCTCCCAGGGGTTAATCCTGCCCCTTTTCCATGGGGAAAACTGGAAAACATGGGATTTTCTCCCCGAGAAACACCGGGCCCAGGGGTTGTGGCAGCCTCCCCTCACGTGCAAACCCCAAATCCTGCAAAAAGGAGCAGCCCAGGCACGTTACCTGCACCCCGGGGCAGCCTTGTCCCTTGCAAAGCTGGGTGAAATTGCTGTGAAATGCAGCTGGAAAGCAGCTCCTGGAGGCGCTGAATGCCAGCATTGATCCTGCCAGAGACTCACTCTGCATCCTCGGGAGGATCAAACACGACCCCAGGCCACAGCAGAGAGGGGGGAAAAAAGAAATTGCATTTTGAGCTAAATAATTGCCAGCTCTGTGGGCAGGCCCAGATTAGCAGCCTGGTTGCAAACATCACTTAACCACATGGAAAAGAACTTTTAGTGCAGTTTGCAAAGCGCTGGGACCCAGATGATCCAAAAAAAAAAGATTAAATCTATTAAAGGATCCTTTCTGCTTTAGGTGCTCCTGATGTGGTGCAAGCCCAGTGACTTCAAAGGCCTCGCTCCAGCTGGGCTGAGGGGCAGCCAGCAGCAGGCTGGGCTGGTGGCCTGCACAAACAACCCCCCAGAAAAAAAAAAAAAAAAAAAAAAAAGGAGATTTTCATTTCTTAAGAAGCCATATAAACCAGTTCGAGCTAATTACAGGGGCCTGGGTGTGAAAGAGCAACTGCAAAGCCTCAGGGACCCGGCCAAGCAGCTTTGATTTCTCTCTCTTGTAAAACCTCCTGAAAACTTTTGCCCCAGCAGCTTTTCTGCTTTCAGAGGATGCCAGAGTGGTGTGGGTTGGATAAAGATCATCTGGGGGGGCACCTTCCACTACCCCAGGTTGCTCCAACCCCCTCCAACCTGGCCTCGGACACTCCAGAGGTGGGAACTGTCACCCTCCTCTTCCTCCTCACCCTTTTCCTGAAGCTCTGAGGCTGATTTCGGGTGGCACAGCTCAACCAGCAGCTGTTTCCCTGCAGAAAAGCCCATTTTGTGTCCATTTCCTGGCATCCTCGCTGTTGGAGCAGTCAGAAACGTACCTGCCCCACAAATAAAAGCTGGAACTTCTCCCTGGAGCCGAGTTATCAAAGAGAGGAGTGCCAAAAAAGAAGAAGTGCCTGTTCCTGGAGCTCAGCGAGGAGCTGGGGGAGCGAGAAACAAAAGTTCTGCAGGCCGTGGGATGCTGCTGTGCCCACTCACCATTGCCATGCAGAGCTGTCTCTGCACAGAACACCTCGGGGGGAGATGGCTGGGGATATTTCTGTGCTCCCAGGTGGAGTCCAGGAGAGCTGAGCCCTCCTTGGAAGGCCAGAGCAGGCAGCTCTGCTCCCTCCCTCTCCTGACGTGCCAACACCCCCAGCCTGTGAATTTCTCCAGCCACATCCACTTTTCCTGCTCCTTCAGCCACGAGTGATGAAATCCCATTCATTTGTGCGAGCAACTGGAAGATTTATTGTAAATAAAGTTCTGCACATTACACAACTGGCTAAAAATCATAATTAGAGCTGCACTGGGGAACATGTTTTATTTATCCTGACAGTAGTCTGGCTCCAATAATCCTGCCGTGATAAATGTCCCGAAAGTTTGTGGAGTTTCAGCAGCTCCAGCCCTTATCACAGCCCTGGAAGTGGGAATTTCTGCCTGGGTTTGATGTGGCTCCCACAGCAGCACTCCAAACCAGCACCAGGCTAACTGGGAGCTGCTGGGAGTGGCTTGGTTCTGTCTGAATCAAAGACACTGACATTTTTCCACTGCTGCTAAAGATCTTCCAGGGCTGCAGGCACGTCTGTGTGAATTATCCGGGTTCTGGGCTAGGGGGAAGTGACAGTGGGATTGGGAGCAGGCAGACCCTCTGGAAAAGGGTCAGTGACACCATTAATGGGATGCAGACATTCCCAATCTCTCGCTGCTCTCCACCCTGCCAAGACTCCCAGGGCTGCCTTTATGGTTTTAAGCACAATTTCAGGCCCATAAAACATCAGAGGAGACAGGAATTATTATCCCAGGCCTGACAGGAGCCTCTGGAGGGACACAGGGGCTCTGTGCTAACGATGCTCCGGCTTCTCCCGCTCCCCATCTGCTCAGGGGCATTTCCAAATTTACCCAATTCACCCCCAGGGTTTTTATGGCTGCTCCGAGACCCACAAAGGACTCTGAGGGCAACCAAACATTTATCTGGCTTGGCTCATTCCTCAGGAAAAGAGGAGCCCAATCCACCTCCTTTCCATGTGGGGCATCCTGGGAAACGTTTCCACACAATCCCATCCGTATTTATGGGGAAACCCTCCTGAAAACATCAATTATTGAACGCACCAAAAGCACCAAACCCATTTCTTGTCAGAATATCAGAGAGGCTGTGCCCAGCCCAGAGCCACAACTCCATCCCCTGCGCAAGGGGTCAAGCAAAATTTATGATCCAAAATATTTATGGTCCACAAATATTTGAGTCTCTGCTAAATTTAGAGCGGCCAGAAGACTTCCAGCTCTTTTGATGTGAAATAATTATTTACATTGCTATAAAAAGAACATTCCAGCAACAAAGAGCTGCAGTGCTCTGATCCAGAGACCTCCAGATTCTTTCCCAGCTCCTGCTCCTCAGTGGCAGGGAATAGGAATGGCAATCCCAGGTTAGTTTTGCTTCGTGGCAGGCAATTGATTAATAAATAGAATTCCAGAAGGGTTTTGTGCATCCTCCTGTCTGCAAAACAACGCTTCCAACAGGAATGAACGCTGGATCACATTTATTTTTGCAAGGTTGTCCTTAAAAGTGAGACCAAACAGGCTTTTCCTTGCTTTCCAAGGATTTTCCTCTTTCCCCCCAATACACACACACCTACCTGAGAAGGCTGAAGGGAAAAAATAAAAAATAAAGTTTGGTTTCCTCAGGAGGAGATTCCAGGGATGGGCTCCACGTGGATCTCGGGGCGTGTGTGGGATGGGAACCACGGCTGCACAGCCAGAAAAACTCAGGGATGAGAGAGCACCCAAACCATCCACTGCTGCCCCAGGAATCGGGGAAAGTGCAAATAAAACAGGGAAGAATGTTCAAGTGCTGTAGAATCGTGGAATTCCAGAGAGGTTTGGGTTGGGAGGGACTTTAAATCCCAGCCAGTGCCACCCCTGCCATGGGGACACTTCCCATGCCCCAGGCTGCTCCAGGGCACTGCCAGGGATCCAGGGGCAGCCACAGCTGCTCTGAGCACCTGTGCCAGGGCCTGCCCACCCTCCCAGGGAAGGATTTATCCCAAATTCCCCACCTAAAGCCCCTCTCTGTCACTCTGGATGAAGGAACGACACCCTCGGAGGGGGACTGAGCAGATCCCGCACACAGGAAAGGGAGAACAGCTCAGCTGGTTACCAACCTGAGAAATACCATTTTTATGCACATGTGGAACCATTCAACAAGGAAAATCCATTCTTTTGGAACTGTGGAGCTTGAACTGAGCTCCAGCTCATCCTCTCAGCATCTCCTGTCTCTGCCAAGCCCGTCCCGGGCGTTTCTGGCGGCCAGGCCAGGCCAAAGGAACAGAGAAAAGGAGTCAGTGAAGTGCCTGAGAGCCCTCCAACTGCAGCATTCCATAGAGCAACACGTCCTTTTCATCGATTTCTTACTGGCAAACCAGCAAATGGGGAGGAACAGAGGGAATTCTGCATGGCTTTTATCTGAAATTCAGAATGCGAGCACCCTGCATCCTTACCTGGAGGTGCTCTGATCCCACGGATTCCAGAAAAATCTCTGAGGTGTGGAGCTCGTGCTGTACACAGACCTCTCAAGGATTCATCAGCACACCAGACACTAAGAGTTGTCACTAAAGGTTGCAGCCCAGGATTTATTTCAGAGCAGAATGCAACAGCTTCTCTACAAAAGGAGACCGTGTGCATCCAAATCAAGCTGACACAGATACAAAACAAAGCCCTTGGAAACAGAATTCCTGATAGAAGCAGAGATTCTTGCAATTCATTCATCAAATTAAATAAGGAAAATGGCTTGGAGGAGAGGAGAGTTCAGGAAGTGTTCTGTGCAGTGAAGATTTTACAAAAACGACAGAGCCATCTTAAACCAGCCTCTTAATTTAAAATACCACCACAACAACAAAACCACGTTCCACTGGGACTCCCATCATTTTGGGATGCCAAGCAGCTCATTCACGTGGCAGGGAAGAAAACCTTCCAGCTGCTGAAGGAGTAGCACCCACCTCCTTTACTGGAGGAAGAGTTGGGATGAAGTTGTTGGGAAAGGTGAAAATCCTGACCCAGAATCTGCAGGAGCTCTTGGCTTCACTGATGGGCGACTGCAGAGCTCTTATTGCCAGGGCAGCCAAACTTTTGGCACTTCTAAACCCAAATAATCATGCCTGTTTATACATAATCAAGCTTTCACCGTGGCTTTAGTGCTGCAAACTCTGCACGCCCCAATTAAGGGAGAATTTCTGCACTAGAGGAGCTGGAGGGGGCGAGGAATTGCAGCGTGATCCAAGCAGTGAAGACCAGAGGTGTGCAGGGATAAATATTCCCTTTTTCAGGAAGGGGTAAAAAAGGAAAAGTCACCTTTGAAAAACAGGGATCTGCTTTCCCAATCCAAGCACCTGAGCTCTTGTAGCTCCCACTGTCCTTTTATTGCTTCTGGAGGTCAGTGTGATACACAAGTTTTTGTGGTTTTTTTTTTGTTTGTTTGTTTGTTGTTTGCTAAAAAACCAACAAAGCGACGCACGATGATTTTTATTTTTGGAGCTATCGATAAAAAAACACCTCACCTGATCTCTTGGAAACAAGACCCCAGTGCTGAGTGACTCCTGAGCTGCCAATGTTTGCAGTGCGTGGCGCCGTTAAAAATACGAAAAGTTGGCAAAATGCACCCCCCACCAAAAAAAAAAAAAAAAAAAAGAGAGAGACGGAGAGGAGAGAAAAGCTTTTCCCAGCTGTAACATCTGTTCAGTCTGCCTGGCTGACAAGTGCTGCTGATGGAACTGGCTTGCCAGCACTCCCCAGCAGGAGGAGGAACTTTCTGGAGCTGTTTTGTCCTTCCCTCTCCCACAGCCCCAGAGCCCCCCAGAGTCACCTCTGGCTCGTCACCTGCGGGAGGATGACGGGGGCACAGGCAATGCCAGCAAAAGACTCTGGGAAGTGCAAGTCCCTCTCCCACTCGTCCGTCTCCGTGTTGTAGACCTGCACGATGCTGGTCACGTTGTTCAGGTGCCAGTTGTAGCCCCCCACGATGTAAATCTTTTTTTCCAGGAGGCAGCAGCCGGCCTCCGACTGCCCCGCGCGCATCGGGCTCACCGTGGTCCACTGGTCCGTCTCGGGGACGTAATATTCCACGGCCAGGACATCAAAACACCGATCCACGTGGTCCATGCGGCCTCCCAGGGCGTAAATCCTGCTGTTGGCACTGACCATGGCGTGCAGCACCCTGGGCTCGTTCATGGGCGTCTTAAACTCCCACTGATCGGCGGCGGGGTCGTAACAGTGCAGCGCCTTCTTGTCCTCCACGGAGATCCCGTAGCCCCCCGAGATGTACAGCTTGTCCCCCGCCGTGGCGCCGGCGTGGCCCCACGTCCTGCGCTTCAGGGAGCACACGTAGGTCCACTCGTTGTCCTTGGGGCAGTACTTCTCCACCGAGGCCAGGCTGCCCGAGCGGTTGCGGCCGCCCGTGGCGTAAACCATCCCGCGCAGGACGTTGAGCTGGAACTGGATCCTGCTCTCCTGCATGGCCTGGATGCGCAGCCACTGGTTGAGGTGGGGGTCGTAGCGGTAGGAGACGTCCACGGCGCCCTCCCCGCTGCGGTACTGCAGCTGCTGCCCTCCCACCAGGTAGACGAAGTTGTCCAGCACGGCCACGCAGGAGTGGCTGCTGCCCACCTCCATCTCGGTCAGCTCGCGGAACTGGCGGCCGCCGGCGTCGGGCAGGCAGAAGACCTTGGAGCTGACGGTGCGGTCGTTGTCGGTGTAGGGGGTGCCGCCGAAGGTGACGAGGGACAGCGCGTCCGAGCGGATGGCCGTGCGCGGGGACTGCATCTCGTGCTGCCGGAAGGGCAGGATCTGGTAGTTGAAGGCCTCCAGCAGGTACTGGCGGCACAGCACGTCCTCCACCATGATGTCCAGGGTCTGCACGCTGTCCACCAGCTCCGAGGACTTCATCAGCGGGAAGCGGATGTGGCACAGCACCTGGCTGGCGCTGGCGCGGCGCGCGGGGTCGAACTGCAGCCAGCGCACGGCGGCGCGGAACAGCTCGATCTCGCTGCAGCTCTTGAGCTTGTTGCTCTGCAGGAAGAACACCAGGCGCTCCAGGGGCAGGTGGAGGAAATCCTCCTCCTCGGAGATCTGCAGGAAGTGCCTGAAGGTGAAGGCGTCCACGGATTCCTTGAGGGAGGCGAGGCTGAAGGTGGTGGCCATCTGGCCGATGTTGAGGCACGTCTCCACGCTCATGGCGGACTTGAGGAACTCCTCGCACAGCTCCACCACAGGCACCATCTGCAGGAAGACGGCGGCTCCCAGCACGTCCTGGATGCAGTCGAGGTCCAGAGTGACCTCGGCGCTGTAGGCGAAGTCGATGATGTGCTTCAGGCCCTTGGCAGACACGCCTTTGAGCTCGATCACGTCCTGGCTGGCTTCTCTCATCCCACCCGTGAACATCGCCCTGCAGGTCAGAAACACAAACAAAAAAATCCCCCCCTTGTTTAAGCAAAAGATGCAGCACCTCGGAACTGGATTTTATTTAACACTCTGATTCTCTTAGGGCGGGGAAGGGGGGAATAAATCAAGTCTAAATCTCTACGAGCCGGGAGAAATGAGAGTGTGCAATGGCTTACATAAGGCTTGCATAAACAGTGCACTGAGGAGGAATATTCAGCAACTGGAGAAGCTTTTCAATCCCACTGGCAGCAGGAGTAAGAGCAGACCACGGGAGCAAGCTCCAGGAAGAGGCAGAGCTGCCAGAGTGAACAATTCTGGACACCAACGGATCCGTGATGTCCAACAAAAAAGGATCCCACGGGATCTGCACCAGCAGAGGTTGGCAGCTGTACCCTGAAGGGTTTCAGGCTTAGGTTGAGGATTTGGGAGCACAAGGAGGGAACACACCTGTGGTGGGAGGCCAGTGATTCCTGGCAGCGAGGCCCTTAGGCCCTGTTATCCTGTTACCTCGCAGGGAACTACGAAATGGCTCAAAAACTGCAGGTGCAACACATCTCACAAACAGCTTTGGTCTTCCAGCAGAACCTCCCCTCCAAGGCTCCTTCCCAAGGCCTGAAAAAATGGGAGCCGCAGCCCCTGCAGCAGGGGGCTGACAGGCAATTAAACAAAAATGGGGGGGAAAAGGCTCAGTTACAGCACAGCTGCGAGCACATCACTCGCCCAGGCCACGCCGAGCTTAGGCCCTGGATCACCTCCTTGGGAGGCTCCTAAATTCCACAGGAAGCGCATTCCACGCCGAGGGCTGGGAGGCCGCAGCTCCCAGCGCCGGGGGCGGGATGGGGACGGGGCTGCACTTGTGGGGTTTGGTCCCTTTTGGGCCCTTTGGGCCATTTACAGCCCGTTCCAGAGGGTTTTGTTGCCCAGGGGGTGAAGGTTTGCACCCCGTGGTGCTCAAGGAGCAGTGGCAGAGCAGCTGTGGGTCAGGCAAAGTCAGAGCAGGTGACATGGAGTGACACGGGGTGACGTGGAGTGTCACCACTCCCTGCCACTGCACACACGTCCCAGCCACCCATGAAATGTCACACAAAAGGTCTTAAAACTGCACTTTTCGGGCTGGTTTTTTTTCCACCTGCTCTTTTCCATGGGAAAGGTAAATCCGTGGTGTCACCAGAGCTGCCTGCGCCGGCTCCAAGGTACGAGTCAGCCCCCAAAAATGCTGACCAGACCCTGCATCCACACAGGAATAAAGGAATATCTTGGGAACACTGTCAAAAAACATGAGTTCCAAGTTTCCTGTCCAAACCAGGCTAGAAAACCTGCTGCCGTCCAGCATAGACCCAAGAAATCCTAAATGACCTAAATTAGGAAATATCTGCACGTGAGATCAGCCTGCTGTAACCCAGTGACCAGGAACGCTGCTCCCAATTCTTTGTCTGTGCAGCAGATGAGAGCATTCTGCAGAAATCCCAGCATATCCCATGTCCCAGCCCTGATCCCTCGCCCCAGAGGACACCCAGCCACGTGTGTGCTCCTGCACCAGCTGAGCAGGGAGAGGAAAGCCTTTATTGTTGCCATGCTGAAGACAAATCATCAACTAGAATGCAATCTCCTTCAAAAGTGTTATGGTTCTAAAATGCTGATTATATAAATGCCTCAATTTCACTCTTTTCCCTCCCCCTTCCCGCAATAAAAAAAAAAAAAAACAAAAACCACAGAGTGTTTTCAAAAACTGGATTATTCTGCCATTGTTCATGAGGACAACCTTCTCAAGCACCACTGAAGTTCTAAGGAGGAACCTGCTCAGATAGGTGAAAGCACCCTGGCAGTGGCCCTGCAACCCAGCAGGGAGAATAAAACAGTGCCATTAGCATTTTGGGGGAGAGCAGCTCCAGGATTAATTGTGTGCCCGCTCAGTTTGGAGTCCCCATCCCTGGAGGTGTCCAAGGAATTCCTGGACACGGCACTCAGCGCTCTGGGCTGGTTGAGCTTGATGACCGTGGAGATCTTTTCCAACCCGAACCACAATTCTGTGATTCTGTGACAGAGGCAAGATGAAAACACCTCTTTTCACTCAGGACTGAATTCCCTGCCCTGCAGTTGTCTCCCTTTGCATTCATTTGGCTGCAGGAACTCCTCGCAGCGCTTCGGTTTTCAGCCCACACCAGCTGGGACAACTCTCCCAGACCTTCTGGGACCACGTGAGGACCTTGTTGCTCTCAGCCCAGGGGCAGGGAGCCCTACAGACAGAGCAGTGGTGGTTCAAGAGAACAGCAGGATGAGATGCCTCATTTTGGAGCCCTCACTGCCACTTCCAAATCAGCTCAAGTGGCTCCAACAGCAAAAGCAGCACCAACACCTGCCCAGGTGGGGTCAAAACCTGAGCTTGGGCTCCTGCCTTGGCCCAGCAGCTGTAGCTGAACAAACCTGAGTGCAGAGGGACTGATCCTGAACCTCTACCTGCCTGCAGGACATCTGTGGAGCAAACCAAACCTCCAAAGGCTTCTGTGGGGTGGGACTTTTGGGGAGGTTGGGGTGGGGGAGGATGGGGAGACAGCAAACCCACGAGAAAGGTGAAAGTGCCTGCTTCCCTATGGGATTCTCACCTGAAATAGTCACTGCAGGCAGCCAAGACAACTTTATGAACCTGAAACACTTCATTATTTATAGTGAGGATGACATCAAGCAGCTGAGCCTGGGCTCGGAGCGAGGCCAGTCCCTGCAGCAGCGTGGTGCTGTGGCCAGGAGCAGAGAACGTGCATTTCAGGGTGCTGTTCTTGTCAGCCATGCTAAAAACAGAACAAGAGAGACAGGCTGGTTTGAAACGAACACAGAATGTCAGATACCCACCCAGCGAGATGGGGACACACGGGAACTGGCACCAGTTGGAAGGCAAATTCCCACCTCAGCAGCCACCCGGAGAACATCAGCACCTCGAGCTCCCTTCTCCACAAAACACTTCTGTGCTGCCCAGACATCCTCTGGCACTGGTGACACATGGGGCTCCAGACACCACCCAAACATCTCCTGGGGCCACAGCCTCCAAGGAATGTTGGTGTCTCCACGCTGAGCTGCCCCAGAGTCCACCCTGACCTCGACTTCAACCACAACACCAAGTCACAGTTGCTGCTTCTCCTCACCACCTTCCCTGCCTGCAGCTGCTGGATTCCCTGCTCCGGCCAAGGACAGCCCTGCCAGCCCCATTTGATCCTTCCCTTCTGCCTGACCCCCAGGAGAGAAGCAAAAAGCAAAATATTGCACGGCACTGGCTGCCCTGAATAACGTCAGCTGTTTGAGCTGCACTGTCAACAGTCCCCTCCCAGCGTAAACATTTCCTTGCTTTTCCCAGTGCCTCTCGCACGTGTTCCCCAGCAGCATCCCGGGATCTGCCTGCCCTCAGATGCACTTGTCAGTGGGAGCAGCAGGAGCCCTGCTCCAGGGGAAGAAAGAGGCTCTGGGATGCTCTGCAAAGAACTCCAGAACCGACTGCAAGATTCCCTGAGCCCGCTCGTGGGAAATCCCAAATCCATTTGCAAATTTAATCCAGCTCTGACCGACTACTTCGGGATCAAGATCCTGCGTGCTCCTGGGGAGAAAACAGGGATCAATATTCTGGATGGGGCTGATGTTTCCAGGAGCATCCTGCTGCTTGGAGTCTGCGTTTTTGAGGAATGTTTTATGGAAACGTGACCTCAAAAAAATCCCAAGGAGATTATCCCCAGTCTGGGAAGGTGCGTGAGCTGCTCCCAAATCCACAGTGGGAGAGTGCACTTAGGACTGCACTTAGAGGGAATTATCATCACTATTATTATTATTATTTAGGTGGAATAAAGCAACGGAGCCAAAAAGGAGGAGGCTGGGTTGAGTAATCCCAGGGTTTGCTCCAACCCTCCTCCCTAAGAACTCCCTGGAACAACAACAGCCACACACAATGGACCAAACGAGCCGGCGAGGTCAGGGAAGAGTCAGGGAGATGGGATAACAAAAAAAGGGGATGTAAACAATCCTCAAACAATGAGGGACAAGGGACAGAGCTCGCTCCTATCGGGTTGCAATTTCCTGCAAGCTTTAGGGAGAGGGAGCAAGGGGAAATCTGGGATGTCCATCAGAGCACTGGGAGGGCGGCTCTGGAGCTCGCTGGGATGCACAAAGCAAACCTTGGCAGGCTGGTTCAAGCTCCTCAGCCTTGGGAATGCGCCTCAAAATCCATGGGAGCTCCTACTGGGGTGGCTGGCGGTGCTCAGCTGGGGTTGGGTGGTCTGAAATCCCCACCCTAAAATCAAAGCAACTCTAAAGAGCCCCGGAGCAGAGCGTGGAGTATTCCTCGCTGGAATAAAGAGGATTAGCAAAAAGGCAGCTGCTGACAGGACCTTTATCCACACTCTGCAAGCCAAGAAATGTCTGTCCACTCTGGCTCTTCCTGAGGAAAAAGAGGGAAGAGATTGGAGGGATTCTCAGCACGTCAAACCCCTTTCCCTCTCCTCCCTGGAACTTGGATTTGCTGGGGGAGGAAGGAGGAAAGGTCCAGCAGCAGCACGAAGTGATGCTCCCTCAGGACACAGCATCAGCCACCCAGCAAAGCCACAGCTCCAGGCTGGACAGGTAAAATCCACGGGGACAGATCCAGCAGGAGCCCAAATTCCCGAGTTTGTTGTGACTTCATCACTCTCGATCTCCTCCAGGAGTCTCCTCGTGGGAACTTTCCTCAGTGGTTTTTATTTGGTACTGATTTCAAACATTCCTCTTCCCAGCCTTGGGTTCATCCCTATGGGGATGCTGTCCCTGCATCCACAGGCAGCACAGGTTCAAACAACGAGTGTCACCTGCACAAATATTCCTTTTTTTTTTTTTCCTTTTCCTCAATTCACTTTTACAGGATTAGCTCAGGGCGGGTTGGCCCACCTGTGTGGAATAAAGGTGTTTGGATGTGGGATTCATTTCAACAGGTAATGGAACAGCTACTCCAGGAAAAAACTCTGTGTTCTGGTTCCTTTGTCTATTTACAGGGATAGAATAAAAGGATCCAGTGATTACACAATACCCTGAAGGTGGAAAAAAAAAAAGTAAAACAAAAGAAAAGCATCGCTAATGTCCAGCAGAAAAAAAAAAAAAACCGAAAGGATTTTAAGGAGAAAAAAAACAGCTGGAAACAAAACAAAATCCACACAAAGCATGAGAAATCAAGTAAAGGATTTATGGAAAACAAAGTGGGAGGAGGAGAGGTGAGAGAACAGCACCAAGCAGTGTTTGCTCTGCGGGGAGAAAAAAGGGATTTGTGATAAGAGCAGGCTTGGCTGGACACGGGAGCATGCCTGAATCCACGGCCTTGGCTCCCACTCCAGCACTGGGAATGAAGGAAGAAGAGGAGCAGCAGTTGGATGCCAGAGAGTGAAAAATAAATATATAAAACCCAGGAGCACAAAAGGAAGCCTTGAACATGTGAGCGCGCCTTTGTGAGGCTGTCGCTATCTCATCCCAGATCTCCAAATGCCGTGTACTTGTTGCTTAACAATTTGTTACAGCAGGAACAGCCTGGAAGACAAAACTTGGGAAGAGTTTTTTGTCTCCTCCTCGCAGCTCAGAACGTGCCCCGGGAGATAAAAGCCTTTCAGCACAACAGGGAGAAAGTGTTTATTCCGCTGCTTCCCTTTCCTTGCGAGGCAGGGCTGGAGAGCTTCTGGAATTTTCCTCGGGATGCTCATCTTTGTCCTGAAGAAGCTGGAGTTTCACGGGGGTTTCTGTGGTCAGAGAGTCCTTCAACAGCTCAGCCTGGAGCAGGGTCAGGCGTGGGGGCTGAATTTCTCCGCTGGGAAAAGGCAGGACACAAAAATCACGCCCCCAGCAACTTCCCACGGTGAGGATGCCACCAGCAGGGCCTCTCACGTGGCTCTACTGGCACAAAGGTGGCTTTGCCAGAGCAGGATTCCCACTTTCCATATGGAAACAGCTGTGAAAGGGATCTTTATGTCCGTGGCACGCACGGCGGGGGCAGCTGGAATCCGACAGCCACGCTGAGCCAGGAGGGCGATGCCTTTTGGGCAGCAGCCTCAGAGGCTCTGGTGACATCCCTGGTACCCCAGATCCAGCCAGGGAACAAGTAATGGGATTGAGGATTTGTCTCCAGCCGCTGCTCTGAAGCCAGATTGCTTTCAATCCTCTGCGGTCACCGCGGGATAGAGCTCAGCGTGGGGGAAACCAGCCCCAAGCTGAAGCCTGGAGCTCGGGGAGGGCGTGGAGGTGTCCCAGCGAGGGTTAAGGGAGTGGTTCCAGGCAGGGAAGGAGAACAGGGCCAGAAATCCTCCTGCTGCTGCACCCAGAGAGGAGCCCTCACCCCGAGCTCACCGAGCTCGGGCTCTGCTCACACACTTCCCAGCAAGGAACGCTCGGGTTTTGACCAAAACCAGATGCAGAGAGGAGGCACCTGGACACCCCAGAGGCCTCTGAAGCTGAGATGTTGAGGGCCACACTTCAAGAATCAGCTCAGGCACAAAGAACATCCCGAGAACAAGCGGCCCCTGGCGCTGCCTCCTCCGTTCCCCGCGGCGTCACGTGGAATCCAAGATGCGTTTCGAGCTAATGAATCATTTTTTACCAAATCTGTACTGATGATTAAAAACATCAAAGCTGGAATTAAAGGCTTACCAAGCATGAGTTCATATTTCAGCATGTTTGCAACCACTGCACAAGTACAAGTGGAGAGAATTAGAGCAGGACAGATTGTAACATTTTAGTGATTGAATTAAGGGAGAAAAATCTTTGGCTGCGCCACTGCCTGTCGCGTTCCTCTTCTTTTACACCATGGAAGGAGGGGCAGCTTGGTGCTCTCCACCCCAGCTCAGCATCCCCACATTTTCCCACTTTTTGGGCAGGTGGTGCTGGGTAATTTTTCATCCAGGAGAAACTCGAGGGGGTTTGGCAGGATTCCTGAGCAGGGCAAACTTCCAACAGCCAAACTCTTCCATAAACGCCAGCTCCAGAGGTGGGACCCGGCAGGGAACGGCTGGGGGACAGGAGGGGAAGGAGGAAAAGCAGCAGAATGTGTGGAAAAGCACCAGGTATGGAGTGGCACAGCTTTTGCAAGGCTAAACAAAAAGGGTTGGGATTGCAAAATAGCCAGCGAGGCACCTGCAAGGGATTTTTTGTGGTGAGAGAAGCAGAACTCCCATAAAGCTGGAGAGTAACTTTATTTAGAACATAAGGTATGAATATTAAGGACCTTCTTTAGGAACCTTTGACAGGCAGCATTATAGATATTTTAATAATGCAAATCATTTAATGCCTTTAGTTTCATGCCTAAGTAAAAAAACACATTTAGATTCTGAGTTTTAAACTACAATTAAGACACTTAAAATCAAAACAAAAGTCAAACTCCCTCAGATAAGTCACTGGTAGCCATGGTGACTGTAATATTTCAGATCCTGAGGCTTTCTATCACATGCCCAAACGATGAAAATGAGTTTTCAGCACTTCACACTCACAAATGCTACGTTAGGGCAGAAAGGCTGAGCCCTTCCCTGAGGATTTGCTGCTTCCCAGACTCTCATTTGGGATTTTGGGATGACGTTCCCGTGGCCTTTGCATCCCTCTGAGAAGACACAGCAAGGAGTTTCCTTGGAAGTTTGGGGGCAAGGAAGATGAGGCACAGAGGCACAAAAATACCTGCCCTGTTAACCTACTTCTGTTCCCAGCAGCATTTACAGCGTTTCCTGGCCAAATCAGAAAACCACAATAAGCACTTAATGATCAGCAACTAATTAAATATTAACACTCTGAATGAAGGGGATGTTTTCCAGCGAAACATAATCATCCTCCAGAAAGATACGGGTGCAAAAAAAAAAAAAAGCATTTAATCGATTTCTTTGCTCCCTTTCCCAACTCCTTCCCTTAATTTCTCCCATTTCCCTCCTCTGCCTCCACTCATTTTCCACTCCTGACACCATCTCTTTCATCAAAGCAATAAATAAAAGGAGAGAGCCTGAGACTAATGTCGCTGTTTAAAAGTGACTGGCAATTTGCAGGGCTCAAATAAAGAGATTATAAATGGGGATGAGTTTCAGGAGGAGTGATACTTCGTGTGAAAATAATGGACCTCTGGAAAATGCCTCAAGTGCAACAGGAAAGTTTGAAAAGTCTCCAGCCTCAAAATTTAAGGGAATTTATTGTTTGGCGAAGGGAGAGCAGAGAAACATTCACTATTTAAGAAAGAAAAAGGACAAAGCCCAGCAAACAAAGCTTTTTTTTAGTTCTGTTTCAGGGCCCCAAAGGCTGGTCCCTCTTCCAGCAGCCGGACTGGTCAGCACTGGCATGGGACTGGGCACTGCTCTGCTCCCACACTGACCACTGCCGGCCAACCCAGGCCTGATTCAGCCCTGCAGCTTGGTGAAAACAGCAATTAAAGCTGCATTTTACAGAAGCCAGGAGGCACCTGGTTCATTTTCCAGTGCTTTCCATCCCAGGTCCTGCTGATCCCCTGATTTCCTTATCTGCATCCCATTTCCCCCAGGCTGGAACCAAGGACACCCTGGAGCCCAAAGGTAGAGCAGCAAGAAGCTTTTCAATTTATTTAGTTGTTAAATATTATTTTTTTATGTCCTTAGAAGTCTCAGACATTTCCAAAATCTCTGTTTTTCTTTTCTTCTGAGCCGGGCTCACTAGGGGCCCAGCAGACACACACGAATTTATTCTGCTCCCAGGCATCAATCAGGAGGTTGTTTGCAAGCCAAAAGAGGTGGGATCTTGGTTTCTGCACTAATAAAACTGTGGATGGCTGTCAAAAAGCTGGCTGGCCTGGTAAAACAGAGCAGCAAAAAAAGTGGAGGGTGAAAGATGTGAACACGTTCGACTCTGCCACCGCCCGGGGTTTCAACGTGAGGCTCTGGGCAGGACATGCTGTACCCAGGAGAAATTGTGGGGGGGAAGAAAAACAGCAACAAAAAAAACCCAGAATCAGATTTTTTTAAATGTTTCTGTCACAGAGCCAGAGGCATCTTTGTGCTGGTGCAGTGGGAAAAGCAGTTTGGTGCTGGTGCTTCAGCAGCCAGAAGGACCAGTGGACTCTCAGGGGAGAGGTCCATGAGCCCAGGTTTGGACACCAGGGCTTGGAGGGGCAAAAATGTCACAGCGAGATCAATGACAAGGATTTTCCATTTCTTTTTTTTTCATATTTAAAGCTGCCACAGAGGGTTTTGTCCTCTACTGGGCTTTTCCTCAGTCCTGCCCAAAGCTGGGCCCAGCAGGGAGGTGACAGCTGGAGAGGTGACACTCACCACCACCCTGTCACCACCTCGACCTGCTCTTGTCACAACAACTGAAAATGGGAAGATGCTCCCCCAACCCCACAAACTCGATGGTGATTATTTTTTGTCAGCCCCAAACCTAATCCCTCTGAGCCAGGAGCAAACAGAGCAAACACAAAAATCACTCGGAGCACATCCAGGACTGTGGCAGGCACAGGCAGTGTGACAGCAGTGACAGAGCCAGGCACACAGGGACCCTCAGAGCGTAAAATAAAATAGAATAAAATAGAATAAAATAGAATAGAATAAAATAGAATAGAATAGAATAGAATAGAATAGAATAGAATAGAATAAAATAAAATAAAATAAAATAAAAAAAAATTAAATTAAAATAAAATAAAATAAAATAAAATAAAATAAAATAAAATAAAATAAAATAAAATAAAATAAAATATAAAATCAAATCAAATCAAATCAAATAAAATCCATGGACACCCCCAGTTCAGGCTCTTTACACTCAATACTCCCTGACAGCTCTGCTTTAAACACTGCACGTTTCCCCAGCTTAGGGTCAAACTCTACAAAACTACAGCGGTGCCACGTCCAAAATAACCCAAAACTCCGAGCTGTGCCCTGCTGATGGAACAGCCCGAGGGAGCAGCGGGTGCTCCTGAGCCTCTCCCAGCAGTGCAAAGGCCGGGAGGCACCTAGTGGTGTCGGGAAGCACAGCAGAGCCACCAAGGCCACCCCAAAAGTGTCACCTGGGCCACACACGGGCACTGCTGGACACTTCCCTCCTGCCCCGAGCCTGCTCCAGTGCCACCCTGTCACCCCCGGGAGGCGAGCAGAGCTGATCCACGGCATGATGTCCACCCAAAAACCTGCCAGGACCTGCCCGGGCTCTGCACAGGTCAGCGACCTCTGGGTCACCTTCCCCGTGGGGACAGCCCGTGCCAGCTCTGCCAGCAGCTCTGGCAGGGTCCCCACTGCAAGGAGATCACTCCCCACTTCGTCCCACACCACCAGCCCACTCCACACCTGGGGAGAAGTCAGGGAAACTTCCAGCTTTTCTGGAGGTCCCGGGAGCAGCGCTTGTGCCAGGCCGTTTGTGCAGCAGGATTGCACAGCCTGGGCAGTGTGGCAATAGAACAACAGGAGCAGGTACGTGCAGAGCAGGTGCTCCTCTCCCCTCCCTGCACCTCCACCCTGCAGATTAGAGCCTGGCAGCAGCCAGGGAGCTCAGGCAAAACCAGCACAAAGTGATGGAACAGCAGAGAGCAGCAGCAGACGCCCCATTCCTTCCGTGGAAATGAAGGAATTGGTGTTTTCCAGCACTCAGCATCAAATTCCAGCTCAAATCTGCTTGCAGCCCATTCCTCTCCTCACCTGGACCCTCTGCACTCAGGTTTGTCCCCATCACAGCATTGTTTTCTCTCCCAGCTCCGTGGGCAGCTCTGTCTTGCACAGGCTTTGTGCCACCCTGCCCTGAACAGAGCCACCCAAGGCCACCAGAACAGCTTTTCTTAAAGATCCCAAATTTCTGTGCAACGCCAGCATTCCTTAATAAATGAGAAAGTGGGAGAGACACCTGAACCACCGTCCTGCTGGGCAAGGCTCCTCCTCACAAAGCCACACAACACTCAGAAGAAGGACAGGAACCTCTAAAGCATCCCCCAGGTTTACTTTTGGTCTAAATAAAACCCCCAGCTCAGGACTCTCCCAACACTGCAAGAGCAGGCAGCAGTTATTTTTACAGTGATTCAGTTTGAGCATAAACATTTACACCATGTCTACCAGATCTAAGAACTAAATCTGTCTGAAACTTGCCATGTGGCAGAGGATAGATCATAGAAACCCCACAAAAACTCCACTTCAGCTCCAAAAGGGAAAAAAATACCAAGCCTGATTGAAGGGTGAAGCTGTAGATGACAGGAACACCAAAGCAAGCCCTTATCTTCCCCAATTTGTGGTTTTACTCCATCCCCCTGGACATTTCTCTCCTTCCCACCACCTTCTCAGAAGGAATAAAGTTTGGAAAGCTCAGGTCAGCACTCCCTTGATGGGAACCCAGACATTTGTGACAAGACCTTGCCTGTTCATCCTGATTTTCCCAGCAAACACTCCGGTGTGTCCTTCAAGGGATTATTCCCAATTAACTCCTCAGCAGCTTGTCTGGACACCTCAATTAATTCCCATGGAAAGGCCTGCAAAGGGACATTCTCTCCAGCATCTGGGATGATGTTTTTCCCAGATTTTTGTGACCCTGCTTTGCTTTTTTTTTTTTGAGTCCACCTCACCAACGCTGCAGCAACGATGGCTCAAGCACAGAAGCTTCTCATGCTGAGGGTCCCGAGTGGTTCCACATTTCCTCTCTCTGATCCCAAAGCACATCCCCAGTGCTGCAGAGTGAATTCTGCAGCCTGAAACTCTCCCTGTACATGATAAAGAGGGCTGGGAGTAAAATATGAAACCCATTTGTAAGTCATGAAATTCTACCCAAGGAGGAAAAGAGAAAAAAAAAAAAAAAAAACAAAAAAAAAAAACAAAAAAAAAAAAAAAAACAAAAAAAAAAAAAAAAAAACAAAACCCCAAACCCCAAGTTTATTTCAAAATAGAAGATTGGGGCCTTTTGCTTTTCTATGCCCAGAAGTGGCTTTATCTTGTGCCATCAGCGAGTCCTTTTGTCCCCAGGGTCTTGCACAGCCTGTTCTGTGTTGAATGAAGGAGCAGGATCCCAGCAGAGAAGTGAATTTTCCTGCTCAGGGGCAGCCACGCAGCTCCCGGGCAAGAGGTAGCAATTCCAAAGATGGAAATTCTGCCCGTGGTGTTGGAGCTGCAGTGCACCATCCAAATGGCATGTGTGAAACAGCCCCGGAGCCTCTGTCCTCCTGCCTCAGAGAGCAAGTAAGAAGTGCAAAAAAGTCACAAGTAGAAGCACCTAACAAGGAATCACTGCCGACAGGGAATGCCCTTGGAATCCTCCTCACGCTCCACAGCACATCCAAGGTCCTCCATCAGGTTTCTCCTCGTACTGCCCAATAAATCCACCTTCAAACAAGTAAAAAAAAACCTTTAAACTGCCCACCAACAAGGAGCAGGATCCAAACTTGAACGGGCTTTGCTTTACAATTAACAAAGAAAATAAACATGATAGGGAACATGACGGAGCTGCAGCTCGGGGGAATAAAACTGCTGCAGCTCCAGCCTGGGTGATTTATCACAGCCCTGAAACAAATGACTTCCATTTCTCACTGCTGCACACCCAGGGAACTCCCAAGTGCCAGGGGAGAAGTGCTACCAACACCTGGAGTGAGAAGTGCTGGAATTCCTGTCTGAGAAAGGAAAAGGAGGCGCAGAGGGATAAAATGAGATGCTGCAGGTGACACAGCATGGAGTTTCACAGAGCACAGATGGTTATTAGGGGGGAAAAATAGAATATATCTATAGGTGAGGATTCAGAGAGGCTTCTCCAGACTGAGCAATGCCTGGGAGAGCTTCCCCTCCACGGCTGACACACACGGGGGGTTATTTCAGGAGGCAGCGCCGAGCAAAGCTGAGGATAAAGGATGAAGTGAAGTGACAGCCAGACAGCACCAGCAGAACATCCCCGAGACAGACACCACAGCTCCCCGAGCACCATCCCACACCAGCCCGGGGTGCTGGGACAGGGACACCCTGGGAACAGAAACTCCTCCGTGAGCAGGTACCACCTGCAACACCCAGAGCATCACCTGACAGGTACCACATAACCCTGACAGGTACCACACACCCAAAGAGGAACCACACACCCTGACAGGTACCACATAACTCAACAGGTACCACACACCCTGACAGGTACCACATAACCCTGACAGGTACCACACACCCAAACAGGAACCACACACCCAAAGAGGAACCACACACCTGACAGGTACCACACAGCCTGAGAGGTACCACACACCCTGACAGGTACCACACACCCTGACAGGTACCACATAACACTGACAGGTACCACACACCCAAAGAGGAACCACACACCCTGATAGGTACCACACACCCTGACAGGTACCACATAACCCTGACAGGTACCACACACCCAAACAGGTACCACACACCCTGACAGGAACCACACACCCTGACAGGTACTACACACCCTGACAGGTACCACACACCCTAACAGGAACCACATAACCCAACAGGTACCACACACCCCTGACAGGTACCACACACCCAAACAGGAACCACATAACCCAACAGGTACCACACACCCCGACAGGTAGCACGTCACCCCAACAGGTACCACCTGCCCTGTGCTGCCTTCAAAGCCTGAGTGACCCTCCAAAATCAGGGACTGGGGGTCTGCAGGCACAGCAGAGGGGACGGGGGGCAGCAGAATGGGCCTGAACCACCAAAAATTGGGTGTGTCTGGAACTGCTGCACCTGGTGCCTCTAGAAATCCACAGAGCTGGTGGCTCCACAGAGCTGACCCAGGGTGGGACTCACTGGGGGGTTTCACTGGGTGGGATTCACTGTAGGATTCACTGCAGGATTCACTGTAGGATTTACTGTAGGATTCACTGTAGGATTTATTGTAGGATTCACTGTAGGATTCACTGTGTGGATTCACTGTAGGATTTACTGTAGGATTCACTGCAGGATTCACTGTAGGATTTACTGTAGGATTCACTGTAGGATTCACTGCAGGATTCACTGTAGGATTCACTGCAGGATTCACTGCAGGATTCACTGTAGGATTCACGCTATTTTCTGCTTCAGAGCCTCCCCCAGACCTCACACACCCCACGAGCAACAGCGTCGCTGCTCATCACGACCGTTCCGTCCCACGGGCCCCGCTCAGGACAATCCCCGGCCCCGAGGACACCGGGCACCGGGCACCAAGCATCGAACACGGAGCACCGAGCACAGAGCACTGAGCACCGAACACCGAGCACGGGCAGCGCGCACCGGGCACCGGGCACCGAGCACCGGGCACCGAACACCGGGCACCGAGCACCGAGCACCGGGCACCGAGCACCGAACACCGGGCACCGAGCACCGGGCACCGAACACCGGGCACCGGGCACCGAGCACCGGGCACCGAGCACGGGCAGCGAGCACCGGGCACCGAACACCGGGCACCGGGCACCGGGCACCGAACACCGGGCACCGAACACCGGGCACCGGGCACCGGGCACCGAACACCGAGCACCGAACACCGAGCACCGGGCACCGGGCACCGAACACCGGGCACCGGGCCGTGCTGCCGCCCCGCAGCGCCCCCGGGCAGCGGCTCTGTGTGCGGCCAGGCCGGCTCTCCGTGAGCCCGGGCCCGGGGGAAGGCGCGGAGCCCCGCGGGCCGATGGGGCCCGGCCCCGCTGCCCGGCCTAGGCCGCGCCGGCCCCGCTCACCTGCTCGGCCGCTCCGCGCCGAACTCGGCCCCGCCGGACTCCGCCATCGCCCAGCGCCGCCGCCGCCGCCGCCGCCGGTGCCGCGGGGGAGGCGGCGGGGCCGCCGCGTTAAAGGCGCAGCAGCGGCGGGGACCGGGAGCCGCGGGCTCCGCTCCGAGCCCGCCGGGCCTGGCGCCGCCCCGCCGCCACCGCCGTGTCACCGCCCCGCGGGAGAGCGGGGCTGGCACCTCTCCGCGGGGCTGGGGCGGCTGTCACCTCCCCACAGGGCTGGGGGATTAGGGGATGTCACCCCCCAGAGGATTGGGAGCTGTCACCTCCCCACAGGGCTGGGGGATCTGGGGCTGTCACCTCCCCACAGGGCTGAGGGATTAGGGGATGTCACCCCCCAGAGGATTGGGAGCTGTCACCTCCCCACAGGGCTGGGGGACCTGGGGCTGTCACCTCCCCACAGGGCTGGGGGACCTGGGGCTGTCACCTCCCCACGGGGCTGTGGGATTAGGGGGTGTCACTTCCCTTCAGGGCTGAGAGATCTGGGGCTGTCACCTCCCCACAGGGCTGGGGGACCTGGGGCTGTCACCTCCCCACAGGACCGGGGGCTGTCACCTCCCCACAGTGTTGGGGGATTAGGGGGTGTCACCCCCCGCAGGACTGGGAGCTGTCACCTTCCCATGGGGCTGTGGGATTAGGGGGTGTCACCTCCCTTCAAGGCTGAGGGATTAGGTGCTGTCACCCCCCAGAGGATCGGGAGCTGTCACCTCCCCACGGGGCTGAGGGATTAGGGGGTGTCACCTCCCCACAGGGCTGGGGGACTGGGGGCTGTCACCTCCCATGGCCGAAGGCATCGGGGGTCTGTCACCCCCCAGACTGCGGGGACCAGGACTCTGTCACCCCCCGGACTGAGGACTTGGAGGGTCTGCCACTGCCTCCCGGCTGAGAGGACCTGGGGGTCTGTCCCCAGGCATGTCCCAGGAGATGTCACCGCCCTGTAGCTGCGGGGGTCGCAGGGCTCTGTCACCACCCCACAGGCCACCAGTCCCTTCCCTCCGAGCGCTATCCAGCTGATGTCCTTTGCTGCAGCCTGCCCTGGAAATCCCAACACTTCCCTCGGGATTCCACCTGCGGATCACTCGGTGTCACCTGCGGATCACCCAGGGTCACCTCCGGATCACTCAGGGTCACCTGCAGATCACTCAGGGTCACCTGCAGATCACCCAGGGTCACCTCCGGATCACTCAGGGTCACCTGCAGATCACTCAGGGTCACCTGCAGATCACTCAGTGTCACCTCCGGATCACTCAGGGTCACCTGCAGATCACTCAGGGTCACCTCCAGATCACTCAGTGTCACCTCCAGATCACTCAGTGTCACCTGCAGATCACTCAGGGTCACCTCTGGATCACTCAGTGTCACCTGCAGATCACTCAGGGTCACCTCCGGATCACTCAGTGTCACCTCCAGATCACTCAGGGTCACCTCTGGATCACTCAGTGTCACCTGCAGATCACTCAGGGTCACCTCCAGATCACTCAGGGTCACCTCCGGATCACTCAGGGTCATGTCCGGATCACTCAGTGTCACCTGCAGATCACTCAGGGTCACCTCTGGATCACTCCGTGTCACCTGCGGGGCCCATCACATGTGCAGCCAGCCAGGACTGCGGGGACAGCCCTGGTGGGGACAAAGCCTCCTGCCAGGCCACCTGGGCCCTTCTGGAGCAGGATTTTTCGGCCAAAAGCCGCACGTGCAAGAGCAGCAGTACCCTCCAGAGGGTGCAGTCCTGTCGCCGGAGCTCCCTGCGCCTCCCGGTGCCAAAACCGCCTCCGTCCCCACACATGGTCGGCATCAGAGCCCTCCCAGCTCTCCCCGAAGCCACCGAGGCCACGCGGGGTCCGTGTAATTCCTAAAGCCGGCTCGCATCTGCTCGAGGGGGCATTCCAGTCATCAGCGGGAATCAGGAAATTATTCATAGCGCTGGCCCTGCCAACGGCCGGGGGTAGATTTCTTTGATTTCCCATGCTCGGTGTCCACATCTGTAGAAGGGAAAGGGGGGAATTCGTACATGAGAATAAACGCGCTTGGAAAGCCGTGAAAACTCCCTTTCAAGTCAGCCTGATGAAAACTTCATGTTCTGGAGCCCTTTGCTTCAAGGAGAGCAATCTGTTTCGAAGAGGAAAAGCTGTGTATTTTTCTTATTTAAACCTCCTAAATCTGCTGGAGCATTAAAAATATTTGGCATTTCCACAGCACATTTCATTCCCAGCTCCAAATGCGTTTTACAGACATTCATTAATTAAGCCTCGCAAAACCTTGGGGAGAAAGGGAAGCAGTGCTTATTAATTTGCTATTTGTGTTGCTGCAGCACACGGAGACCCCGGCCAGGACCTCGGGGCCTTGTTATTTTAGACACGACCTGCACAGAGGAGGAGATGTCAGCACGGGAAGAGGCCAGGGATGGACCCTCCTGGTGTTCCGTTCTGGAATTTGGAGCTGCAGGAGCTCCCAGCCAGCTCTCCCCCCCTCTCCAGGGGTGCTCTTTTCGTTGTTCTGGTGTTTGGGGGGGGGGCCTCCTGCCCCTCCTTCCCGACACCTCGCAGTTGTCCCGCTTCCAGCTCGGCTTCATTTGACACCTTCCCCTTTCCCTGGGGGACACTTTATGGAATCTCGGAGTTATTTCGGTTGGAAAAGGCTTCCGAGACCACCGAGTCCAAGCTGTGCCTGATCCCCACCTTGTCCCCAGCCCAGAGCTCTGAGTGCCACATCCACGAGTTCCTGGGACACCTCCAGGGATGGGCACTCCAATCCTCCCTGGGCAGCCCCTTCCAGAGCCTGACCATGAGGAAATTTTCCCAATGCCCAGCCTGAGGCCGTGCCCTCCGGTCCTGTTGTCCCCTGGGAGCTGAGCCTGACCCCCCCAAGCTGTCCCCTCCTGTCAGGAGCTGTGCAGAGCCCAAAGGTCCCCCCTGAGCCTCCTTTTCTCCTTCTGAGCCCCCTCAGCCGCCCCTCACCCGATCAGCACGCCCTGATCTGTGAAAGACTTCAAACAAACGCTTCCCCTCTGTTATTTTTAGGTCCACCCTGATATTTTTAGGTCTGCCCTGATATTTGAAGTGCAGCTATTTCTGTCCCGAGAGGGCTGTGCCCTCTCCACCCCAGGTGGGGCAGCGATGGCAGCTGTGAGCGTTGCACCTCTGCTTCCCCTGCAGGAAAAGCGGGGCCGGGCTGGATGCTGTAAATGCCTTTCACGTGTTCCCCAGATCCCAGTTAAATTGAACCCCAGAAGGTCTCTCAAAGCAGGAAAAATGCATTTATAAGACCCTGGAAGGAAGATGTATTCCATAACGACTCTGGTGACCAGGCGTGCTGACTTGTGTCATGTGGAGAAGGAACCAAGGGGGGTATTTCTTGTTATTTCATATTGCTGATGGGATTTTACCTCTGGCAGCAAATCCAGGAACTTTTTAGTTACCATTATTGTTTGATTTTATGGGCCATTTGATATTTATTTTTATTTCTCTTCATTATTTGTTGAGTGCACTTAGCCCCCTTCCCCGAGCAGCCTGCCTTATATCTAAGGTGAATTTTATGACCAGTGTTAGCACAGCAATCTGAGCAACTCACACAACTGTAATATATTTATCCCGTGCACTCAGAACATCCAGGCAGGCCTGGAATTCCTACTGTGGAGAGCAGAGGTCTGCCTGGAAAATCCCAACTCCAACTGGACTGGATTTATATAAAAAAAAGGAATAAACTCCAAACTATTTACATTCTTCTTCTTTCTGATCATAGATTTCAATCTATGACTATTTGTGTCATATTTTCACCTTTTTTTTTGGTTTGTTTTTCCCCTTTGCAAAACATGAGGTCTCTCCATGTACCTTTTGCTGCAAGCCAAGCTCTTGTGTATCCCACGGCTCCCACAGCTGGACTTTAAAATCCACAGCCAGCACTGGGAGAGTAATGACAAAATCATGAGCTGGCAGTGCTGCCTTTCCCTCAGACCTCCTCATTTCATCCTGCTCAGGAGCAGGAATTCCTCAGGAGCAGCTCCCAGCACCAGCATCCAGAGGTTTTATTTTTTCCAATTTTTGTTAGATTTTTCCCAGCACAGGTTTGGGGTTTTTTTCTGGTTTTTTTGTTTGTTTGTTTGTTTGTTTTTGTTTTTGTTTTGTTTTGGTGGGGTTTTTTTGTTTGGTTGGTTTTTTGTTTGTTTTTTGTTTGTTTGTTTGTTTTGGGGGGGGTTTGTTTGTTTTTTGGGTTTGGTTTTGGTTTTTTTGGTTTCTTTTTTTTTTTCCCCAATTCTTGTTACCTTTTTGGCTGCTTTATTTTCCCCTGTTGAGGAGGAGGATGCAATGACCTCCCTCGCTCTTCCTTGGTGATATCCCAGCCCTGTCTCCTGCCTGCCCTGAGGGTGGGGTGGGGTTTCTCAGTGCCTGGTTTTATTCCCTCTGGATTTCTGCTCCACTGCTCCCTGCTAATCCCTGGGTAATCCCGACCACAGCCTGAGCCTGGGGAAGGTCGGCAGCACAGGCTGGGGTTTGTCTGCTGTGCCAGGAGGATGGAACAACCTTTCTCCCTCCCTTTTATCCTGCTCCTTTGGGCTGGTGGAGGTGGATCATCCCCTCCTTCCCCCTGCAGCTCCACCACTGCCAGGTCCCATGGCACAGAGAGAATTCCATGGTGGAGAGCGGCCACCAAGCCCAGGGATGTGGGACCCTCAGGGATGTTGGACCCTCAGGGATGTGAGACCCCCAGGGATGTGGGACCCCCAGGGATGTGGGACCCTCAGGGATGTGAGACCCTCAAGGATGTGGGACGCTAAGGAATGTGGGACCTCCAGGGATGTGGGACCCTCAGGAATGTGGGACCTCCAGGGATGTGGGACCCTCAGGAATGTGAGACCCCCAGGGATGTGAGACCTCCAGGGATGTGGGACCCTCAGGGATGTGAGACCCCCAGAGATCTGGGACCCCCAGGGATGTGGGACCCTCAAGGATGTGGGACCCCCAGGGATGTGGGACCCCCATGGATGTGGGACCCCCAGGGATGTGGGACTCTCAGGGATGTTGGACCCTCAGGGATGTGGGACCCCCAGGGATGTGGGACTCCCAGAGATGTGGGATACCTGAGTCCCTCGGGATGAGCTCTGTAGGTTCCCACCATCCTGGGGTGCAGCCAAGCCCCGCCGTTCCCAAATTCCCCAATCTCAGAGATGATCCAACACAACCAGCTCAGCTCTGGCACAAAACACGGGGACAGCAGCATCCCTTCCGTGCCAGGACGGAGCCAGCCTGGTTCTCTGGCTGGATTCCCACCCCAGGCAGTGTCCCCCACCCTGTGGAGCAGCAGTGCAGCGTTACCCGGCAGGGATGGAACACGGAGTGTGGGAATGCTGCCCTGTGCCGGTGAGCGAGCGGGACACGGAGCATGGAGCCACGTGGGGTCTGCCCTGCGGGAAGGATCAACACCTTCTGGCAGGAATCTTGGGCTCCTTCCACTCCCACGTGGAGAGCTGACCCCCTCAGGAGCTGGCTCCCGCCCAGCTGGCGGCGTTGGCCATTCCCAGCCCCGTTTGGCACCGCGGCGAGGCCGCGATCCCGCAGGTCCCCTCCGTGCCCAACACGTGTCATCCCCCCGAAACCAGGGCTGGCTCCAGAGGGGAGCAGGTGCTGCAGCACCACCCCAGCCCATTGGGGAGCCCCGTTCCCATCCACCCAGTCAAACCCCAGCTTCCCCGACCAGCTTGGCTGCGCTCCTCACCTGGCAGGAGAACACACGAATGAACGGGGAAGCGAAGCCCCTCGCGGCCCGGCCAGCGGGGCCGGCGTTCCAAGAAGTAATGAAGGCCAGGGAATGGAAAATGCCTGTCACTGGCTGTGCTCCGAGGGTGCTCCACTTCCCCACGGCAGCGCCAGGGCCCAGCAGCTGCGCCAGGCCCGGCCAGCGGCACCGCGCTCAACTCTGACATTTGAAGACGGAGGAATAATTTGGCTTCATTATCCCCCCCGCCCCCCGAGGGGTCCCTCGAGCCGGGCTGGAATGTGCGTGGTAGGGACAGAACCAATCCCATTAGCACGAGGAGATTGTTTTTCCTTTGGTTTTGTTGTTGTTGAATCACCCGTGGCTCCGGCTCGGTGGGGTAGGTCATAGGAAGGAGGACGGGGAGAGGAAACCCATGGATGTGTTTTCCCATCCCTGGCATGGTGCTGCCCTGCCCAGTTCCAGCAGCTCCATGGGGTTTCCATCTTTGAAGGCCTGGTGGGCTTTGTGGTGGCTCCAGGCACGATTCAAAGGAGAATTTGTAAGGGAAAGGGCTCAGCTCAACATGCGGGCTCAGGAAGGTGCTTTGAGCCCTTGCCCAGCTCCCCATCTCACCTCCTCATTCTCGCTCCATCCCTGGATGGGGATTTATCTCCATTGGGGTTAAAAGCGAATTTACAGCTCTGAGTGTTGGTCAGGAATTCGGGATCGCAGCTTTGTGCTGACAGGAGCTGGGCCAGGAGCAGGGAGAGGCAGCTGGAGCTGCTGGAAAATATCCTTTCCCACGTCAGAGAGGAGCCCAGGCTCTGCTTCCACCACCTCCAGGAGCCCTGCAGCTCCAAACCTGCTGTTTCACCCAGGCTGGGGACTCTCATGGAAGAATGGGAATCATCACCTCCTTCCTCCTACAAGACAGGAATAAGAAACCTCCCCCGACCTCTTGGTGTCCTGCAGAATCTCCCTGGGATGAGAGTGGGATCATTGGTCCCAAATTACCAAAAGGGGGATTGGCACATGAACTTCTCCTCCCTGCTGACCCAGTCCTGGGATTTCTGCCCTCTGAGGCATCCCAAGGACCCCAGTGCTCTCCCCGAGCAGAGACATCCTGGAGGAACAGGCCCAGGGCCCCAGGACAAGGAGCTCCTGAGGGGAACGGGGTGAGAAACAGGGACAAAGGCACGCTTGGGAGCAGATGGGAAAGGAGGGGAGGGAAATCCGTGCCTGGCCCAGCTCCTCCAGGCATTGTGTGAGCCTGGTGGAGCCAGGCCAGCTCCCAGCAGCTGAGATTTTCTGGAGGGGACAACAGCAGCTCAATGCAGCCACCAAGAGCAGCCAGGGGGGCTGTTGACCCTGATTACAGCTGCTGAGACCCCCACAACCCTCAGCACCCACTGCTGGCACGGAGACCGAGCCACGGCCAAGGGGGGAGATGCCAAAGGGGTCTGTGGTGGAAATGTAGGGGGAAACTTGCTGGATTTTCTCTACTTTTTGAGGGCACTTCTTGCCGCAGACGCATCTGGGATTAGTTGTGGGGCTGTGGCTGGACGTGTGGACACGCGGAGGTGAGTGTGGACACGAGGGTGTGAGCGTGGGCATGTGGACATAAAGGTGAGTGTGGACACAAGGACATCGGGATGGGCATGAGGATGGGAGGATGGACACGAGGACACAAGAATGGACATGAGGATGGACACGAGGACACGGTGATGGACACATGGATGTGAATGTGGGCACACAAATGCTTGCCCCAAGGACGTGACCCACTGTGAGCTCAGGGTGCCCCCATGCCCTCACCACCACCATGGGCTGGAGGGTGATTCCACCACAGCCTGGCTTGCCCATGGCCGATGGGGCCTCACACCACGAATTTCCCTTCCCCTGTGAAAAAATAAACGAGGGAGCGAGAAGGAAAAGGCGTCGGGTGGAAAAGCCCCCGGCTGCCTGCTGGGGGGAGTGGAACCAGCGAATTTCATGCATCTCCTTCTTGTTAGAGTGGGGTCCCTCCTCACCTGCTCCTGGGCACAGTTTCCTGCACCCCGAGCCAGCAGGGAGGAATCTGACTCCAGTTTAAAGATGAGGAGCTTGTCCACGGTCTGCAGCCCGGCTCCCATCCCAGGAGGGGACGCGCTCGGAGCCGCTGCCCGCGCTGGGCAGGGTTTGCCAGCTGTCTGCACCGATCTGGGGCCTTCCCACCTCCCCCGGCACCAGCCCCTGTGAAAATTCGGCACAAAGACACCCCCGAGGGGTGTCCCTGCCCCCTGAGGGGCACTTGGTGGCCTGGGCCTGGCCAGGGGGTTCTTGCCCCCAAGTCATCAGATTGTGCCCACCTCAAAAGCTGCTCCGTGCTGGGCTACATCTCCCAGCCCTTCCCTGTTTTCCTGCCCTCCCAGCCCTCTGCCCAACCCGAGGTACTGCTGAGGACGCCGTGCAAGCCCCCAGATCTCACTGAGGGCTGGGAAACGTGGCCATGGCACCCACTCTGCCTCCCCGCAGGGCCGAGGCCGCCCGGAGCATCCTCCCGCACAGGCAGCGGGCTGGGAACGCCTTCCCTCTGCACTCCATTTAGGGAAAACCCCCTCCTGTCCCCATCGTGCGAGCCCTGAGCCACGCTCCCCTCCTCCCCAGCACCGGGGAGGGGGTGACATCGCACCCCCCCACGGAGGGACAGGCAGGGGACGTGCTCCGGCAGCGGAGGCTGCTGGCAGGGAGCAGCCCAGGCCTTTGGAGATCCTTCTTTGGCTGTGACTCCTGCCAAGCACGCCGGCATCCATCCCCAGCACCTCTGCATCCCTGGCTCCGCATCCCGGGGCAAACGGGCGGCGCAGGCAGCGCCAGGCGCGGCTCCTCGGGGGCCCCCGCGCCGCCGCTGGCTCCGAGCAGGGACCCTGCTGAGCTACTGAAGTGCTGCAGACGAGGCTCCAGCGCCTCGCGTGAGCTGTCCTGCCGTGCCTGGCACGGGGAGAGCTCGGCTGTGGCGTGGGCAAGGGCACGGCGCCAGGACAAACACGCGCCGGGGGGAAAGGTGGGACACGGCAGCCCCCGAGCGCTGCACGTGTGCTGGTGTGTGACACCGGGGTGTGACACCGGCGTGGCCCGACGGACGCTTTCCTTCCTCGGAATGTGTGCACGGGCGGTTTTCAGTGGGAAAAGCCCTCATTTCCCAACCCTTCCATGTGCGTGGAGTTCTCCCGGACGCTGCATCCCGGCTTTCCCCTCGCAGGGGATGGTTTGGGGCGCTTGCCCCACACTTGATGCTGAATCTCTCAACCCAGCAGCAGAGAGGAGCTTTGTTCCACGTCCATGCCAAGCAGCCCAGCAGGGATTTCTCTGTGGTTTGCCAGAGGTTTCATCCCGGCTCGGTTTCCAGAACGGGGCCAGCCCCGCGCCCCCCCCGCCGGCCCCATGTGGGGGGATCAAACCCGCTCCCATCCTGGGACCAGCACCCCACGAAGCCACCGACTCGCCCAGCTCTGGTACAAACCTTTTATTCTATTCCCCCTCCCAGCTCAGGGCTGGGTTTGCCCTTCGGAGGCGAGGCCGGGAGGGCTCCACGGCCGTGCTGTCCCCGGAGCTCCTGATCCTCCGGGATCGCGGGAGCTGCCGTGGCCGGAACGTCACAGACTCCAGCGAGCTTCACACGCGCCCGGAAAGCAACAACGAAAAGTGGACCCCAAAACGGACACGAGACCCCCCCCCCCACGCCTCCCCCCAACCCGGTTCCCAAAACCCAGATATGTTGGATGGGTGAAAGTGACACGGAGCAGCACAAAACCGGTGGGGACGGGGATAAGAGCTCCCGTCCCATCACACCACGGCTCCCGGGAGCCGCCGGCACACGGAGAGAGCCCAAAAACCCACGAGAAGGGGTCGGGGGTAATAAGTTAATCTGTACAGACGTGTTAGGTGACACGGGGGTGGCGGGACCGACACCCTCCCGGCACAGGGGTGTCCCCGTGGGGCGCCGGGGGGGCCGCATGCCGGTGCAAATCAAACCACAGAACGATGCATGAAATCGAGTGGTGGAGAATGGGGGGGGGAGATGGGGAGCGGGGAGACACCTCCATGCCCAGGGGCTGTGCCAGGGTGAGCCAAGGGGAGCCGTGTTTGGTCCCACTGCCCATTTTGAGGGCAGCAGCGTGAGCCCAGGGACACAGAGACCGGGTCCTGCCGTCAGCTACAGCCTCGCAGGCCTCTCCCAGCATGGGGCGGGGATGCTGAGCCCCAGGATGGAGCCACCCCAGCAGCTCCCACCTCCTGTCCGAGCTTGAAGTCAGGGAAACGCCGCCTCATCCCTTGCTTGGTCCCACCAGCAACTTGTTGGCACCGGGGCCAGCTCCCCAAGGGCATCACGGAGCAGGGAGGGGAAGGAGACATCCCAGGGCCCCTCCACCGCTCCGGGAAGGGGCCGGCCGGGTGCTCGCGTGGGCACGGAGGCGGCGGGATCCGCTCCTGTCTCCGGCTGCCAACGCCAAATCCATTCGCCACGTTTCGGCTCCCCGAGGCAATCGGCTCCGGCCGGCGGAAGGGAGTTCCCAGGGCCGGGGCCGGCGCCTCGGAGGCTCAGCCCAAGGTGGGAGGCCGGGGATGTGCCGAGCCAAAGCTCAGAAGGCTGCAGACACTCTCCATCCCCCACCGCAGCCGGCTCCCTCCTGCCCAGCGCTGGACCCATGCCCGGAGGGCTGCGGGGCCCCGGCGGCTCCGGGCGGGAGGAGACAGAGAGTCCCGCTCCGGGGACGGGCTCCCTCCGGCCTCCCCGCTCTGGCAGCTCCCCTCTTGGCTCTGCAAGCCAGGATCCCGGCCCACAGCACAGCCCTGGAGGAGGCAGAGCCGCTGCCCGGCTCCTGGAGCCTCCCCCAGAGCGGCCGTGCCCGGGGAGGAGAGCGGGACCCGGCCGGAGCCAGGGATGCCCCTCGGGGAGCTGGGGACGCGCGGAGCGGAGCGGGATCGGGGGCGATGCCATGGGGACGGTGAGAGGGAGGTGGGAAGGGGCGGGAGCGCTACAGGATGGTCTTGTCCAGGTCGACTTTGAGGGGCAGCGGCCCCGCGTCCTCCCCGCCGTGCGCAGGGCACAGGGTGACAGTGATGACGGGCGGCAGGGGGAAGGTGCCGGGGCCATCCAGCTCCTCCAGGTACTCCTTGTCCCCGTTGATGCTCAGAGGCTGGAAGAGAGGCAGAGACAACAATGCAGCCCCAGAGCGGGGTGCAGCTCACCCCCAGTTTGGGGACACCACGGCGCTGGCTGTGGAGGCACCTCACACCCCGCACAGTGACTGGGCACCACAAACAGGGCCCAGCAACGCCCACCCAGCCATGCCGGCTGTCCCTGACACCCTGGGGGCTGTGCTCACCCCATACCTGGGTCCTGACGTGCTGCTCGGGGGCGGTCACCAGGCTGGCACAGCTGAGCCACAGCATCACCATGATGGAGAGGAAGAGGCAGGCGGCCAGGATCCAGCGAGGAAGGCCCGAGCGCCTGTAGCACCCCACCACCCCCCGCCAAAGAGAAGGGACGAGTTTATGGCAGGGCACGGGCTGGGAATTGGGGATGGGGGGGGGGGATCTGCTCTGCCACGTCCAGCAGGTCCCAGGCCACCTACTTGGACATGCAGCCGAGGAAGTCGTGCTCCTGCTGCGGGGGTTCCGGGGGCTGCGCCTTGGCTCTGCCCCGCGGCTCCTTCACGGGGGGCTTGTTCCCCTTTGCCCGGGGGCCTGGGAGGGGAGAGGTGATGCTGGTGGGCACCCATGTGGGCACACCCTCCCCTCTCCCATCCCCTTGCCAGCATGGTGGGGGTCCCCCTCTCTCCCCGGGACCCTCTGCCCACTAAGGGGGCACAGAGGATCCCAGCAGCTTCGTGGAGCAGGGCCCCATCCAGAGCCCCCTCAGCGTGGGTGGGGGTGTGGGAAGTGATCAGACACGAGAAGCGGGAAATTTGTCCAGCTCTGGAGAACTCAGAAGGGAGCCAGGAGGGCTCGGAGGCTCCCAGCCCCCTCCCAGCAGCCCAGATCCCCCCGCACCTGTGTGGGGCTGGGGGACAGCAGGGCTGGATCCCAATCCTGATCCCGGCTGTGCTGGCCGGATCTCCAGGGCCTCGGGTGCTGGATACTCCATCTCAGGCTGGGACTGGGTCGGCAGGGAGAGAGGGAGAAGGCAGTGAGGAAGGGGGTCCCCACCCTTCTGGGCACCCACAGAGAGGGTCCTGGGGACACCCCCACCTGAAACACCACGACTTTGCCATCGTCCGCCTGCAGGTAGAAGGTCCAGGTGGAGGAGATGAAGCTCTGGGCAGAGCTGACGATGTCGTTGCAGAAGGTGGAGACCAAATCCAACATGGAAAACGACGGCGCTTTCAGCCCCAGGCTCTGCAAAGCAGCGGGGACATCACCTCACCGCTGTCCCCTCGTCACCCACCCCGGCGGGCGACATCCCACCCCGAGGTCGTGGCTGGGTTGAGCCGAGTGCTCAGGTCGGGGCTCAACCTGCTTCTCCCAGGCACGGAAAGGGATGTGCCAGGGCTATTCTCCAGTCCCGGGAGGGTCACCAAGCGAGGGCTGTGGTCCCTGGGGTGAGCACCCAGCTTTGGGGCCATCACCCAGCCCCAGGACCGTCCCTTTGGGGTGGGATCAGCCTCCTCTGGCAGAGACAATGGGAGCGGAGCAGCCGCGGTGCCGAGGGCGTTCCTCTCCTGGCAGCCTCTCGGTGCCCTGGATTCTTGGCCGTCGCGGCAGTTTGTTATTTTTAAAGCATCCCTGCTGGAATCCGCTTGGCTGCTCCCTGCCACTGGCTCCGAACATTTTCCGACAGCCCCTTGCACGGTCAAACCAGCAAACAGGAAATAAATAGGTCAGATTCTGTATCTAATTATTATGCTAAATCTGCTTTGCCTGCTCGTCTGGGAACCCGAGGAAAAATGCTTTGGGTGGGTGGAGGGGGTGAGGGCCCTCCCTGTCACCCCCTGTCACCCCCTGTCACCCCCAGATGCTCATCCCTGGCCTTGGAGAGGGGTTGGGAAATGGGATCAGGCACCGGGAAGGTCTTAAAACTGGGGCTGCAGAGGAGGGGTGTTCAAAGGAGCTTTTCACTCTTTTTACGGCGCGGATTCATCTTTGCCTGCACGTGCACAAAGCCAAAAGCCTCTTCCTTGGGCCAAAGTCTAATTTAATTAATTGGGCAAAAGCTGAATTAATTAAATGTAGGCGGGGAAAGCGTTGCTGATGGCTGGGAAGGATAACAAATCAAAACTGGGGGAATCTGCCACGATCCCCAGTCAGATCCTCTCACCCTGGGAATTCCCTGTGGTCTCCCTGCCTGGCCCAAGCTAAGCCCAGCCCAGCTAATTTGCTTTTAGACTTGTGAAAAAGCAACCAGTGGTGGCTTGGATCAACCTGGCACATCTGGAGCTCCCATCCAGATGGATGGATGGATCCATGGATTGAGGGATGGATGATGGATGGATGAATGGATGGATGGATCCATGGATGGGTGGATGGATGGATCCATGGATCCATGGATTGAGGGATGGATGATGGAGGGATGGATGGATGGATGGATGGATGGATGGATGGATGGATGGATCCATGGATCCATGGATGGATGGATCCATGGATTGAGGGATGGATGATGGAGGGATGGATGGATGGATGGATGGATGGATGGATGGATCCATGGATTGAGGGATGGATGATGGATGGATGGATGGATGGATGGATGATGGATGGATGGATGGATGGATGGATGGATCCATGGATCCATGGATGGATGGATGGATCCATGGATCCATGGATGGATGGATGGATGGATCCATGGATGGGTGGATGAATGGGCTGCACATGTGTGGTGTCCCCCATCCCGAGGGAGGGGAGGGGCTGTGCTGAGCTCCTGTTCAAGGAAGGATTTCCCCATCTCCCTTCACCTTCTCCTTCCTGCTCTCCTCCACCTCGGGCAGCTGCTTGCGGCACCCGGTCACGCACCCAAACTGCTCCTCTGCGTTGCCGTAGGCTTCGGCACAGGCTGGGGGAGAGGAGGGGTCAGGGCTCGGGGGTGCTCAATCCCTGGGAGCCCCGTGCCCCTCCCCACTCCCTCCCCACCCAGGGCGCGTCGATCCGCACCCGCTCGCTGCGGGGCTGAGCGGGGCGGGACGCTCCGGACGGTGTCGGGTGTCGGGTGTCGCGCTGCTCCCGGTGGGATGTGGGGATCCCCCCGGGGACGGCTCTTGGGGCGCGGGGGCCGTTCGGCCACCGGCTCCTCTCACCTGCTTCGCACTCGGCTCTGGTCGTGTTGAGCTCGGCGCTCGCATCCACGAAGTGACAGATGGAGAACAGCCGGCAGCCCCGGTAACAGGCGTTGAGAACAGCATCCTGCGGCGAGGAGGAGGAGAGCGTGGAGCTGGCACCGGGCTCAGCCCGGTGGCTGAGCCGGACACCCCCCACGCGGCCTCCCGCATCCAGCTGGGGGGCACCGGGCAGCGCCGCCCCCGCCCAGGACCGTGGTGAGGGCTGGCACCCCAAACCTGGCGTTCCCAGAGCAGGGAGAGCTGCCCCACCGAGGGTCTGCACTTGGCCAAGTCCTCGTGGAGGGCGTGGAGGGTCCCCCCATCTCTGTTGGCAACAGCCAAGCCCTGGCATGGGCTGGCAGGAGGTGGGGGTGCACTGCTCTGGGGGAGGGTACAGATTTGGGGGGCCGGGAACACACTGAGGGGGTGGTGGGGGGCACACAGAGCCTACATGGGGGTCACCAGGAATGGGCAGGCTCAGGGTAAACGGGTGACACTGCGGGCACCCCAAACCTGTGGGGATGCCCTCACTGGGGGCACCCCAAAGCTGCTGGAGGAGACCATTGGGGTGCCCCGGTGCCCCCCATGTTGCTCCCACGGGGAGGGGCCCGGTGTGGGGCTGCGTTGGCAGAGATGCCTGTCAGGAGTGTCCCCACTGATGCCTCTGCTGCCCCCAGTCCCCTCCAGTGCTCCCAGTGCTCCCAGTGCCCCTGGTGTCCCCCCCTGGTGTCCCTGCTGCTCCTGGTGCTCCCAGCGTGCCAGGTGCTCCTGGTGCTCCCCATGCTCCCAGTACCCCACTGACCCCGATCTCCTGATGCTCCCCGTGCCCCTGGTGCCCCCCAGTACCCCCAGTGCTCCCAGTGCCCCGACGCCCCTGGTGCCCCCAGTCCTGCTGACGGCCTCCATGCCCCGAATATCCCCAGTGCCCCCAGTGCCCACGATGCTCCTGGTACCCCCAATGCAATTGATGCTCCCCATGCCCCTGGTGCCTCCCAGTACTCCCAGTAGTCCCAGTGCCCCCGATGCTTCTGATAGCCCAAATGCTATTGATGGTCCCCACGCCCCCGTTGCCCCCCCAGCCCCCGGTGCCCCGGACTCACGGCGGCGGCCCGGCGCTGCAGGCTGCGGCCGCACTGCCCGCGGCACCCGCCGGTGTCTCCCAGCTGCGGCGAGAAGGGGTCGGTGGCGGCGGCGGCGGCGGCGGCGGCGGCGGCGAGAAGGGCCAGGCCGAGGGCGAGCAGGGCCCGGGGCCGGCGGGCCGGGGCCGCCATGGCGGGCGCGGAGCGGAGCGGAACGGAGCGGAGCCGAGCGCACCCACCGCCGCCACCGCCGCCGCCGGCCCCGCCGTGACGCGCTGTGCGCCGGGCGGGGGGAGCCGGGGGCGGGGGGAGCCGCCGCAGCCTGCCGCAGATCCACCGGCACCGGCACCGGCACCGGCACCGGCACCGGGCGGCGATGATGAGAGAAGGGTGCGGGAGGAAGGGGGATGCCCAGGAGCGGGGGGTGAGGGGAACCCCGCGATGCAGCAGAAGAGGGGGGGTCCAAGGAGCGGGGATGCACGGGGGATTGGGGGATGCGTGGACACCAGGGGATGCAGGGGGACAAAGGGGACGTGGGAACCAGGAGATTTATGGGGACCGGAGGGTGTAGGGGGGACCATGGGCTAAGGGAGGCACTGGGGGATGCGGGAGGGTTCAGGGGGATGTGCAGGGACACAACAGGACTTGGGGCCACCCTGACAGAGGGACTGAAGAGAGCAGGGGGGCTGAGGGGGTGACCGGGAGCTGCGTCACGCTGGCTCTGGTGTCCCACAGAGGGACAGGGCTGCCTCAATGCCACCCACATGGACCAACCCCTCAGGAGGGTCCCCAGCCAGTGTTAGACCCCACTGTGCCACCCTCTGTGTCCCTCGAGGACTCCCCAAGTCACCTTCATGCCTCCCATCCTCACCCTCGCTCCTCAGGGCACCCCCCGGCCGGTGCTGGGCTCTCCCTGACACCCCGGATTTACAGCTGTGATTTCACAGGCTTTAAAGGACATCAAAGGCACCCCCCACGACCCCCCCCCCCCCCTCACCCCTGCCCTGCCCATTCCCCTTATTTATGGCAGCACCCCAAAGTGGGCCCGGGGGGAGGAGGAGGAGGAGGGCTGGGGGCTTCGCTAACCTCCGGCCCTAATGGGGAACACATGGCAAGACCCCGGCGCGGGGAAAGGGGGGGGTCTCCCTGTCCCAGCTCAGCACTGAGGGGTGCTCCGTGCCCTGGGGCAGGGAGAGAGGGGTTGGGGGTGCTGGGGGGCGCAGCCCGTGCCCCCCCCCGGGAGCAGGGAGCGGGGCCTCTCCTCGCCCCGCCAGCTTATTAATCTTATTAATCAAAGCAGGGCCGGCAGAAAATGAGCTGCGGCCGGGCCGGCGGGGCTGCCAGGGCGCTGCGCTCCCCTTCCCCCTCCTGGAGCCCCGCCAGCCCCGGCCGCGGGTCCGGCACCGGTGACGAATGGCCGAGTAAATGGGGTAGATTGGGGGCTGTCACCGTAAATCACGGCACCGCAGGTGGGGCTTCCACCGGTGGCAGGGGCAGAGCCGGAGCCCGGACCCCCGGGGGCACCGGGAGCCTCCGGGTGAGCGGCCGGCGGGCATCGCTCCCGCCACACCTGCCCGCGCTCCATCCGCTCACCTTTCCACGGAAAAAAAAAAAAAAAAAAAAAAGCCTTTCCCAGGCAAAAACCTCCAAGCTGGCAAGTGCTTGCTGCCCTCCCTCCTCCCCTCTCCAGAAACACTCGATGCCTTTCGCATTTATCACTACTGACCTACATTTTTTTTTTTTTTTTTTCCCTCGGATCCTTTCGGGAAGCCTCAGGCTCCCCCCGCATTGTCTGGGGTGTCCCCAGGGTCCCTTCCACGGGCAGGGGACCCTTCACTCCGTGTCCCAACACTGCAGAGCCCATCCCTCGGGCTCAAGCACCCTCTTGACATTTTTTCCTCTCCTCTAGAGCTCCTCAGACTCCGTCACGGGACTGTTTGTGCTTCCCAAAGCAAACAGAGGCGGGAAGGTGCGGCCACCCTGAGGATGCTCTGGAGGGAAAGGGTGGGGGGGGGGGGGGGCGGCAGGGAAGGGGTTAAGCGGGTTATAAATTACCCATGGATGTGGAAATGTGACTGAGAGGAATAGAAAGCAAACTCTGCCTGCTGGATTCTTTGCATTTCTTGCCTCTTTATTTTTCCCCCAGGTCACTTTAAAAGGATGCAGGCAGTCGAGGCAGCTCCGCTGCGCCTCTCCTCCCGCTTTTCCCGGGGTTTGGTTTTTTTTTTTTTCTTGTTTGTTTTTTACACCCTGGCCCTTCAGCCAGATGCTGTCTGCGTCCAAGGATTTTATGGAGTGAGCTCTGGCTGGGAAATCAAGTAATTAGATTAATTCAGGGCCCTGGTGACACATGATGGAGGGAGGCGGGAAGGTGACGGCTGGTGGGAAGCTGGACCGAGGATGCTCAGAGCGGGTTTGGGGATGTCCCCAGGGTCACCCGAGTCCATTCTGGGGGGGTCACGTCCCGCCTGGGCAGAGCAGGGAGTTCGTGGCAGGCAGCTGGGCCCCATGGCCAGATCCTGCACCGCAGCGGGGCAGGGAGGCCCTGGGAACGGAGCCACGCCGGGGGGGCAGCCGGACAGCCCCGGCCTCGGGGGACCCCCGTGCTGACGCCGAGAGCCCGGGCCGGGGGTCAGAGGGGGGGTCCGGGCTGGATCCTGCCTCCGGCCGGTGCCTGTGGGTGCGGCGGCTCGTGGGCCGGAGGGAGCAGCTTTAAAGGTCACTGTCAAAGGGCAGCGCTGACCACAGCTGCCGCTGACCGGCCGCCGCTGACTCAGAGCGCGGCAGAGCGGCTCGGTCACCTCCGGCTGCTCCCGGACGGGTCCTGACGCCAGCCTGGCACTGCCCGGGGCTGGGGACCACTGTCCCCTCACCCTGTCCCCATGCCACAGGTGCTGCCGTGGGCTGGGAGGTCCCTGTGGTGACACCCCGCCGTGTCCCAGGTCCCCAGTGGGGACCGACACTCCCCTCCTGACGCCACTGTCCCCTCCATCTTCCCCCTGCACCCCAAGCACAGCCTCAAGCCACCTTCTGATGATGCCTCCGCCACCCAGAGCCACCCATGTCCCCTGTGCCAGCACCAGGGTGGGAGTCACCCCCTGCCCGGGGATCCCACCCACGCCTGGCTCCCCTAAACCCCACAAATTCCGGCTGCGAGCTGAGCAGCCTGGAGGAAGCAGATGGGGGGAAGGGTCCGGGCAGTGCAGGTGGGCAGCCGGGGTGGCCGCTGCTCCCGGCTCCGGCTCCACAGGGGGAATTTCTCCTTTTCCCCCAGCACCCAGGGCTGGCCGCGGTCCCCGGGTGGCTTCCCGGGGGTACGCGGGCGGTGGGTCGGGATCGCGGGCGGCCGCCAGCCCCCGGGGCAGCCGTGATTCACTCGGCCAGACTGCGGCCGCTGGGGCTGAAGTTTCTCAGGCTGGGTGGCTCCCGGAGCCTGACATTTTTGGGAAATTTCAACAAAAACAGTTCAGAAGCTTCCAAAAAACAGGACGATGGGAAAAGGCATTGTTTGGGCTCCCTCCCCCTCTCGTTTTTTATTGTGTTTTCTAATCTCTGCGATCCCTGCTGGTGCCCAGCACCTCGGAGCCCCACGCGGTGTCACCCCCCCGACTCCCCCCACCCCGAGTCCATGGGGCACCCCGGGCCACCCAGGTGTCCCCTGCCACCCTCCACGCTCCCTTCCCGGCAGGGAGTGGTGTCCCCTCTCCTCACAGCTGGGGACACGCCACACGTGGGGACAGTGGCCTTGCCATGGCCAGGACCTGCTGTCCCGGGGGTCTCTGACCTGTCTGGGGGTCTGCAAAGCTCTCGGTGCCACCGAGACCCCGGGCGGGGGCACAGTGGGGACACTGGGGGATGCCCAAGGGGGTGGCTTTGTCCCGATGCTGGTGGCACAACCGGACATGCCACCACCCCTGGGGACAAACGCAGCCCCACTCTGGGGGGACTTGGAGCCATTTGGGGTGGTTTTTCCACTTCTTTGGGGTTTTGAGGAGGAAAGCCCAGAGATGATGGATTCGATAGAAAACGTCGGGATTTATGGGATGATATTCCTGTTTTCGACCCAAAAATAAGTAATAACAGGGGTTTGGATCTTAAAGGCGCTCGGAGCGTGGGGAAGCCGCGGCGGGGGGGGGCCCGTTCAGCGGCGAGAGCGGCCCCGGGGGCGCGGGAGGGTCCGCGCGTGAGTCACCCGTGGGCCGGCGGCCCCGGAGCGGCTCTTACTCACCTACCGGGGGGGTCGGGGGGAGCGGGACACCGGCCCCGGGGAGGGCTGGGGGGGTCCAGCATCCCGCGGCGGCAGCGGGCACCGGGCGGGGGCCAGTCTCGGGGCCGGTCCCGGGGTCTGTCCCGTGGCCGGTACCGGAGCGGGACGGGGAGGGGGGGGGGGTAGCGGGGCCGGTGGCTTTCTGCCCCCCCGGGGGCGGTCCCGGGGCGGGGCCAGGGCGGCAGTTGGGGCTTTGGTAACCGGGGGTTGCTCAGACTTGCTCGGGACTTCCCCGGACGTGCCGGTGCGCTCCGCCGCCCCGGGCACCGACGGGCACCGGAGCAGGCCATGCCGCCGCCGCCGCTGCTCCCGATGCTCCCGCTGCTGCTCGTGCTCTGCCCGCGCCTGCCCCGCGCCGACCCGCTCTCCTGTGAGTACCGGCAGCACCGGGCGGCTCCCGCAAGGTGGGCGCGGGGCGGGCGGGGGTCCCGTCGGGGCCACGCGGGCGCTGCGCGGAGCCCCCCGGGGCTCTCCGGTCCGGCTCCGGCCCCGGCGTGCGGAGCCCCCCGAGGTTCCCCCGCGCTTTTCCGCGTGTCCCGTCCCCCCCCCCCCACCGGTGCCGGGATGCGGAGCCCCCCGGGGCTGTCCCGTTCCTCTCCGTGTGCCGCGTCCCCCCCGGCCCCGGGATGCGGAGCGGTCCCGGGCGCGGAGGGGGCACCGCCGGGCGCACCTCGGGGCTGCGCTTCGCCTGCTGCGGAGGAGGACGGGGACCCCCCCGCGGAGGGCAGCCGGGACCCCCCATCGCCTCCCGACAGGCAGCCGGGACCCCCCATCCCCGTCCCCGCAGCCCAGCCGGGACCCCCCCCGCCCCTTCCCCGCGGAGAACAATAGAGGAACCTTTTTTGTGCTGCCCCCCATCCCCGAGAGTAGCGAGGAGACCCCCCCCTCCCCCGGAGCAGCGAGTGCTCCCTCTCCCCACGGAGAACGGGGACCCCGAGAGGGGCCGGTCCCCCCTTGTCCCCCCTCCCCGCCGTCCAGCCCCCCCTCCCGCAGAACAATGCGGCTCCATTCCCCACCCAGGACAATGGAAACCCCCGGCCTCCGCCCGGAGAACAATAGCGAACCCCTTCCCCACGCGACCCCCTCGCACCCCCGGGAGCCATCGCCCCCCTCTGCCCCCCCCCAAAGCCTCTGAGCCCCCCCCCTCCCCCTGCCGAGAACAACGGGGTCCCCCCTTCCCCCCGGAGAGCCGCCCCCCCATCCCAGAGAACAATGAATCCCCTTTTCCCACCCAGAACAAAAAGGATCTCCCTCCCCGCCCCACGGAAAACAACGACCCCCCTCCCCCAAAAAAAAAAAAAAAATCCCCCTGGGGGCCCCGCAGTGATGCCCAATTTGGGGGCCCCACCCGGCGGTGGCAGGTCCGGGAGGTGCCACCTGTGGGCTGAGCTGTGGAGCGGCCTCAGCCCCGCGGGGATCGGGGTCCCCCCGGCCATGGGGGGGGACACACGGGGGAAGGGTCCCCCCTTGCCCACAGAGCCCTAAACCCGACGGACCCCCCCCGTCCCGGCCGCCGCCCCGCTGCCCCCCCTGCGGCCCGAGCCAGGGGAGGGCGAGATCCCGCTCCCCGCTCCCCGCTCCCCGCAGCAGGAAGTTTGGCTTCCTCCCTATGATGGGAATTTCTCAAGGCGATGGATGTTCTCCGCTCCGACGCGCGAACGGGACCCGCCAGAAACGGCACCGCTCGCCCGGCAGCTCCCGCGACCCCTCCCCGCCCACGCCGCGGGGTCCCGGCCACCGCGACGGACCCCTGACCCAAACTCGTCCTCAACGGGGGAGTCCTAAGGGCGTTAATTGGGGCAGGAATCGCCGCAGCAATAGGGTGGGGCGAAGGAACGCCCCGAAAATCCCTTTGGGGGCCGTTAGCGAGAGCGGCCAGTGCCGGTGGCTCCCGGTGCCCACCCCGGTGCCCACCCCGGTGCCCACCCCGGTGCCCACCCCGGTGCCTGGAGGGGCTGATCCCGCTGGGAACAACACGAGGCCACAGCCGGACCCTTGGTGGGGCTGAGCCCGCACCTTTCTCCTCCCAACCAGCCGGGTCTCCCCCCCCCCGGACCCCCATTTCCCCCCGCCCCACGGGGGTCCGGGGCAGCGCTGGCCCCGCGGCCCCTCGACGTGCGGCGAAGGCGAAGCCAAATCTCCTTTTAGAGAGCGAAAGTTTCCCCTCGGTGCAGCTCGGCCGCGCTGGAATGCCTGGGCTTTTTATAAATCCCTCCTCGAGCCCAGGGATGGGCACGAGAAATGCCAGTCGGGGATGAGAAAGGGGAGAAAAAGACTGGAGAGCAGAGTAGAAAAGCGGGATAAAGCATTTTTGGGTACCGTGTCTGCCCTCAAACCTCGCTGCTCGAGTTTTAGAAGAGCTCAAACTACACATATATATATATATTTAATTTTATTTTTCCTGTGGAATTCAGAGCTTCCCAAATTCCCCTTTTGTTCTTCAGGGCAATTATTTCTATTTTCCTTTAACCCCCTGTACAGCTCAATAAATCTTTTTTAACCGCGTGATCTCTGACACTTATCGGAGCCTTTTTTTTTTTTTTTTTTTTTTCCCTCCCCCCTTTTCTTTCCCAACTCCTTAAAACTCCGATGTAAAACTAAAATGAAATCCGGCCCTTTGGAAGAAAAGCATAAACGTTCCCGACACCTTGGAAATGTGGTTTTACTTTATAGCATTACTTAGCACCTGATCAGCATTTTTTTTTTTTTTTTTTTTTTTTTGCAATAGAGAAGCCATAAAACCCCCGAGCAGGTATTTTCGTTGCAACTTGCACATTCCACAGCCTGCCTGCGTCTCTCCGGCCCTTTCCTCTCCGATCGGAAAACTTCACACTTTTCCCTTTTAAAACACATGTTCGGCGCTGCGGCCGTGCTGAAGGGGGAAAATAATTCCAGAGGGGAAAAAATATAATATATATATGTATATAATTGGCCCCTCCAGAGGCTCCTGCTTGGAGGAGGGAAAAAAAAAAAACAAAATCCAGGGGAAAAAAAAATACAGAGAGAGAGAAAATTGGCCTCTCCGGAGGGTCCTGCTCGGAGGATGGGAAACGTGTCTGTTTTACGGTGCTCGTGTGAGTTTCTGGGGCTGTTTAGATTAAGATTTAGGAGAATCAGGGCTCGGAGTGCTGGGTCTGTTATCGGCAGAGCCGCAGCAGCTCCGGGCTCGGCTCGTGGCGGGGTCGGAGCGGGGTGGGCTCGCCGGCAGAGAGGGGGGATGAGATTTCCAGAGGCCTTGCCGGCCTTGGGAAGGGTTTGCTCAGGGGGGTGGGATGGATCCATCGCCTTCCACGGAGTATCCCGGAGCACCCAGCCCCATCCCGAGGACGTTCGGGGTGCCTGGCACCAATCCATGGGTGCTCGGGGTCCCGCGGCGTGCCTGGCACCAATCCATGGATATCTGGGGTACCCCAGGCTGCTTTTCCCCGCTGGATTTTCTTCCTCCCCCCTCACCAGCATCCCCCCAAGCGCGGCGGCAATTCCTAATTAACTCTCCCCGGCGTAAGGAGGATTTCGGAGCACTAATTGCGGAGGGTGGGGGGCGGAGCGGGCGGCGGGGACCCCTAATTAGGATTTCTCCGGCGTGACGGGGATTTTGGGAGCGCCGGGAGGGAGCGGCGGGCGCTGAAAGCCGATCGGGGCCGGGAGGTCGGAGGGGCGGGGAGGTCGCGGCACTTTCCGGGAGGTAATTTGGGATATTAGCCCGGCGCGTGCGGATGGAGCCGATAAGGGCTGACGGACACGGAACACCCCGGAGCGGGGCCGGGGCAGCCGCGGCGGGGAAGCCTCGTGGCCGAGGGGTCCCGGGATGAACCGCGATGGGAATTTCCCCTCGCGGAGAGGCTCCCCCAGCCTGCAGCAGCCTCGGGATGTCGAGGGGGCGAGCGATGGGATTTGGGAGCACATGGTGAGGATGAGGCGGGGGCTCTTGGGAAGCGCTTCCCACCCCTGGGCGAGGCGATCCAGGGGGAATTGCTGGACCTTGGAAGTGTTGGAAAAGGGGGGAAGGGGGAAACCCCCTCGAATTTTCTTTTTTGAAATCCTTTTGTCGCGGAAAAACTTCCGAAGCTGCAACCCCAGCCCCGCCCCAGCTCTGGGAAAAAAAAAAAAAGATAAAAAGTGGATATGAAAAGTATTTTAAGAGTTCTAAAATAGATGTAGATATAAAAATAGATATTAAATGTGTTTAGATATAAAATATATGTAGATATAAAAGTAGGTATAAAGCGTATTCAAATAGATAAAAAATAGGTTTGTATTGAGATATAGAATATATACAAAAATTATTTAAAGAGATATAGAAGACAAAATGTCTTTTGGCATAAAATGGATATAAAATGTGCAGAAGTAAAGAATAGATATGAAACACATTTAAACCAATGTAAAATAGAAACCAGTGTCTTTAAATGGATGTAAAAGAGAAACCAGTGTGTTAAATTGATATAAAATAGGTATGTGATGATTTAAATCTATATAAAATTGATATGTGATTTAAATCAGTATAGGCTTGTGATGATTTAAATCGATGTAAAATCGCTAAACAATGCATTTAAATTAACATAAAACATATATGATGATTTAAATTTATATAGACGTGGTGATTTAAATTGATGTAAAATAGCAAAACAATGTACTTAAACAGATCTAAAACGTATTTAAATGAATACAGAAGAGACATCAAGGCGTTTAAATCAATGTAAAACAGATATAAAATGTATTTAAACAGACACAAGGCATACTTAAACAGCTCTAACCTCGCTAGCTCGATACCAAACCCTCCATAACTGATTTTCCCCCCCGCTCTCTGTCTCTCCGGCTGCAGACCCCGCCGTGATTTCCCCCCAAGACCCCACCCTGCTGATCGGCTCCTCGCTGGTCGCCACGTGCACGGTCAGCCCGGACTTTCCGCTGAAAGCCGAGGACCTGTACTGGACGCTGAACGGGCGGCGCCTCCCGGCCGCCTCCTACGCCACGCTGGGCCCCTCCACGCTCAGCGTGGCCCTCGCCCGCCTCAACGGCTCCAGGCAGCAGTCGGGGGACAACCTGGTGTGTCACAGCAGAGACGGCGGCATCCTGGCCGGCTCCTGCCTTTACGTTGGACGTACGTCGGTGCCGCCGCGCCGTGCCGGGGTCTGGTCACTCTGTGCTGGGGTTTGGTCACTGTGCTGGGGTTTGGTCACTCTGTGCTGGGGTCTGGTCACTGTGCTGGGGTTTGGTCACTCTGTGCTGGGGTTTGGTCACTGTGCTGGGGTTTGGTCACTCTCTGGTGGGGTTTGGTCACTCTGTGCTGGGGTTTGGTCACTCTGTGCTGGGGTCTGGTCACTGTGCTGGGGTCTGGTCACTCTGTGCTGGGGTCTGGTCACTGTGCTGGGGTTTGGTCACTCTCTGGTGGGGTTTGGTCACTCTGTGCTGGGGTGTGGTCACTGTGCTGGGGTGTGGTCACTCTGTATTGGGGTCTGGTCACTCTGTGGTGGGGTTTGGTCACTCTCTGGTGGGGTTTGGTCACTCTGTGCTGGGGTCTGGTCACTGTGCTGGGGTCTGGTCACTGTGCTGGGGTCTGGTCACTCTGTGCTGGGGTGGGGTCACTGTGCTGGGGTCTGGTCACTCTGTGCTGGGGTCTGGTCACTCTGTGCTGGGGTTTGGTCACTCTGTGCTGGGGTCTGGTCACTGTGCTGGGGTTTGGTCACTCTGTATTGGGTCTGGTCACTCTGTGCCAGGGCCTGGTCACTCTGTATTGGGGTCTGGTCACTCTGTGCTGGGGTGTGGTCACTGTGTGCTGGGGTTTGGTCACTCTGTGCTGGGGTCTGGTCACTGTGCTGGGGTGTGGTCACTCTGTGCCAGGGCCTGGTCACTCTGTATTGGGGTCTGGTCACTCTGTGCCAGGGTCTGGTCATTCTGTATTGGGGTCTGGTCACTCTGTGCTGGGGTCTGGTCACTCTATGCTAGGGTGTGGTCACTGTGCTAGGGTGTGGTCACTCTGTGCTGGGGTCTGGTCACTCCATGCTGGGGTCTGGCTGCTCTGTGCCAGGGTCCAGCTGGCGCTGGGGTCCAGCCACACCGGGATGCGCCTCCCCCATGGGAGAGAAGCCGGGGATCCCCACGGAGGATTCAGCATCCTGGTTCTCACCAAAGCGTGCCAAGAGCTGCTCTGGTGGAACCCTGACCCGCCTGCAGCTGAGAGGCTGTTTCGGCAAAGCCTCGGTTAAAACGCGCTTGTCCGAACCAATAATCGTAAGATTTTATCTCGGGCTATTTTAAGGACAATGCCACGTCCCAGGAATATGGAATCGGAACGGGGAATGCAGCTTGGGTTTGTTTTTTGGGTCGCTACGCATTCCCGGGAATACAGAGGCTCAGCTGGGAACGCAGCTTGGATTTGGGGGTTGTGTCTCCGTGGCTGGAAAAAAAAACAGCTCTGGAACCTCTTGTTCTTTGCTTTTTGTCTCTCCCAGTACCCCCAGAAAAACCAGTCAACATCACCTGCTGGTCCAAAAACATGAAGGACCTGACCTGCAAGTGGGCGCCAGGGACAGAAGGGGAGACCTTCCTGCACACCAACTACACCCTCAAGTACAAGCGCAGGTGGGCGCTCACCTTCATCCCCGTTATTGTTAAAAACGTTGCAGTGGGATTTAATGGACAACAGGGAAGGGACAGCTCGACGCCTCCTGGCTGGCCCCTGCTTGGGGGTGGTGCTGCAGGGATGAGTTTGCTCATGGAGCTGGGGAGGGTTAGGAGAAGCTGCCGTGGGCCTGGTTGAGTTGGGAATCACTGAGTGAACCACGGGGCCGGCCCCCCCAGTTCTGGCGGTGTGGAACGGCCAAAAAACGACCCACGGGAGCATCCCGGGGGTGGGGGAGCGGTGCCGGTGCCTCATCCATCACCTGCCCGCAGGTGGTACGGCCAGGACAACACCTGCCAGGAATACCACACTGCCGGAACCTACTCCTGCCACATCCCCAAGGACCTGGCCCTCTTCACGCCCTACGAGATCTGGGTGGAGGCGTCCAACCGCCTGGGGGTGGCCGTGTCCGACGTGGTCATGCTGGACATCCTCGACGTGGGTGAGCCACGCCACCGCCGCGGTGTCACCGCCGTGCCGGTGACCTCGCGGGGAGGGGCCGCGCTGGGCTGGGGCGGGGGGCAGCAGGAAATGGGCGATATGTGAGCAGAATTGCTCCTAATCGAATTAGGCTGTTTGCTCCGAGTCGCTTTTACATCCGCGGCTCCTTAACCCTCGCGGCCCCGCGGCGCTGCCCCGCTGTCCCCGCCAGCCCTGCCCTGTCCCCGCAGTCACCACGGACCCGCCGTCGGACGTGCACGTCAGCAGGGTGGGCGACCTGGAGGACCAGCTGAGCGTGCGCTGGAGCTCCCCGCCGGCCCTCAAGGATTTCCTCTTCCAAGCCAAGTACCAGATCCAATACCGGGTGGAGGACAGCTCCGAGTGGAAGGTGGGTGGGCACCGCCGGTGCCGGGGGACAGCGCGGGGTGCCCGAGGGTCCGGGCGCTCCCATCTCCTCCCTCTGCAGGTGGTGGATGACGTGGGCAACCAGACCTCCTGCCGCCTGGCCGGCCTGCGCCCCGGCACCGTCTACTTCGTCCAGGTGCGCTGTAATCCCTTCAGCATCTACGGCTCCAAGAAAGCCGGAATCTGGAGCGACTGGAGCAACCCCACGGCCGCCTCCACCCCACGCAGCGGTGAGTGCCGCCAGCAGCGCTCGCCGGTGCCGCCGGTGCCGCGCTCCCCTCCCCGCGCACCGGGGGATGTGCGGGGGGCCCTTCCCCGCTCCATGCCCGGCACCTGGATTTCTTGCAAAGGGGCCAATTTGGAGCTCGGCTTTCCCCTTCCTCCCCTTTTGGGAGCCAAAACCTGCTCGTGTCGCTCTCGGCCCTCCTTGTTCACGGCACAGCGGCGACGGGGGGGGTTGAGGCGCGGCCCCCCCGTGTGCCACCGACCCCCTTGTCCCCGCAGAGCGAGTGGCGGGGGGCTGCGACCCCAAGGCGGGGGAGCAGAACACGACGCTGCGGCGGGAGCTGAAGCAGTTTTTCGGGTGGGTGAAGAAACACGCCTACGGCTGCTCCAACATCGGCATCAAACTCTACGACCAGTGGCGCGTGTGGCTGCAGAAATCGCACAAAACACGCAACCAGGTAGGTAAGGAGCCTTTCGCACTTCTTCTCCCCGGCTGGGTGGGGACGGGGGGTGGGGGGGGGGACACGAGGGGTGACCCCCCCACCCCAGGGATGCTGGGGGGGGTGACGCCGACCCCGGGGCGACGCGGGGCTCTGCTCCTCTCCGCAGGTTCTTCCCGGCGATAAGTTGTAGCCCGCGGGGGACCGAGCGCCGGCAGGATGGGACGGGGCGCCCGGCGCCCACCCGGGACCGCCCGCGCCCGCCCCGGCCCCGCCGCGGGGGAGCTGGGAGGCGGCCGGGGCGCAGCGCGGCCCCGCAGCCCTGGGGCATGGGGTGGGGTGAGGTTGGGGGGCCGGGCTGGCCCAGCCCCGGGGGCTCTGTGGGACCACGGCCCTGCGGCAGCGAGGGGACCCCCCAGCCTTGCCCGGCCGGGGGAGGCACGGAGGCTTTGCTCCGCCAGCCGGAGCAGCCCCTGGGATGAAAGGGGCGGCGGGGGCTTCCCGGGTGACCCCACCCTCGCCGCAGTTCCCCCCGGGAAGCGATTTTGGCCTTTTTCTCGCCAGGGTCCCACGTGCGAGTGCACGGAGGGGTCCGTCCCCAGGGAGCCACGCGGGCTGATTGGAGGCTGCTGGGGTTTGCCCAGTGCCTGCTCCAGTTTTGATTCAAACCAGCCTTATTTTGGTTCCATTTCAGTCAATTAGGAACAGATTTAAGCTTAATGCCAATAAACCTCTGAAACCCCACCGGGGTCTGCGTCAGCGGAGCGGCAGCGCTGCGCGGGGACGGGGATGCAGCGGGCAGCCAAATGGGGCCCGTGGCCCTTGTCACCCCATCCCGGGGCTCCCAGGGGACCGAGCCAAGGTGGAGGGGGTGGCACTGGGGCAGCGGGGGCCACACGAACCCTTGAGATCACACCACTCAGGCCAGCTCCGTGGGGACAGGTTTATTTGGGGTGACCATAGAAAAAGCGCTTGTGCAGCACTGGAGCTGCAGTGGGGCTGGGGGCACAGCTGGTCTCCAAGATGTGGTTTGGGGGGGGGGCTGCTGCCCGTGGGACTCCAGCTGGCAGCAGGGACAGTGCCCAGCTCGATGGGGGCCAAGCATGGCAGCCCCGTGGCACTGCAGGGTGTGGTTTGCCTTTGGCACAGCCCCGGCACAGCCAGGGAGGGGAACCAGCCCCACGCCGGACCCCTCTGCTGAGGGATACTCAGGATTTAGGGGGAGCCCACTTGTCCCAGAGGGGGCTTCCCCACCCCTTCCAGCCTGTGCTCCAAAAAAGGGGCCCAGAGGACAATGCCCACCTTGCCAAGGTGCACCGGGAGCGGGTGGGGGATGAGCGGGGCCCCCGTTCCACCAGCCCGGCCCCTCCAGCCGTTCCCACGGGGACACCCATCACTCAACTTCTTCCGAATCGTACTTAAGGTCCTGGAGAATTTCGCTGATTGCCTCAATGGTTTTAATTAGCCTACGAGAGCGGATGGAAACTATAAATAAAGCCCATATGGAGCGTATTATGTGGGCCGCCTCGCCTTCCCCGCGCTGTTTATGAAACACTCAGCCTGGGGAGGCCGAGGGGACGCGGCCACGCAGCGCCGCCAGACCCCGAAGGCACCATCTGGGCCCCCCTGGGCCGGAGGGAGGGCGGGGAAAGGCAGGGAAGGGGCTCCTGGCCTGGGCTCCGTGATCCCTGTGCGTCCCTTCCATCTCAGGACACTCCAGGATTCTGCGGTGCCATCCCAAAACCAGGGGGAGAAGGGGATGGCAGTGGGGGTTCTAAGCTAGGGGGATGCTGCCTTCCCAAAATGAGGGGGGACAGCAGCGGAGCCACCACCTACTTGTGCTTGAGCTCCCGCACCTCCTGCTGATGAGTGTCCACCTCGGGCTGGTCCTGTGCCTGCTGCTGGGCCAGCTGCAGCTGCGCCGTCTGCGGGGGGACACCACAGGAGCTGAGACCCCCCCCAAACCAGCCCCAGCACTGCCTCAGGGACCCCCCCCACCCACAGCCCAGCACCCACCAGCTGCAGCTTCTCCTGCTCCCGCTCCTGGAGCCGGGCCAGGTGCTGGGCCAGGTCGGGGCGGCCGAGCTCGTCCCGCAGGCGCCCGGCGATGCCCAGCACCTCCCGGGAGATGCCACTGAAGGCCACGGTGACCTCGTGCACCAGCTGCCGGTACCGCGGGAAGTCATAGTGGGGGGCACTGCTCAGGTATGCCCGGTGGCCCCTGCGGACAGGTCAGGGGGGAGAAGCCACTGTCACCACACACCTGTGAGCTCCCGGGGCTGAGCTCCCTTTGGCACCCGCCACCGGCAGCACCAGGAGGGTTTTCCTGCCTGTTCCTGCCTGGATTTGGCAGCATGACCAGGCAGCCTCATCCCTCACACGGGACAGGGTTGGAAACTGCTTTTTTTTCGGGGGGGAAAGTTGGGTTTTTTCATCCTTTACACTCTCAACCCTGCATCCCAGGAAGTCCATCATCTGCTGGATGCTAAAATAGGATTCAGGTGTCCAGCGCAGAGTCCCGCTGCCAGCTGGAGCTCATCAGCCCTCCCCATGGCCCCGTCCCAACAGGATGCAAAATAATCGGGATGGGGGATCGGGTTCCCTGCTGGGGGTGCCCCGCCCCGGGAGGTGCCGCGCGTCCCGCCTGCCCCCGCCCGCCCCGGTGGGTGCCGCCCCCCGGGAGCCCGTCCCCGCGGCGGTGCCGGTGCCGGTGCCGGTACTCACTCCTCGAAGAGCCGATACGTCTCGACCCGCTCGCTCTGCAGCGCCCGCAGCCGCTGCAGCAGCTCCCGCACGGCCTCGCCCGTCTGCGGGACAGGAGGGCACGGGGCGCTGGGGGACGCGGTGGCACCGGTGACCCGGTGACGGGCTCCGGGCAGAGCCGGTACCGCCCAGGGGGATCACCCCAGTGCTGCGGCAACGCGTCCTCGCCCAGCACCGGTTCTGGGGGTCCCAGGTGGGCTCCGGCCGCGGTGCTCGAGCTGAGCCCAGCACCGGCACCGGGAGCCCCCCGGCCGTGTGCACACAACACAGACGGGCACCGGGACCTCTCATATCCCCCTGCCCACCCACCGGGCCCCCAGGCTACTCATGCAGGAACCGAACTGACACCGGGATCCCCCAGACACGTGTCCGCGATACCGATGGGCACCGGGACCCCCATCCCGTCCATGCGTGCATCGGGACCCCTCTCTACGTATGCCCGGACCGGCACCGGGCTCCCCGGCCATGCTCACACAGCCCAGACGGGCACCGGGACCTCCCCGGCGCCGGGATGTCCCCACCCCGCTGCAAACGCACCGGGAGCCCCCCGGCCACGTGTCCGCGGAGCGGCACCGGGATCCCCCCGGCTCACAGCACAGACGGGCACCGGGACCCCCCTATCCACGACCCTCCCGTGAACCACGCGCGCACGGACCCGCTCGGTCCCGGGACGCCCCTCCCGTCCCCCGAGGGCCGTTCCCGTTCCCGTTCCGCTCACCATGGCCCGGCCCGGCCGCACGGCGCAGGCCCGGGCCCCGCGGGGCGGAGCGCGGTTCCGCCGCCACCTGCAGGCACCGACCGGCAGCGCCGCCAGTCCCGGTCCCCTGCCCCGGGTCCCCGGTCCGCGCAGCCGTCTGTGCTGTGAGCGCACGGCCGGCTCCCGGTGGACGGGCAGGGGGATGCAGCGGGGGCTCCGGGCCGCTCCGTGGACAGGGCGTCCCGGTGCCGGTCCCCGGACGCGCGGCTGGGGGGCTCCCGGTGCGTTTGTAGCGTTAACAGGGAGAGCCCAGGACGCCCGGCCGGGGGTGCCTGTGTGCATTGTGTGCACGTGGCCGGGGGTCCCGGGGGTCCCAGTGCCCATCCAGACCCTGCAGTAGTGACCAGAGGGTCCCAGTGCATGAGCAGGGGCGTGCAGGGGGGGTCCTGGTGCCAGTCACCCCCCGTGGCTGGGGGTGCACGAACAGGGGGGGTTTGTGTGTGGTCCTGGTGCTGGTCCAGTCCCTGGCCGGGTCCCAGTGTCCATCTGCTGTGTGCACAGGGCCCCCCGTGGGTGGGCAGGGGGGGGGGTCCCAGTGCTGGCCCAGTCCATGCACACCTTGCTGCAGGCACTGCCCACCAGCACAGCCCCCCATTTACTGAAAAACCACAACTCGGGTAAAAAAACCACCAGAAAACGGGGCCGAGCGTCGCAATACTTTATTAGCCAGCGCAGGCAGGGCTGGAGGCTCTACTTGACCTTCTTTTTGGGGCGCAGGTTGTTGGTGTGCCCGCACTTCTTCTTGCGGCAGTTGACGGCGCGGGGGTGCAGGCGGGCGTAGCACCTGGAGGGGGGGGTACAGGTCAGCAGAGCACCTGGGGAGGGGCTCTGGGGGCAGGGGGGGGGCTGAGGGGACACGAGGAGGGGACACGGGGACGTACTTGCGGCAGATCATCTTGTCGCAGTTGTACTTCTGGGCCAGCTGGCGCAGGGAGGGCTCGATGATTCCCCCTCGCAGGCGCAGCACCAGGTGCAGGGTGGACTCTGCAAGGAGAGGTCGGTGTCACACCGGGGGGACAAAAGGAGCAGCTGGCACCTCAAAAAAAAAACAAAACAAAACAAAAAAAAAAACCGCCCCCCCACAGAAACCCCCGCGGTCCCGGGGAGCACCTTTCTGGATGTTGTAGTCTGCGAGGGTGCGGCCGTCCTCCAGCTGCTTCCCCGCGAAGATCAGGCGCTGCTGGTCCGGGGGGATCCCTGCGGGGCACAGTCACCGTGCTGGGGACACCGGGGGACCCCCGCGGGGCCACCCCGCTACTCCCGGCCCCGCCAGTACCTTCCTTGTCCTGGATCTTGGCCTTCACGTTCTCGATGGTGTCATTGGGCTCCACCTCGAGGGTGATGGTCTTGCCCGTGAGGGTCTTCACGAAGATCTGCATCTTGGCACCTTCTCACCTGCGGGAGCGGCGGCCGCGTCACCCCGGGCCGGCCCCGTTGTCGCCGCGTCCCGCCTCCGACAGGGCCCCGCCGCTCCCCGGCCCCTCAAAGCCTCTCAAAGCCCCGTTCCCGAGCACCCCTCCCGGCATCCAGCCCCGCTCTCCCGGCATCCAGCCCCCATCCCGGTTTTCGGGGCCCTCCCGCGGGATCCAGTCCCGTCCCCGGGGACCCAGGGCCCCTCCCGGGGTTCCAGCCCCCACTCCGGGATCCAGCCCCCGCTCCCCGGGTCCCAAGCCCCGCTCTTGGATTCCAGCCCCCCTCCCGGGATGCACCGGCCCCTCCCGGGATGCAGGGCCCCCGCCCCGGGCCCCGGGCCCGCTCCGCTCCCGCACCGCGCGCACCCGCGGCCTCGCTGCTGAGGGAAAGGGAGGCGGGACCGGAACGGCGGCTGCGTCACCTCCGGCGGGGACACCGGCACCGCCCCGTGACGGCCCCGGTACCGCCCCGTGACAGCCCCGGTACCTCCGGCGGGGACACCGGCACTGCCCCGTGACGGCCCCGGTACCGCCCCGTGACAGCCCCGGCACCGCCCCGTGACAGCACCGGTACCTCCGGCGGGGACACCGGCACTGCCCCGTGACGGCCCCGGTACCGCCCCGGCACCTCCGGCGGGGACACCGGTACCGCCCCGTGACAGCCCTGTCACTGCCGGGGTGACACCGGTACCGCCCTGTGACGGCCCCGGTACCGCCCGCGACAGCCCCGGTACCGCCCCGTGACAGCTCCGGCACCTCCGGCGGGGACACCGGCACCGCCCCGTGACGGCCCCGGTACCGCCCCGTGACGGCCCTGTCACTGCCGGGGTGACACCGGCACCGCCCCGTGAAGGCCCCGGTACCGCCCCGGCACCGCCTGGGTGACACCGGCACCGCGGGACAGGGCGCGGGTGGGTCTGCACGGACCTGGGACCAGACCAACCCTGACCACATGGCCCCAGGACCGACCCCCTCCCCACAGCCCCTGGGGCTGACCCACACTGATCCCATGGCCACAGGACTGACCACCAACCAAAGCCCCTGGGACTGACCCCCCCAAACTGGAGATTGCCCACAGCCCCTGGGACTGACCCACACTGACCCCATGGCCACAGGACTGACCCCCCCAAACTGGACACTGCCCACAGCCCCTGGGACTGACCCACACTGACCCCATGGCCACAGGACTGACCCCCCCCAAACTGGACACTGCCCACAGCCCCTGGAACTGACCCCCCCAAACTGGACACTGCCCACAGCCCCTGGGACTGACCCCCCCAAACTGGACACTGCCCAGAGCCCCTGGAACTGACCCCCCAAACTGGACACTGCCCACAGCCCCTGGGACTGACCCCCCCAAACCGGACACTGCCCACAGCCCCTGGGACTGACCCACACTGACCCCGTGGCCACAGGACTGGACCCACAACCGGCCCCACAGTGCCAGGACCGTGGCCACACTGACCCCAGGGATCCCAGACCGGCCCCACAGCCCCAGAGCCATCCCCGTGATGGGTCCCACAGCTCCAGGATCAGCTGCAAAACCCAGTCCTGCAGCCCCCCACTCTTCTCTCACCCCCTCCCAGGCCTTCAGGGCCCCAAACCCAAGCAGTTCCTCCATCACACCACAGTGCTGGTGGAAAAGAAAGATCTGGACAGCTCCTGCTCCTGGGAGGCTGCCTGTGGAGCAGCCAGCAGCACCATGTGAGCGTGAGAACCAAAGGGAAACACAGCTCTGGCTCATCCCAGCGGTGGAGAACTCAGCCAGCACAAGTCCATCAGCAGCAGGGACAGGCCCCTGGCAGAGCTGGTGGGCACACAGAGCCTCAGAGACAACAATTCTTACAAAACACAAACACCTGTGCCCCAAAAACGGCTTTTCTGCGCCAAAAAAAAAATCTACACAGGTGAAGTGTAGCCGCTCTCCTGAGCGCAGGAAGGAGGGAGGACAAGAGGCATTTCCAACCCAGGATTTACTGATTCCCCCTGAAGCGAGCGCTGGCTTTACACCTCAGTGGCAGTTTCCAGGCAGAAGGGCAGCACCTTCCTCCCTCAGCTTCTCCCAGCCTTCGCTTCCCTCTTCCCAAGGGAAAAAAAACCCCAAAAAAAAAGCAAAAGAGCGACACACAAATATAAATACAGGCTAGAAAGTTCTCCAGGGGTGGGACGTGGCTCCTAGTCCAGGCCGCTGGCCGTGTCCTCGTCTGTGAGACTCTGTCCGTTCACGGCCGGGCCATCGTACTGGCCTTGGGATAAATCCTCAAAATCCTGGCTGGTGGTGGGGGAGATGACGTCGGGGCTGGTGTCACAGGACTCCGTGCTCTGCTCCGAGGTAGCGATGGTGGTCGTGGTGCTCTTGGGGACGGGGTCGAAGTCGTCGTCGTCCTCCAGGATGGGGGATTCGTGGATGTCTGCCAGGGGAGCAGGGAGGTGTTAGGTTTGTGGAGAGTTCCCTAATTGTGCTTGTAGCAGGGATTTAAAAAAAAAAAAAAAGAAAAAAAAAAAAATCCAGCGAATCACCGGCACGTAAATTAGCGGTTGTTTGCAATTTCTTGCAGCTGGATTTAACGGAATTAAGGAGTTTTTTGGGCTTTTAGGGAAGCAGCCACGGGCCAGCACACGGACTTCTGATTCCTGAGGGATGTCTGATGTGTTCTTAGGAACAGAGACTGCTCCCACAGGAGGAAAAGAGAGCATGGAGTTCCAGGACAAGGGGAATGGCTTCCCACTGCCAGAGGGCAGGGATAGGTGGGATATTGGGCAGGAATTGTTCCCTGGGAGGGAGGCGAGGCCCTGGCACAGGTGCCCAGAGCAGCTGTGGCTGCCCCTGGATCCCTGAAGTGTCCAAGGCCAGCTTGGACGGGGTTTGGAGCACCCTGGGATGGTGGAAGGTGTCCCTGCCATGGCAGGGGTGGCACCAGATGGGTTTTAAGGTCCCCCCCAACCCAAACCATTCCACGACTGCGTGAATCCGCGCGTCAGGAATCACTCACTGCTGAAAGCCTCTGGGTACTGCTTTGCCAACTTCCCCTTGAGCGTCCTGGGGAGGAGAGAACGATCCCGAGTCCGTGGGGAGCTGAGGGACCTGGAGCTGAGCTGCCCCACGGCTCCCTCGGCCTCCAGCACCGTGGGCAACGCAAACAAATCCCGAGGCTGAGGGATCCCCACCCCAAACCCCCAGAGCACCCCATCCCACCCCTCCCAGCACACGGGGTGCTTCTGAATCCTGCATTTTGTGACCACCCCGAGCAACTCCCAAGGCAGCAGAGCCCATCCCATCCCACCCAGAGCAGGACCATGGAGACCCAAAGCTCCAACCTCCACGTGGTCACTCGGTCATACATTTTCCCTTCCCCAAGAGATTTTCCTTCTCATAGCCCCCCAAATTCCGACCTGTGCCCCGCTCTAACACCACCCCCCCGCCCCACCCAGCCCCCCCAGGCCATCTCCCGGGCCGTTCCCACCCCGTTTCCCACCGGATCCTCCGGAAGATGCTGTCCAGGTCCTTCTTCATCTCCACCAGGGTCCTGGTGTGGTGCAGGAAGCGCTCGCTCATCTGCTGCATGCGCACGCTGGACAGGTTGTTGAAGTTGAGCAGCATCTCGTTGGTCTTCTCAAACCGATCCAACCTGCTCGGGGGAGGCAGAGGGAGCTCGGCGAGGATCCCGGGAGGCTCCCGGTGCCGGTACCGGGTTTCCCACCGGCCGCTCCCCCCGGCACTCACATGTTTTTCTGGGCTAGGATGATGGCGTTGACGTCCTCGGCGTTGACCATGCCCAGCACCCTCCCGCAGAACACCTGCGAGGCCGTGGGCTCCATCGTGGCCTGCGGGACCCGCGGGGGCGGCGGCTCAGCCGGGGGGACCGGAGCCCCCCGCGCTTCCCGCACCGGTAACGGAGACCCCCCCCCCCGCCACTTCCCCTCCGCGATAGCGGGACCCCCTCCGCCCTGCCATGCACCCAGTACCGGGTACCCCGCCGCCGTGCCCCCTCCCGGGGCGGCCCCACACGCCGGTAACGGGAGGTCCCCTGGCCGCCCGCCGCTCCCGGTAACGCCGCCAGCCCCGGGTTCCCTCGGGGACACGGGGGGCTGAGCCCCCACCGGTGTCCCCGGGGCCTCCTACCGGCAATGCCCGCGCACCTGCGGGAGCCCGTCCCGCCGCTTCACATGACGGGAGCGGGAGCGGTACCGGGGGCGGCACCGGCGGCCGCTCCGCGCCGCTTCCGGGTGTGGAGTCACGTGGGGCGCGACCCCGCGGCGTCACCGCGCCGAGCCGGAAGTCCCGGAGACCGGCCGGGCGAGAGGGTCGAGACCCCCGCGGGCATCACGGAGCCTCTCCGGTAGCGGTGCCGAGCCCCCGGCCCCGCTGCCCGCCGCGCCGGGGCGGCCGCGCTGGTGGCGGCCCCTTTAAGGCGTCGGGGGGGGCGGGGCGGGCGCGCGGCTGACGAGCGTGCTCCCCGCCCAATGGCGTCGCGCGGTGGGCGGAGCCGAGCCAATAGGAGCGGGGGGGGCGGGGCCTGCGCCCGCGCGTTCGCGGGCCAGGTGGGAGCGGCGGGGGGCGCGCGGCGGTCACGTGGGGCGGGCGGGCGGGGGGCGCGGGGCCGCCCCCCCCCCCACGGTACCGGGCCGGGACCGCGACCCCCCCCCCGATATCACCGGGACAGAACCCCCCCTCCATCATCCCACCGAGCCCGCGCCCCCGCCCCCGCCAGGCCCGATCCTTCCCCGGCGCTCCGGGAGTCTCCGCTGTCCCGTTGCGCATCCCCCGTTCCCGGAGGGTCCCGGGGGTCTCCGGGCCGGCGGAGCGTCTCTGGCGGTAAGAGCAGGCCCGATCGCTGTCCTCTCTCCCCGCTCCAGGTTGCTCCGCCGCCATGGCGTCCAGCGGGGAGGAAGCGAGGAGCGGCTCCCCGGGCCGGGCGGGCACCGGCACCGAGCCGGCGGCGGACGCGGCTCAGCTGGACACGGCGGAGGATTTCGAGGTCCTGGAAGAGGAGGAGGGGGAGGAGGATGAGGATGACCTGAGCGAGCTGCCCCCGCTGGAGGACGTGGGGCGGCCGCCGGCCCCGCCGCGGGAGGACGCGCAGCCCCCGGAGCAGGGCGCGGGGGACGCGGCCGGGGACCCCGAGGAGTGGCTCGATGTTTTGGGTGAGAGCAGAGGCTGCTCGGTTCCGGGGCCTCTCGGGCTTCCCCGGGGCTACAGGTGCCGCGAAGGCCGGGCAGGAGCTACAGAAGGGTGGGGGGCAGTCGGGCTTTTCCCTCCCCACCGTGTCGCGATGTGCCTCCGGGTTTTTCCGTGCCCAGGGAATGGTTTGCTCAAGAAGAAGACGCTGGTGCCAGGCCAGGGTGTGGACAGCCGTCCCCAGAAGGGCCAGGACGTGACAATCCGCCTGAAGGCCACGCTGGAGGATGGCACCGTGGTGGAAGAGGACCCTGCCCTCACCTTCACGCTGGGGGACTGCGACGTGCTGCAGGTGAGCGCGGGCTGGAAGCTCACCTGGGAGCAGGACCTCACCTCAGGGGCCACAGGGAGGGTTGGGCTCGGTGACATCCCGTTTGTGGACCTAAGTGACCCCTCTGCCCTTTCTCGTGCTCCCTCCCCATGACGTTGGCCGAGTTAGAGGGGGTTTGGAGCCACCTGCTCTTGTGGAAGATGTAAAGGTCCGACCATGGTAGGAACTGGAGAACCTTTACAGTCCCTTCCGTGGTGCCACGTTGTCCCCTGCAGGCTCTGGACCTGTGCGTGCAGCTCCTGGAGATGGGCGAGACGGCTTTGATCGTGTCAGAAGCCAAGTACTGCTACGGGGCTCAGGGCAGGTGAGGGCTGGCAGCGCGTCAGCTGGAGCAGCGTGGTCCCAAACAGGGCTGGGGAAGCTGTCCCCTGCTCACCTGGTGACAGCCCAGCTGTCCAACCTCTGCTTCCTCGTGAGCAGCGTGGAAGGATCCACATCATTCCCCGCCCCGGGAATCTTCCCTGGCTCGGATTGCTGAGCCACGGCGCTGGGTGCATACAGCCCATCTGAGAGGTGACAGCTGTCCCCTGGCTTTGTGCAGGAGCCCTGACGTCCCCCCCAACGCGTCCCTCACGCTGGAGGTGGAGCTGCTGGCGGCTCGGGACGCGCCGGACCTGGAGCTGCTCAGCGGGAAGGAGAAGATCCAGCTGGCCAACCGCAAGCGGGAGCGCGGCAACTTCTTCTACCAGCAGGCAGATTACGTGCTGGCCATCAACTCGTACGACATCGCCCTCAGGATTGTGGGCTCCAGCTCCAAAGGTAGCTTGTCCCCACCAGGAGAGGGTCACCTGGGCTCCTGGCCCTGCTGTAACCTGGCCTCGGGGTGTGTGCAGTGGATTTCAGCCCGGACGAGGAGGCCGAGCTGCTGGATGTGAAGGTGAAGTGTCTCAACAACCTGGCGGCCTCGCAGCTGAAGTTGGACCATTTCAAGGCAGCTCTCAAGTCCTGCAACCTCGTGCTGGAGCACCAGCCGGGGAACATCAAGGCTCTCTTCCGAAAGGGGAAGGTGAGGAGGGGGCCCTCCTCCGCGGCGTGGCGGGGGGCTGAGGGACAGCCCTCAGCCCTGCTCCGTCCGTGTGTCACCCTGCAGGTGCTGGCTCAGCAGGGGGAATACAGAGAGGCCATTCCCATCCTGAAGGCAGCGTTGAAGCTGGAGCCTTCAAACAAGGTAGGCTGGAGGTGTGTGCTGCCCGTGTGATCCCCCCCGAGCTGGGGAGTCCCCTGCACGCCGCTTCTTCTCTGTTGTCTGCGTCCCTACAAACCTCAGTGTTGCCCCTGGGAGGCTGAGACTCGCTGGAGCTGTCCCCAGCTCCGTGAAGGGAGGCTGGGAATAGCCCCCCAGAGCCTGGGGAGTGATGCATCACGTGGAGTGTGGCTGGTCTCCAACCTTATCTCCACGTTGCGAGGTTCCCTGTTGACCTTTGGTCCTGACGGTGACAGGACTCCCTGCCGGCCCATCTGTGCTCCAGCCACGCCGTGGGGAGGGTCCAGGCTGCTCCAGGTTCCCCCAGGTGGCCTGGGCAGTTTGTGCTGTGGTTGGGGGAAGTGGAGCAGAGCTGAGTCCCCACAAACTCGCTGAGCAGCCCCGAGAGTGAATCACCGGGTGCTGGGAGCAGCCAGACCTCGGTCCAGCGCCCGGGCAGGGCGAGCTCTGGGTCAGGAATTTCCTGTCAGTTAATGATCAGCTGCAGGACTGGAGCCTCGGGAGAAATCAAAAACCAGTGCCAGGAAATGACCCCAGCAGGGGCGAGACTGGGAGGAGACAGGGGGGTGTTGCCTGCACAGGGTCGTCCCGGGGGTCTTGGCTCTCCAGATGGGCTTTAATCCTCGTCTGGATCTCTTGTGTCCATTTCTTTCATGGGAGTTCCACCAGACCACCAGGATCTGTGTCACAATCCAGTCCCTGAAGGTCATGGGGCGAGATGTGGCACAAGCAGGTGCTTGGTGGCCCCCCAGCATCTTCAGGGGTGGTCTGAGCACCCTTGGAAGGGTGAGCTGGACCCCAAACCCTTCCTTTCCCATCAAGGTCAGGGTGGAGAGGGAGCAGCACTGGGAACCATTCCTCTGGCACGTCCCTGGGCAGGGCGGCTGCTCCCCAGTTCCGATGGAGCTTTTAATTGGAGAGGGCTGGAAAATCCAAATGCCCGGCAGTGACGTGTCCAGTGAAACCACAAGTACAGCAAATTACTGCCCTCCCCAGCTGCTGCCCGGGCTCCTGTCGTGGCGTGGGTGACTCAGGGGCCACGGCTACCGGTGCTGAAAACACTCCAGAAATGCTGGGCTCCACCTGCCTCCCGCAAGGCTGTCACAGACATCCTGACCCCTTGGAAGCGTTCTGGGGGCAGCGTGGGATGCTGCTGGTTGTCTGACACTGATGTGACAGCCCCGGGGAGCTCTGGGCAGGAGCATTCTGTCCTCCAGACATCCAAGTTTTCGTGTTGGAGGCAGCTTTTCCCAGCTGGCAGAGCCGGTGCTCTCGGGATGTGTCCCCCAGCAGAGGGCACAGCGTGGCTGTGCCACCAGGGCCACCACAACGTCCTTCTGCCACCCTGCCCTGCTCAGCTCCCCGGTGCTTCCTGCTGCTTTTGGGGAGCCTGTGGGCCCCACGCAGGACTCAGAGCCTTTTCCTGCCCCAGCAGGGCAGGTGTGGACACGCTGCGGGTCTTGCTGCAATCCCACTTCACACCAGGCTGAGTTTTAAGCCCGCTTTCCCAGCCTGCTTCCAGACGGAAAGTGGGAGAGCTGGTGCATGTCTGTCCTCAAGGCAGACACTTTCCTGTCTCGATTAAGAGATAAAATCCCTTTCCTGATGTCTGGCATCAGCCCTGGGCTCTGCTCCCTGCTGCCAGGCAGGGAGTGGCTTCAGCAGCCAAAAAGGACAGAGGGGCACTGGACCCACAGAGTGTCCCGTTGGGACACGGGGCAGGATGAGGCCTCAACACCCCCTCAGCCATTTCTGAGCTCTTCCACGACGTTCCTGCACATCCCAGGGGTGGTGGAACGTGCTGTGGGTGACAGGTCCCCTCCCTGGCAGGCAGGGGTGGTGCGGGGCTGATAACGCCACCCTGTCCTCCCCAGACCATCCACGCTGAGCTCTCCAAGCTGGTGAAGAAGCACGCGGACCAGAGGAACGTGGAGACGGAGATGTACAGGAAGATGCTCGGGAATCCCAGCACCGCCAGCACCCCCAGGAAGTGCAAAGACAAACTGCCCTGGGTAAGGCCTCCCGGGGGTGGCCGAGTGGGTGGGGGTCCACAGGGGGTGTGTCAGTGTCCCCCGGGTCCCGCAGGAGGGACGCAGCCCTGCTGCTAAGCAGGATGCGGTCGGGCTGCGTCAGGACAGCGATCCCGCTGGGAGCAGGGGGCCGTGCTCCGGGAGCCGTGCCCGGAAAACATCGCTGATAACAGCCTGTGCTGCTGGCTGTGTGCACCGGATCCCGGCCATGCCAGCTGCAGGGCTCTGGACTTTGCCTCCCAGCTGCCCGTTGGGAAGCGCTGTCAGCTGGCGGCACACGCTGTCCCCGCGGGCAGAGCCGGCACAGCGCTGCCTTTTTGGGATGGCCTGTCCAGTCAGGCAGGGCAGGCAGGGTGGCACGTGTCCCCTGCCACGGGCACAGCCCCTCACGTCCCCGTGCTCTGCCCCGCAGTCCATCCCCTGGAAGTGGCTCTTCGGCGCGACGGCCATCGCGCTCGGCGGCGTGGCCTTGTCCGTGGTCATCGCGGCCAGGAACTGAGGGTGGCACCGGGGCGGCCCCTTGGCACGGGACCGGCGCCGAGCCCTGCCTCTCTCTCCGCCGAGGGGCTCCCCCCGAGGCTCTGCCACCCCTTCCCGCGGACTCGCAGCTCCAGGAGCACGGATGCTTTCTCTGCCGGAGGTGCCGGATCTCTCTCCCGACGTTCCCCGCGTCCCTCCTGGCACGGGGCGGGTGCAGCTGTGGGCAGGGAGCCGCCGGCAGAGCAGGGACCCCCGGGCAGCCTCCCTGCAATCAGGGGCTCAGCCCCCAGCCCCGAGGGTGTCGGGGGCAGCGGGAGGTGCCTCGCACCGGTACGTCCTGGCCGTGCCCACCCCGGGTGTTGTGGTCCTGCTGCCAGGACAGGGTGGGCACGGGGAGGAGGCACGGAGAAGGAAGCTGTGGGAAGCGATGTGGACGTGCCCAGGGGCAGATGCAGCGACATTCCCTGATCTCTGGCGGGGGCTGCCAGGGACTCAGCCTTCCTGGAGGCACCCGCTGCCCTCCTCTCTGCACATCCCTGGAGCGTGCAATGTCCAAAGGAAGCCAAAGAAACCCGTGGTGGGAAGGATGGAGGAGGGGAGCGCTGGAGACCCCCTGTCCTGGCTGTCTTCCTGTGGGTCCAAGCTCGTCGGGGGTCCCTCCCTGCCCTGCAGCCCCCCCAGCGCCTGCCGCTGCCCAGCCTCAGCTCTGCTCGTGGGGGGGTTGTAGCACTGTCCTTGCACCCCAAACTGTGAACTTCCCAAATAAAGGACAACTCCTTCACATTCGGGCCTGTTTATTGCCACGCATGGGGGACGCATAGAGGCTGCAGGGAGGGGCAATGCTCGGGGAGGGGGGGGGAGCCTGGGACACCAAAATCGGTCCTGGAAGAAGCGTGGAACCTTCAGGCTCTACCTGGGCATCAGGGGATCCATGCTGGGGTGCTCATGACTGGGGAGGTCTCTGGGGTTGGGGGGGTTCATGCCTGGGGGATTCACACCTGGGGGAGTACAGGGGGTGCCCACCATGGAGAGTCATGCCCGGGGGGCTCATGTCCAGGGGGGTCCGGAGGGTTCATGGCTGGGGGGCTCACACCCGGGGGGCTCATGCCCAGGGAGGTCCAGAGGTTTCACGGCTGGGGGGGCTCACACCCGGGGATTTTATGCTTGGGGGGTCCAGAGGGTTTATGCCTGGGGGGCTCACACTGGGAGGTTTCATGCTTGGGGGTTCCAGAGGTTTCATGGCTGGGGGGCTCACACCCGGGGATTTCATGCCTGGGGGGTCCAGAGGGTTCATGGCTGGGGGGCTCACGCCCGGGGATTTGATGCCCAGGGGTTGCAGGGAGTTCACACCCGGAGGGTTAAGTGCCCGGGGTGGGTCAGGGGGTTCGTTCCCGGGGTTCATTCCCGGGGTTCCCCCACCCGCCGCCCCCTCCCCACGCTCCCGCAGCGCTCCCCGGCTGCACCAGACCACCCTCCCCAGCATGCCCCGCGCCCGCATTTACATATCCCCGCCTCCCCCCCTTCCCCACGGGCCAATCCGGCGCGGCGCCCGGCATCACCCAGCCAATCGGCGCGCCCGCTGCCCACCTCCTCGCCCCAGCAACAGGCGCTCCGCGTGGGCGTGGCCGGCGGAGCGGCGCATCATGAATAATTCATAAGGAGGGGCGTGCCGGCGGCGCGCGGCCCCGGCGGCCCAGGCGCGGAGGGGGAGACGGTCCCAAGATGGCGGCGCTGCAGGCGGAGCGCGGGTACGGGCTGTCCTGCGGCCGCCTCGGCCGCGGCACCCGCGTCTCCGTCTTCCACGTCAAGCTCACGGAGAGCGCCCTGCGCGCCTTCGAGAGCTACCAGGCCTGTAAGGTACGGGGCTGGCGGGCGTGGGGCGGCGGGCACGGCCCCGCCGAGGGCGAGCGGGCGGCCGCCACGAGGCCCCCGGACGGAGCCCTGAGGGCGGCACCGGCGGGGATGTGAGGGGAGGTGAGAGGGGGGAGCTCCTCGTGAAGTGCGTGTGCGGCCTGGGGCGGGGGGGGGGGACTCCCCGGTGGGGGGCTGAGGGGGTGCGGAGGCTCCCGGCCCCCCCCCCCCCCCCACCGTCCGTGAGTGACCGGAGAACCGGGAATGGTGTGGGGGGGCGATCCTGGTGCCAGGTGCCTGAGGGACACCGGAGGGGACTCGCGGTGCCCCTCCCTGTAACGCCCCGGAGCACCCCGGTGTGTCCCTCGTCCCCGGTCGTGTTTGCGTGGTCCCTCCGGGCCCCTCGGTGGGTGACCGGGGAGGGGTCGTGATCCTCCGCGAAGTGCCCGGGGGGCACCGGGCGGTGTCGGTGCTTCCCCCCCCCCCCCGGCCCGGCTCATTGCTGGGGGGGACCCCCTTGTGCCACCACCCCCGTGGGTGAGCGGGGACCCCCAGTGTGCCCCCCCCGGGTGGGTGACAAGGGCCCCGCGGTCTCGGTGCGGGGGTGGGCGCTCGGTGCCCCCCCCCCTCCTCCCGGGAGGTGACGAGAAGCTGCCGTCAGTCCCCGTAAGTGTCTGGGGAGGGGGGCGAAGGGACGTCGGTGCCCCCCCCCCGTTTCCCCGGTGAACGTGACGTGGGTTTCCAAAGCCGGGGGGGGGGGGGGGCGGCGGTGGGTCCATCCCCGGTGCTGCCATCCCGGACTGGGGGGGTTCCCTCCGTCGCTGTCCCCTCCCCGGGACACCCGGTTGTTCATCCCCCGCCGGCTCGGTGCTCCTCTCCCGGGAGTGGGGGGGGGGGGGGGGGGGGGGGGGAGAGGCACGTTCAGACTGTATTTTGAAATTTCCAGATTGTCTTTTCCGTGCCCGTTTCCTTGAAATGCATCCAGAGAGCTTATTAGTCATGTAAATAGAGAATAATGGCAAAGCTCGGCAGCTGGTGTTGGGATGGACCGGAGAGGGGTTCAAAACTGTCATTTTTTTAGTGTAATTTTATTTTTATTTTATTTTTTTCTTTCCGCCTCTGATCCTGCGACGAGCATTTCTGTCTCCTCACCTTGCTGGGGGAAGCTGGGAGCCTAAACCCGTTTGTCATTAGGAGCGTCCTGCCTGCCAGCTTCTGTAGGATAAACCATATGTTGTCACAACACTATTTTTAATTTAGGGTGTTGGTTACATCACATCACTGAATTGGGCAATCTCTGTATGAGGACGAAGGTAATGACTGTACCAGGGTTTATCAACTTATATTTTAATGAGTGTTTATCAGCATTATGAGAAGTCAGGAGGAATAAGTGACTTGAATTATTAGCTTTTTTTCACTCTGAAAAATGAAACAAATAATCTAAATAATTCTTTCCTATATATTGGGAAAGCCTTTTATTTTGGGGGAGGGAGAGTGGGAAGACTACGGGCAGCTGCGTTAAATATTTTGGGAAGCTATTCCGAGTCCATGTCACACATGAATAGTGGTGTTTATTTTCTAAATGAAGTCTGGGCTCAGGATTGTTTGGTGGCCAACGGCCACTAATGAACTTTGCTTCCTTCACTGCCACCCAAAAGAGAAATAGTCAGAGGCTCCTGGTGATTAACTGGGCAGGAAGGGATAAGGGCAGAAGAGCTGCTTGTTTGTGTAGTGAATAACACAACAATTAGTGGGCTATTAAACACATATGCTCATTCTGCATGGGTTCTATAAACAGTTTCCCCAGCTTGTTGGATGTCTCTGCTTCCTCGGAAGCGCTGGGCCCGGCCCTGCCAGGAGCCACCTCCAACACACCTTTGCAGCTTCTGTTTGTCCAGTCCAGCTCCGCTTTAATTTTGGGCCGCAGTAGTTAAATGGAAAAAATTTGCTCAGGCTCCTTCTGCTCGGTTTGGTTTGAAACGTGGTGGAACTGACGGCAGCGTTGTGTAATATGGATAATGGCCTGGAATCCAATCCTGCTCTTTGTGTTACCTGGAGTCCAACATGTGCAGTCTGACCTGTTTCGGGCACCGGGGTAGCACGTCCGTGCGATTCCTGCGACAAGGCTCTGTCCCTCTGCCAGAACGGGCAGGGAAATGTCTTCAGTTCCTTGGTTGAGTTTGTTCTTGGTCTAATAATAATGTATTGGGATTACATAATCCAAAAATGATCACCCAGCCGGGCGAGCTGCCATTTGTTTGGAGTGTCCCTGGTGCCAGAGCAGTTGCAGGCTTGGTGTGGAGCTGCACCATGTGTGGATCAGGCAGCAGGGCTGTGGAGAAACAGATATTTGTCTTGTTGGGCCTCTGCTGAGCTGTGCTCTTGCGTTTCTGCTGAATTGTCTGCGTCCTAAGGAAGAAAATGGTCAGGGATCCAAGTTCTGGATGGGGTTTAGAGCAGCCTGGTCCAGTGGAAGGTGTCCCTGCTCATGAAAGGGGTTGAAACAGGTTGAGCTTTAAGGTTCCTCCCAGCCCAAACCATTCTGTTATTCTGAGATATTGATCCCCAACTTTATGTTTCAGCAAGCTGTTCCCGTATCACGTACAGAGGACCTGGAGCTGCTGCTGAGGAGCTCCAGCTCACAGGGCTGCTGGCTTCTGATCCTGGGAAGGGTTTCTTTGGTAGCTCACCTGAAAGAAATAGGAGCCTTAAAAAGAGAATTAGCACTGGCTTCACAGGGAGATGTCACCCAACTGCTCCTTGTGAAACTTGCTGCCCCTGAAACTGTTTCCCCACAGTTGTGAAACTGAGAGCTCTGACTACTGAGCTGGGAGGGCTGAGCAGTGGGAAGTGTGTCCTGAGTTGGTTTGTCCACTGATGAAATGGAGCCAGTTTGGTGTGCTCGCCTAAAACAACTCTGGGTTCTCCAGGGAGTGTAATTCTAGAGCAGCCAGCAGTTTGCTGCCTTCCTTTTGGGGGTGTGTACGTGGTTAGGCATTCCCACTCCCCCCAGAAAGGCAGGGCATGGCCAAGGCCAGGTTGGATGGGGCTTGGAGCAACCTGATCTGGTGGAAAGTGTTCCTGCCCATGGCAAGGGGGTGGAGCTGGATGGTCTTCAAGGTCTTTGCAACCCAAACCATTCTGGGATTAGATGATTCTAGGACTTTTCCCATCACTTCTTGTGTGCCCCCAACTTTGTTCCTTCCCCTGTCGAGGTACAAGGGGACTCCTCATGCCTGTGCCTTGCTTTCCTCTTTCATTCCTCTCCTTAGTGAGGAGGTATTTTACCATCCTCACCTAATACCCTTAGTTATCATTCATCCTTTATTTTTCACATCTGTTTTTTTAGCAGCATCCTGGGTAAGTCCCCATCTTCCTGCCTGATTCAGATGCCACATGGCAGACCTGAGTGTCCCTTGGCAGTAGCTCTGTCTCCCTTGTGGTGAAGGTGCTGATGTTCACCTAAACAGTGTTAGGGCTGTTCCTGGAACCCTTACCTGGGAATTTCCCAACTTCCACATATTTCTATAAACCTCTCTCTGTGGCTGAGGGCTGGTTGTTTGGTTACAGGCAACGTGATGCAGTTGCACACTTTTCCCTCGTCACTTTATGTGTTGACCTAACCATGGCTGAACTCTGCTCCTGGTCCTGCCTTGCCTGGTGGTTTTAGGAGGGTTTAAAGAAGGTTGTAGCATCCCTTGGTGATGGAGCTGAGCAGCACGTCCTGCTCCCGTTGTCCCTCTGTGCCCCTGCTACCCCAGAGTGTTTTGAACTGCAGCCACCGTTTGATTCACTGGTGAACTTTGGCAGATGCACAAATATTTATTGGGGACTAAGCTGAGATAACCAAAGCACGTTGTCCCTGTGCTCACCCAGCTGAATTTTGGGACTGTGGTCTGATAGATGTGGCTTCCCAAATCATCTTCCCCATGCTGCTCTAAAACCAACCGTGAGAGAAACAATCCCTTGGACATGAGGGTTAACCCGACCCCTTGGAGTTGCTATTTATTGAAATAACTTCCCAGCCTTGGCTTTTGGAGCAGGTTGTGGAGATTCCTTCATCTTGCTACGTTCAAAGCACGAAACACAAAATGAAGGCTGTGCTGTCATTACAGGGTCTTTAGGGTAATGCGTATTCATGCTGACTTGAGAATTGAAAGCTGCTTGCAGGTGTCAGGAGGAGAAGAACAATCCGGCTTTCGAATCAAAATTCATTGAATTATCTCAAAGCTTTTTGCATCATTCCTCCTTCCCTGTAACCTGTTTTTTCCTGTCCTATTAATTCACTGATGCTGTAGTCCGTCAAAATTGAGGCTCTTACGACATCGGGAACATGAGTCGGTGACATGACTGAATGAATCAGAGGAGGCTGGAGAGGAAGCTCATCGCACACGTACGGCTCATCAGCAAAAATGGGACAGGATCTGCAGAACACCCTGAACTGCTCCACTCCTGCTCAGTGTTCTGCACGTTGACCTGAACGTGGCACCTCCCATTGGAAGGAAGGGGACAAAGAGACACTGAACATTGTGCACGAGGAATGTTTTGGCCCGTGGCAGTTTCCTTTCAATTATTTAGGGAAGCTTTTTCTCTCAACCGTATAGCATTTGGATCTGCTCAAATTATAGATTCATCTCTATAGTTTTCAAACGGCATTGGAAGGAATTGTCTGTAATTTACATCTAAAGTGACATACAGTTGCTATGGGATTTGGTGGCACATTATAAACCCATTATGCTTTTTTTTTTTATATTGGTGGTAGCAGACTAAAGAACTAGGTCTAATTGGTGATGTGCCAAGAGAAAATAGAAAGTTTGTGACAGAATCCTTGTGACTGATGGCGCTTTCTTTTTTTTTTTTTTTTTTTTAATCAAACGTGATCTGCTTTTTATCAGCAAAACATACCCTACCATTAATTGGAGAGGTTGAATTTGAATTAATAATTTTTGCTCTCTGGCAATACAGGGGGAAGCAAGCTAGAAGATTAACCCTTTATGTTATTTATATGGGGCTAGGTTGTTCTTTTTCTTCATTCAAGTAGGATATTTCATCAGTTGTATCAACTGGCAGTTGGATGTGGTGATTGTGTTCCTTACCCAGCAAAATTAAACCCTTTCTCTTTTTCAGCACATTCTGATTTCTTACTCCACTGAAACAGCAGAGAGGAAAGCTATTATAATATCTTTTTAACTTCTGTCTGAAGCATAGAAGTCTCTTCAGAACAATGTGTCTCCCGAGGACCCTGGAGTGGCTGCTGCTGGTCAGCTCAGAGTGCTCCTCCAACATCAGGGCTTTTCTGAGGCCGTGTGAAGTGCTCTGTCCTGTTCAGTTGGTTTTTGTCCTGGTGCAGCTTGGCACGGGGCTGGTGGCTGTTGAAACAGTTCCCTCGCGTCGTGCGGGCTCTGTTGTGACAGCAGCAGCGCCTTTATCGCCGCCGAGGGAGGCGAGGTTTTGTTGGAGGGAGCGTTTGAGGTCTCCTTGGTAAATGGAGGTGTTATCTCCCGAACGATTTGCACGTTTCAGACCATTTAAACTCTGCCTGTAACTTGTAAGCAGAAACTTGTGAAGTGTCTCCAAATCCCTGGTGTTTGTGCATGTTGAAAAATGGGAAGGGACAGACTGCGTGCGTCACTCCCGTACTAATTTGTGCCAGCTAATCCATGGGAGAAGAATACATTTTGGCTGACTTAGTGGTTTTGCTGCTAATGCACAGGAGAGTGCGTTTGAATGGATGGAGTGGCTGCACGGGTTTAGGTCGACTTTGAAGGGATACCCCATGTCTGGGATCCTGTGCTGGATACCCTCATTTGGGATCACAGTTGTGTCATGTCCCGGATTTGTTTGGATTTTGGGGAAGGAGAAGTTGGGAGGGAGGGGAAAGCGGCCGTCACTCGGCGTCATAACATCAGGAAGGTTGGGATCGAGTTACCTCTGAATAATTAAGGTTAATGCTGTTTCTGGAGGAACCATTATCTGCAGTGAACTAAATGCTCATGAAAAGACGTGCTGATAACCTGAACTATGCTAATATTTCCAGGGTGGATACAGAGGAGGCATCACCAAAACTGGGCTTTGGTGTTCAACGTGCCTTAGCTTGACCTAGATGAATTACCCAGGAAAGGAGCTTGGATTTGGTGATAAGGGTTTTCTGTAGTAGCTCATGTGTTGCTTAGAAACATCCCATGTACATAAGGCAACTTTTGCACACCCTGGTAATCTGGTGTTGCCTTCTGACTGGGGATTTTGGTGGGGTTTGGGTTTTTCTTCCAAGCATTTATATATTAAAGAGGGTGCTAAACCCCTCAGCAGTCAGTTTGCTGAGTGGTGTGTGTATCCCTGCTGCACTGGGAGAGCAGACTTCCCAAAATCCAATCCTTTTTGCATTACAGTCTAGAAAAAACACAGCTCCGTGCACTTGGTCTCTCCTTTCTTTACATTGGACTAGTGCCTTTTTCTAATTTAAAGAAACCAGCATTTGTTTAACTCAAAAAAGAGGTCAGCACTGGTGAGCAGGGCTTGACTGAGCTGCCCACCTCCCCCCTCCTGGAGTCTTCCCTGGTCTGGTGCAGTCTGATCATGGTTAACCCTCTGTGCAGGCTTTTATGCAGGAGAGAACACTTCAGTGCAAATTTTTGTGGAAAGCTGAGATATTTTTCCTTTTGGGCCCCATTCTGTGCTGTTGGGTTTGATGGTAGACGCAGACTTTGTCCTTGAGGTTTGTGTCCACACGTGATGCAGTTCAGCAGGTACCACAAAACTTCCTGCAAACAACCAATTGCCTAAATCTTTGTAGTATTTAGATTTCATCAGCACAAACATCCTCTTGGCTCTGTATTTTGAGCATATATGAGTTCAGCCATGTTTTGATAAGGGTAGCCATGTGGCAGCCAGGGCAGGTTCATATGGGATCAGTGATGGGGAGACAGGAACAGGTTTGGAGGAACTGGGGCTGCCCCAACCCTGGAAGTGTCCAAGGCTGACTTGGAGCAACCTGGGATAGTGGAAGGTGTCCCTGCTTGTAGCATGGGGTGGAATAAACTGGTTTTAATGCTTTTTTTCCTAACCCAAACCATTCTGTGATTCTATGATTATGACAATTTAAGCTGATTGTTGTTATTTAGCAAGAGCAGATGTGTGTTACTTAAAATCCTAAGAAAAATCCCAGCAGGACAGAAGAAACTCCGGCTCAATCCATATCACTGTGCCCACAGGATCCATATTTTCTACAACTGAGGTGGAAGAACTAATTTAATCTTCCTTCTATATTCCTCCCCACTGAGGCCCATTCTGCGATGGGCTGCAATCAGTGTGTTGTGTGCCAGTTGTGGTTGTTTGAATCATATTTCCACATTTCAGTGTCTAGACTTTATGTTTGTGTGAGTTTTGTTGTACCTTTCCAGCTCCGGCGCTGATTTCAGTTGGTTTTGGCTCCTGGTTTCTATGAGAAAATCAAACGGGCTGTGTTTCTGCCTTTCCCAGTCCCCAAAAAAGAAGGGAACAAGGGAATGGGCAGAAGTTGGTTTTATAAGCTCCTTTGCCACCCTTTTTGTGTCTTTTGAGAAAATCTGTGTGTGGATGAGCAGGGTTCTGCCATTTGGTGACCAGCAGGTGAGAGCAAGGACAAACCCCTGATGGCTGCAGATAAATCTCTGCCTGCTTCTTGCACTAAGAGAAATCTGCTGTGAAAAAAAGGGATGATCTTGATACAGGCCAGCAAGGCTGGGACAAAAGTAACTGTGCAGACATTTCTAGCAAAAAACAACTTTATAGTCCACAGAAGGAGAGCATTTATTGAAAATTAAGCAGCTTTTTAATTGCCTGCGTGCACTGGGCTTTGTTTTTTGCTAGCACTTGTGGATATTGAGGGTGATGGATGTGGCTGTGTTTGTTTAGTGAATAGGAAGGTTGGTCTGTTTGTGATGCTCAGAGAAATTGATGACACCAAACCTGGATGACATGGACCTCACTGTGACCAGGAGGTAGAACTGACTTCAGAATTGTTCACAGTCATACTGACTTGTGCAGAAAACAGTGTGGAGCCCTGAGCCAAGGCTGTTTTCTGTGCTCCTGCTATATAATAAAGTGTATTATGGCTAAATCAGTGAAAGGAAATAATTTTCCCAACTCCTTGTTAACCTGTAAAGCTTGCTGCCATCAAATGTGAAAGGCTTAAGTGCAGCTGAATAGCAAGAAAAATCAGAATTTTTCAGGGGGAATGCAGAGAATAAAAGCTGTGGTTCCAGCTTCTCTCTGCACCCCTGCTTGCATGTCGGGCTCCCTCTGCTCCCCGCGGTGTTTGAGGTGACCCAGGGTGCTGCCAAAGCCGTGGCTTCACTCTTCCAGGGAGCTGAGCAGTGTAAATTCTTCCATTCCTTCCCCATCCAGGATTCAGTGGATGCTTTTGGGAGCCCAGCATGGGCGGAGTAGCAAGGAAGCAAATTTTTCCACCTTGCCTGAGCTTGGGCAAGCAGAAATTGTGCCTTGGAAGCCATATAAGGCCAGCGAGCCGGCTCTGGCTGGGCTCACCTTGCCACTAGGATGCTGGGGAAGGGAGCAGCCCTCGCTCCCAGGGAGAGTTTCAGGGCCTTTGAAGTGCTCCCTGTGCGTCTGCCACTTGCCAGAGGGACGGTGTGGCCGCCCTGATTAGGTGACAGCAGCTCATTAACTCCCTGACTTTTGTGGGGCTCCAGCAGCCGGGCCCCAAACGGAGGCGGAAATTCGTGATTCAGAGTGAAACTGCTGTAAAATGACGGAGCTGGGAAGGTCGGAGCCTCTGTCACAGGGTGTCTTCATTTCCTTCAGCAGCGTCTGAAGCAGATCCTGCTGACTGCAGACAGTGCTGAGCAGGACTTTGGTCCGAAATAAGAGTTCCTGTGGCATTAAAATAGATTTTTGAAAAGCCTGGCAGCACCTGTTCCCCCTTCCAGGGATGTTCAGCCCTCAGAGCTGCCGGAGCCCCAATCCTGACCTCTGCTTCTGCTTCTTGCAGAATTAAGAACAACTTCTGCTCCCATAAATAGTCCCTTAAGAAGTGCGTAGGAGCTCTGTGACCAATTTCTTTTGAAAAGTGCTTTCAGTGACACCCGTGGCTGTGACCTTGCTCGTTGTTCCCACCCCGTGTCCTTGCAGGGCAGCTGTGTTTTGATGGGAGCCTGGTGGTCCTGGCCACAAGCTCTGCTTCCTTCTCTCATATAATCAGCACTAAAAAGAACCTTTGGTTATCTGTGTGTTTTGTGGGAAGCTGCTGCTGCTTTTCCTGCTGCAAATCCCAAATGCTTCCTGCCTCGTTGAGGTCTTCATTCCCTAATGCCACTGAGGTGGCTAAGCATCTGAAAGCTCCCGTGTTCCTGACACATGTCACAGCTCCCAGTCCTTGTTTTTATTCCAGAAATAAAGTGTGGTTTTCCAGAGGAGCATGATGCAGCCGAGCGAGTGCATTGTCACAAACCAGTTCTCCCAGCCCGGAGTCGTGGAGAGTCCCAAAGCACCCAGCTCCGCTCAGGAAGCGGCTTCGTGTTTAATCTTTGCCAATGTGGAAATGGGAAGAGGGAGGCAGTAATGGATAAAGTAAAACATATTTAACCTTTAGGGACGTAAATGGGAGATCTTGGATCTGTTTGGAGCAGACGCTGGGGTTGACGTGGAACGTGGTGGTGATTAAAACCAACAGCAAACATTTTTCTGCTCATGAATTACGGACTTTGTTCTTAATGCATTAAAATCCAGAGCACTTTGGGGTTTCTTAACGTGAAGGGGGAGAAGAAGTAGATTTATTACCTGGAAGGTTTGATGTTATAGTTCCAGGCATGTTTCCACAACCTTCCTGCAACCATTTGGAGCTGTACCTAATGTGGGTGCTGCTTGCATTGGGCTGCAAGTTTGAGCTCTCTCATACAATTAAAGCCATTTAACTGCATCTAAAGACCTTTTACTTGTCATTACGACTAAATTTACTGACGCTGACAGCAGGAAGAAACACATTTACCCTAACTCAGATGGGCTAAGAGAGCAAAACGTTCCAGCTAACTATGACTTGCCTGGATTGTTAAATTTAGACCAAAAATTCTGGTCAGACAATTAAGTGCCGGCTCAGTGGCCACACCACTTCTTTTGCATGTGTGAATTGGCTGAGCTGCCTCTGTCAGGCAAGAGAGATTCTCTGTCTGAATGTCTGAATTCTCTGAGGGTTTTTGGGCTCAGACCTGGGGAGTCTTTTCGTGGCACTGTGGTTGCTCCCTGTTTGGTCAGCAGCCCTGGTATGTTTTTCCTCTTCTTATCTGAAAATTTTTCATGTTTATTTTTGGAATTCGTTGTAACCTGAACTTTCTCAGGTGTCCTTGCGGAGAGCAAAGAAACATCTGACTTATTTTTTAGGTAGATTTTTGCCAGTTGAGAAGAGTGTGTTCTTTCTTTTACTGTTTGTCGCTTTATTTTTGGAGCAGGTTTGTTACTGACCAGCCTGGCAGTGCAAATACAGAGGTAGCTGAAACAGTGCAGGTTCTGTGCTTCTTGCTGAAGTAAAGGCAGCACCTAATTTAACTTCTTCAGGCAACTGCCTTCACTTTTCTCCTGGAGAAAGCATCCCTAGAAGCTGGAGGAGGCTGTTAGCAGAGGGTATGTAATACAAGGTTCTATCATGGTAGGAAATCTAGAGAGGTTCTCTTGCCAGGTATTTTCAGCTGAATTTTTTTTTTTTTTTTTGGGCAGCTTCTCTCAGTGATAGGAAAAAAAACTGGAATATTTGAGTGCTTTATTGCTTTCTCCCCTGTGGAGATGGTAGGAAGTTTGGGTGACACCCCTGCTGAATTCCAAGCGTCTGTCAGGTTGTGATCCCACTGTCCTGGCTGGCACTGGAGCCAAAAGAATCTGTGTCTGAGCATCTTGCTTTAGCTTTCGAGGTTGCTCTGGCTCGTGGGGTGTTGCTGGTCAGATTTCTCTGGGATTCCTTCAGGATCCAGGCTCTGACTCTGGTTTATCGCAGCCTCTTCCAGCAGCACTGGCTGTGACTCCGTGAGGAACATCTGAAGATCTTCAGCAGAACTTTCTCAGACTAGTAATTTACTCTTCCCTCTGAGTGTCAATAGGATATAGCTGGGCACAAGGAAAACAGAACTGGTCCAGGCTTGTTTTCCTGGGCTCAGCAGTGTGAGGCGAGATTTGTTCCGGGATGGTTGAACGGGTTCGTCAATCTGATCTCTCAATTGTCTTTCTATATTTTTCTCTTGCAAGAAAAGGAGTAAAGCCCTGTGGAAGATAAGGATCGTTCTGATGTTTCAGCAGCTCATTTAAGCCACCTTATGAGCACATAGTCAAGTGAATCAGCCCTGGTGTCTTAATACGTCCTAAAATAAATTACACTTTCGTAAGCAAATTTGGTGGGTTTGAACTGCTGTATTTTCATTAAAAGATTGCAGTGGAGAAAACGCTCTTTAAAATTCAGCCTCGGGGTTGTGTTGTTCATTAACTGATAGTCACTCCTGTTTACTTTGTGTGATAAGTCCCACGTTAAGAATGGCCAGCAGTGCTGATGCCGTCACAGTTGCCCTTCAGAGAGAATTGCTCTTTTTTTTTTTATGGCTCGCTTTACTAACAGGTGGGAGTTTTTTTGGAACTCAAATAAATGCAAACAGCCACGACGTACCTCTGCTAATAATGGAAAACCACTTGTTTGGTTGGGTTTTTTTTGTGGTTTTTTTTTTTTTTTTGTCCCCCTGTTCTTAGCAGCTTGGTAACGCTGTTGGAGGTACAAAGGTCATTTAAAAATCTGACATGTCAGCCCAGCAACATACTGCTCCTTAATGAGGCTTAAAACCAGCGTGGAGCTGCCTGGTGGAAATAAATTTGGAGCTGCAGAATAGAGGGAGACATGTGAACAGCTTACTGGGATGGGATCACCTGGCTTTCCTTGCACCAGCCCCCCCTCCCCGGATCTCTCCTGGGTACTTGCAGTTCTCTTGCATAAAGGGGTTTAATTTTTCCTCTTGTTATTCAAATGAGCCCAGGTGTTTGACAGCACATTTGTGTTCTCAGAAGAAAAGCAACGAAAATACCTCCTGAAATCCAGGCACGGTGTTTTTAAAATGATTCTTTCCTGTGTTTGAGGTTTTCTCTCCTCCTCAACTTGGCCTCCTGCTGCCCCATTGAGGAGGTCCTGCAACACCTCTGACTTCATCCCCACCTGGCTGGAGCCCTCCTGTCCCTCCTCTCCCCAGGATGTCACTTGCCACTGAACCCAAGCTCTTGAACCTCCCTGTTCTTCCTGACGCTCCCTCAGCCCTTTGAATGTCTGAAGGCTTTTCCTCTAATCCTGTTCCCCAGCACTACTGGAATTTCTGCACCTTCAGCCTCGCCTCAGTCTTTTCAGCTCTTTGACTGTTCTCCAGTGAAAACTAGGTCAGAAACAACCGTCAGCTTCTGATATTTCACTACTCCTGTTTTATAAGTTGTAACCCAGTGTTGCTGTGTTTAATCGCTTGCTTTAATTTTCACGTATTAAGTGTCTCAGCTCACTCTGCATGAGCAGCCTGACACAGTAAAACTGCTCCAAATAACATCTTGGCTGTAAAAGCCATGTTACCTTGATTGGGGCTGAAAAGGTGAATTACCTTTTTTTGTTACATATAATGCTGGAGATGCCAAACTGACAGATTTTTCCACCAGCTCTCTCTTAAGTGTACATTTGCTGGCAATTTTGGAACTGTATATAGCCAGCTTCTCTTTGTGCCTGTGTGGCTTTTTAACCTGATGGGTGAAAGAAAAACAGCTTAAAAACAATAATAATAATTGGAAATGCACAGGTTGATGAAGATCACAGCAATGCAGGTATATTGGAAGGCATTTAAGAGATTTATTTTTAACTGAGTTGGAGCTGACTGGACCCATTCAGCGTTTTTATAAAACTATTCTTGGAATGGTACTTGAAGTCTGAGCTGAGGTGCCTCAGTGTTCAGTGAAATCCACCTGGTGTAATTCAAGAGTATCCTTCTTCCTTTCTCTTAGGCAGACTTGGAGCCAGCCAGTGTTAGAATACTTGGGCATTCCAGCATAAATGGGATTTAAATGAATCCTTACTTTTCAGTCTAACTTAAAAGTTGTGGTTATAAAATTGTGCCTGAGCTGTTGCCTCTGAAAAGTTTTTTCCAAGTTGTTTATCAAGCTGTTCTTAATACACTTTAATTTTCTTCTTTCATGTGTCTCCTGCTGCTCTGTGGTTGTTTTCAAGGATTCCCAATTCAAGCACGGGGGGGGGGGGGGATTGTTGGGGGTGTCTGTGCATGGCCAGGAGCTGGAGACTTTGATACTCCTTGTGAGGAATCCCTTCCAGCTCAGGGTGTTCAGTGATTCCATGATTTTCCTGGGAGTTCAGGATCCCTGGTTTGCAGGTACCAGTTTGAGCCAGCTCTTGCTTTCCATCTGGGAAACATTACCTGTGTTTGACAGGTGGGGGAGTTTGAACCAGGGCTGAAATGCTTTGTTTAAGGAAAACTTCTGGAGGGGCCAGTGGAACAAATCCCAGCCCTAAATGTGGTTCTGTAGTCACTTCCCATCACTCGTGTGGCCCCTCAGATGGAGGAGCTTGGGTGTCTTAATCAGTTCTGGAAGCTTTATTTATCCATGGTGGGGATGAGGGGGAGTTAAGATGTGCTATCGTGACACACTTTTCTGTATTAATTTGGGAAACATTTTCTTCTGGCGGTTGGGCGTTTTGCACAGTGCAGAAAGCAAAATATTTGTAGTAGATACATTTGATACAGCTGCTTCTGGAAAAGCTTTTCATTATTTTACCCTCTGAGCCCCAAAACTGTATTGCTGCATTGCTTCAGAAAGGCTAAAATCAGGGAAAAGTGCCATCTCCAAGAGGAGCAGCAGCGAGCCAAGTGATTTCCATGATGGAAATTTGTTTTTCTTGTAATTTCCACAAGGGTTTTTGGGGTTGTTGCAGAGGTGGCCGCATCTCCAGCACCTCAAAATCAGCAAACTTCCCCCTTCCTCCAGAGAAAGCACAGAAGGCTTCATTCAAGGTGTCTTGTTCAACAGGAATGACTCTTAAAATATTAATCTGAGAACGTCTAACCCCCCTGAATTATTGGCTCATAACGAGTGACTCCTCCAGGGAAAACCAGCACTGCTGGTCACCTTTAGCAGAGTTGGGAATTTTGGATGATTCAGTTTCCTTCTGCCAGTTTTGTTGTTGTGGTGTTGTTTCTTTTCCCCTCAGTCCTTTCCCAATTTAACAGGATCATCTGATAACTCCAATAAAATGCTGCTGCAAAAACAAGCAGTGTTGCATGCAAGAGATGATTACCCAGGGAATTTTGGGCATGGGTGTCTAATGGGATTTTTGCCAGACTGAGGTCTCTGAATTGTCCTGCAATGCAAATGTGTGCAGATGCTGCAGATGCTGCAGGACTTCTCTTGGAGGAATATTTAATATCATATTTAATATCATGTTTAATGTCATATTTAATATTATCAGTATTTCCAATATAGGGAGGCAGAACAGGAAACTTCATTCTGCAATACTGTTTTTTGTTGCAAACAGTGCTTCAAAGCAAATCCATGTGTTTGAAAAACAAATCTAAGGGTTTGCTTTCCTTTGCCTGCACTTTAGAAATACCAATATTTACCTTCCTTTTTTCTACCTTGTCTTTAATTTACTGTAACTGCTCAAAGCTCTGCAAGAGAGTGACAGACCTGGGCCATATGAGCAGACTTCAATTCAAAATTAATTTTACTTCAACCACTTCTTTCTTCCTGTATAAGCAACCTACTCTAGATTTGCTACTTTTAATAAGGGATGAGCATTGGGATTTGTTCATTTAACTCTTCCTCAAATTAGTTGCAAGTCATGAAACAATAGGACTTATTTCTAGGTTGGTACTTGATTTTTTTTTTTTTTTTCCCAATGAATTTGCCAGCACAGCATTATCTTTGGAGGAGAGCTTTGGGAAACGTTGTTGCAACTTGTTTTATGCTTTCCCACTTTTACCTTTTATTGCTTTTAGTCAGAGTTAGAGGAGAAAAAATCCTTCAGGAAAAAGGGTGATAAAAAGAAGAGTTAGTGCAGAATTTTGCTGATTTCTGGTGTGCTTGTGGAAAAGGGAAAGGGATCCTTGAACCTCTGTCTCAAGGAGAACAGGACAAGACTGAAATAAAGGTAGAGGTGTTTGAAGGGACAGTTTTGACTCAAGAATGCAACACTGAGTAATGAAATTAAAATAGCTTTGAGGGCTGCTGGTTCTCAGTGTCAGGGAGGGTCTGGAACACCCTTCTGGAGTGAGTAACGGATGCAGAAAATCCACTCACACAAAATGAAACTTCCTTTTCAGGGAGATGCAGTAATTGTATCAAAACTGGGAGGTTTTTTTTTTACTTGCAGGAAGGAAACTCCTGGGTTATTACACTAAAAAACGGGCACCGTGTTCTGTGACTTAGTAATTCTTCCATTATAGCCATTTTTAATTGATTTTGACTGCTTTGATCAGTTCTAAACACTGGAAGCTGCACAGGGATGCACAGGAGCTTTTTTCCTTCCAAAAGCCTTTCCTCCCTAAGCCTTTGGAAGTTGTGGGAGTTGGCTCCTGGTCTTCTGACAAAGCCTCCCTGAGCAGCCCCATCTTGTTAACAGCGGCATCGGTGGGAGTTTGTCATGATTAAACTGCAGATAATCATCATTACAGCCCTTGTGGCAGCCTGGTGATGAGACTTTATGATTATTGCTCTCCTTAATGAGCAGGTCTGCCTTAACTCAGTGCAGAAGCAAAGAGGGAAAACATGAAGTTAAAAAAAGGAGAACTGTCCCCTTGGGAAACGTGCCCGGAGTCTCCCAAGTTGGATTCCCACAGGAGGCCAACTCCTGCCTCTGCTCCTGAGATCTGGAGCTGTGGCTGAGTTAATTGGGAGCCCGTGGTGCCACAACCCCTCTTTGATCTTTTCCTCTTTCTTGCCATCCACCTTCCCCCCTGACCTTGGCCCACTCTGGTTTTGGGGTGAGTTTGAAGGCCTCTCTTTTTTGGGGCTGGATTTGGAGTCCGCTCTGGTTTTGGGGTGGTTTTCTTCTGCTTTCCATCTTCAGCCAGACAGATCCCACCCAGCAGTGAAGTTGGGTGTCCAGGAAGCAGCAATGAATCTGACTGGCCATTCTAAAGGGAACTATGTTAGGAATAAAAATGTTGTAGCTCTTGAAATGAACCTGTATCTTCCTGTCCTCTTGCAGTGTCTCTCCCCATGCCCTGGCAGGGGAGCTTTTTCCTGCAGGCAGGTGAATTTAACTCTTCAGTGTCCTCTGCAAGTGCCAGCTCCGCATAAACAAGCTGGAAATTTCTTTGGAGACAGAGCATTTCCTCCTTGCAGCCATTTCAGCCCCTCTGCGTGTTCATATTTATTGCAGAGCAAATCCCTGTCCATGTCTGTGCTCATGAAAGAGTTGCTCAGTTCTTGTATCTGCACTGCCATAGACATCTGGGAGCAGGGATTGCAGGAAGGCATTTGGTGGTTCCTGCTCTGGGGAAGGGCTCAGCCCAGTGGATGGGGCTGCTCTGTTTGCCAGAGCCAGGCTCTGCTCCAGCCAAACAAAGTCTGCTCCACAGTGGGCTGAGTAAACTCGATACCAATTCACAATACTTTAATTATTTCTCCAAGGATTTGAGCCTCCTTTTAATTTTCTTCCTGAAAGGCATTGCCTAAATTGCCTCTGTGCCCAGCTTTCCTTCCTGGTGGAAAACTACTGCACCTTGTGCTGGCCAAACATCCTGGCTTGATGGTTGGGAGCAACGTGCTCCAGGATTTTTTGGGATGTGTGGGGAGCTGGAGCTCCTTTCCCAAACCCACCTTTCCCAGGGTTTGTGCTCTGGTGCTGAGGATGACCAGAGGATCAGACTGTGTCAGAGCTGTCTGTTCTTTGGGAGTTTAAAGCTTTTTTCTTTTTTTTTTTTTTTTTTTTTGCAAATACAGAAAAATCATCACTTAATGATGTGCTGGGAAGCAAAAGATTCCTTTGTAGCGCTGGAAAGTTTTACTTGGAGTTAGCAAATTGAAACAAAAAAGTTTTGCTGGGCTTGAGCAACCTGGGATAGTGGCAGGGGATGGATCTGGATGGGGTTTAAGGTCCCTGCCAACCCAAACCGTTCCATTATCCATGAAAAAAAAACAGTGGGAATCTGGCAAAAATCACCATGTGCTGCATCCTATCATGAAGGCTGGAGAGCCTCCACCTCTAGCCCTTGTCCTGAGTTTTTGGGATGGGTTTTTGGGGAGCCATGGGGTTCATGTGCCCTAATTCCTGACAGAAGGAGCTCTGGCACTGCCCGAGCCGGGAGCTGCAGGGACGGGGGTGCCTCACCCATGCACAGCTTGGTTCAGTTTGAGTCCCCAACTAAATTCTGCAGCAGGGACCCGACAAACACCCTGCATTTTATTCAGGAGGAGCTTTTTAACCTGGATTAGCTGAGATCAGAAGCTCCAGGCATGCGAGAGAGAACAGGCTGCACGGCTGGCTCAGCTCTCGTGCCTGTGGGGTGACATCTTGATGACAGTGGGGTTTAATTGCTCTCTGCTTTGCTGATACAGGCTATTGTCCATTTAGGGCCTGGCTTTCTGCTGGACAGGGCAGGACAAAGCATTTCTATTAGGCTACAGTTTGGTTTTTAACTTAATCATGTGTCTTACTCTCTAAACTTTACACAAAGGTCGAGTTTTTCTGCATTTCAAGTGGGACGATAGCTGGGATGCTCAGTGTGTAGTGATGTCAAAGCCTGCTTGTGATGCTTCCTGGTAAAATTGGTAATTTTATTAGAATGGTGAAATTCTGTAACTCTGAGGAGCTGGGAATGGTGAAATTTTGTAACTTTGGAGCTGGGAATGGTGAAATTTTGTAACTTTGGAGCTGGGAATGGTGAAATTTTGTAATTTTGGAGCTGGGAATGGTGAAATTTTGTAACTTTGGAGCTGGGAATGGTGAAATTTTGTAACTTTGGAGCTGGGAATGGTAAATTAATCTGTAAGTTTAAGGAGCTGAGAATGGTAAAGTTCTTTAACATAAGCATAAATTTCATCAAATCAAGATGAGGATTTTTTTGAGCTGACACTTTAAACTCCTTTATTTTCTATCTTATAGAAACACACTCGATTTTTAACCCTGGAAAATAAAACTACTGAGGAAGCAACATTTGTGCTGTAACAGCCCACTTCAAATTATGCAATTATAACCAAAGAAGCCAGTGTGCCTTTTGCAGTTTAGCAATTAAAAACTTTCAAACATACAGCGTAGCATTTTGGCTGACATAAAAGCTTTTGAGCATTTTATTGCTGCTTGTACTTCTGGGCAGGATTTGTAGATGCTTTAATATTATGGTGATAATGTGTCCATTAATGCCTATTAGGCAAATGATAAATAATAAATACAGACTGCAGTTTAGAGTAATTGGTGAGAGTCCAGCCCTTAAACCTTCATCAAAAGCACCTTTTTAATAATTATTTATGTTAAAAGCTCGAGTGTTCACTTCTGCCCAAAATAAATTCCTTTAAATGTTGGGGGGAGGAAAATGGGGGTGTGGGGGGGGGGGGACTGTGAGAGCATCAGGGTGATAAATGGGATTATCTTGGAGAGGAGGAGTGAGCAGAGGTGTCCATGGGCTAATTTGGGAATTGCTGCCTGAGGAACTCCCTGTCACGCCCTGCTCTGCTCCTGCTCCCTGGGATTTGCAGGATCCCATCAGCATCCCTGGAAGGCTGTGGGTGAATCCTAAATCCTCCAGCAGCATCCCCATGGCTCACCTGGGCAGCTGGCACCTCTTGTGAGTGGAAAGCCTCAAACAGTGCTGGATTTACATGGAATTTCCAAGGCTCTTTCCATGAGAATGTTGGATTTGAATAGCAAAACTGTAATTTTCGAGTCGTGGCAGACTCCAGCCCATCTGTGCTCAACTTCAAACGGGATCCTTGAGAGGCCCCAAATTGCAGATGGAAATTGTGTTGCAGGGAGACTGTGTTTTAATTCCGTAAGTAATAGATGGGACATGACAAAAGGAATATTCAGGAGGCTTTTTTGGCTGCTGAGTTTCTGGGAGGAGGTAAATACAAGCCTTGGAATAGTGGAATGTCCTGGGAACAGCCTCAGTTGGTCTCTCCTGGGCTAATTGGCTGCCAGCAAACTTCACACAGCCTCACTTGGAGCTGTGGGTCCATCCCAGGGTATTCCATTCCCTTGGGATTTGTGGTTCTTGCTGCTAATGAACTCGGGGACTCGGAGGTGTCTCCTGGGATGGGGTGGATCTGCTTTTCCTGTGGACTCTGGTTTGCTTTGCAAGCTCCTGAGGGGGGGTGTTTAAAACCAAAATATAAATGGAAAGTGAAATCTGGGTAGCTCTGCAGGAGCTTTTCTCAGGTATCCAGGTGTGCTTAAACCGAGGATCCTCCTGGATTTGGGACCTTTTTATGCCACCCTTGGCCCAGTTGTGCTGGGAAGCCAGAGGAAGCAGGGGAGGGAGCCTTGCCTATATTTGGACCTTGCTGTGTGGGCTAAAGAAACATAAACCAGTCACAACCAAAGAATTAAAGAGGAACTTGGAGTTTGGGGCATTACAGAGTCTGAAATTTGTGCTTTTTAAGCAATTTCTTGTTGTTCCCATTTTTGTAACTGCTTCCTGAGGTGCAGCAGCTTTACCTGGGCACTGGTTTTACCTGGAATTGCCCATGATGGTTGGAAACATCCCATTAATGCCACCCTTTCTTAGCAGGATTTTATAGTTTCTCTGTATATTTATTGGAATTCTTGCTACTAATTTTAACTGTTTGTAAAAAGCTTTAAATTCTGAAAATAATCCCCTTGTTCCAACAAAAATAAGGGTAAATTTTCAGTTGCACTCTGGGCATTGGTGACTCTGAACATCCAACAAAACACATCAATACTAAGTTTAGGCAAATATTTTCCATAGAACACAGCCTGCAGTATAAATTCCAGTAAATATATGACAGAACTTCCCAAAATGATGTCTTCTTTAATTATCTGTATTTCCCTGAAGAAACAAAGAGCCTTCCAGCTGGCTCCTTCCTAGACCTGAGTGTTTCCAGTGTCCTTTCTGATCCTGGGTAGGAACATCCCATCCAGCTTTTCCTCTAAAGGTGTTGAAAACATATTGCCAGCTTCAATCAGCCCTGATAAAATAATTAGTTTTCCTTTCAATTCTTCCATATTTTAGTGCCACTTTCCTGTTCTTCCTACTTTTTCCTCAGCTTCCATGTGCCAGAACTGGAATATTTAAGTGTGAGGAGCTGTTTGTCACCACCTCTGTGAGCTTTCAGAGCCTCTCTTTAGGGTTTCTTGCTCTCCTCTAGCCTGGGGAAACTGAAGGATGAGCATAATACTGTAATAATAAAAGCCAAAGATCCTGTGGGAACTCTGGGGATGAGTTTTGGGGTTTTTCTGGTTTAATCTCATGACTTTTGAAATAATCTTACAGTATGTGGAGGACTGACAAAAAACACTTGGGTCTGTGGGGTTTTATTCATGTTGGCATCCCAGAGCAGAGCTTTAAGGGCTTTATTTCTCCATCATTCCCAGGGAATGCAGCAGGAGCTGTGGAAAGCAGGGAACTGGGCATGGAGATGTGGAAGTTCTCTTTCCAGATGGCAAATAAATGAAATTTTATGGAGTTGATGCCGGGGTGTACCCAGGCTCTTTCTGAGGGTCTGCTTTCCTGTCAGGTGGAGAGGCTGAAGCTGGTAATTCCAGTTTGGGTAGATCCCAGAGGTTCCTTTGGGAGTTATTCCTGCAGAGCTTTGGGGCTGCAGGCTGGGCCCTGCTCTGGCCCAGCAGCTCCTTTGCTGTTCCAGAGGAAATTTGATGCAGCTCCTTGTGGGACCTGGCGACCTCTGGAGCTTTGGGAATGCTTTGCCAACCTTCCAGCTGGTCAGGAAGCATTCAGCTGGAACAATGGCACTGGCAGGAATGGAATTCCTGCATCTGAGGTGTGTTTAAAGGGATTTGCTGCCTCTGGAAACTGCAGGTTCTCTGTGATGTTCCCAGGAATTGTGCTCCTTCCTGTGTGACCCCTGATCCCACAGGTCCCAGGAATTGTGCTCCTTCCTGTGTGACCCCTGATCCCACAGATCCCAGGAAGATCCCAGGAATTGTCTTCCCTGGCCCCAAAGATCTCAGGAGTTGTGCTCCTTCCTTCATGTTCCCTGTCCCCACAGATCCCAGGAAGATCCCAGGAATTGTGCTCCTTCCTGCGTGTTCCCTGATCCCACAGATCCCAGGAGGATCCCAGGAATTGTGTTCCCTGATCCCACGGATCTCAGGAATTGTGCTCCTTCCTGCATGTTCCCTGGCCCCACAGATCCCAGGAAGATCCAGGAATTGTGTTCCCTGATCCCACAGATCTCAGGAATTGTGCTCCTTCCTGCGTGTTCCCTGTCCCCACAGATCCCAGGAAGATCCAGGAATTGTGCTCCTTCCATCCACCCTCGTGGAGGAGCTGCAGGGATGAATATCTGGTACCTGGCTGCAGCATAAAACCTGCTCACCTGACAGGTGGCTGCTGCAAAGTACCTGAACTGTGCTTTTCTTCCTTAGATTTTTATCTTTAATCACCTGCCAGCAGCTGCTCTTAAACCCAGAGAGTGTCCTGGAGGGATAAAGCTGGAATTCATTGGAAGAGGATGAGGTTGTGCCCCTTTGCTTGGACAAGTCTGCCTTGTTTTCCTCTTGTTTGGACACAAAGATGAGGTTTCATCAGCATCCTTGATTTGCCAAGGATTTGCTGCATCCAGGGCTGAGGAGGTGACTTGGTTTGATTGGAAGGGCAGAGGCAAAGAGCTTGTTCCCACTCAGAAGGGATGGAATGGCATTTCTAGGAACTGTAACACAGGAAGTTCAGTCATGGCATCACTAAGGAGGAGGAATTCAGTGGTGACTCTTCAGAAAATGACAGAGGGGTTTTGGAAAGGGCAGCAGGAACTTTTGATAATCAGGGTTGTCCATCCAAAAACATCCAAGGAAGTTAATCCAAATGAAGCTATAAATGGAAATGTGGTTTTAATTTGGTTTCACGTTATTCATCTGTTTTCTTCTGAATGAGGGTGTCCATGCAGGGATTTAATTTCATCTAATAAAGGTACTTAGAGTCACATCCTTAATTAGTTTAGGGTGTGCAGTGTGCTCTCCTCTTCCATGAGCATCCTGAACGAGCTGTAGCCGAGGAATTGGACATCAGGGGAGGTTCAGGGATGGTGCTGCTGAGATGCCAAAAGTCCTTCCCTGCCTCAAAAGGGAGCTGGGATTTGTCCATCCAAATCCATCTGTTCCCTGTGATCCCCTCTGGAGCCTGGCTGGGAGTTCCAACACTGATATTCTTCCACAGGGATCCCAGACAGGCACAGACAGAAACGCTGAATTTTGGGAAATAACATCTCAGCTTTGCCATTCAACTTGCATAAAGCTGATATTACTCACTTAACTTCAAACCAGTTTATTTGTAGACTGTGGGATTTATAAGTTCTGTAATTAAACCATGTCTGATTTGTGCATCAGGACTTTTGCTCCTGCCTCCTTATTCCACTTCCATCCTCCTTACCTCCTTTTTATTCCCCTTAAACAACTTTCCAGACCAAAGAGCAGAACTTCCCAAATCTGTAATTTGCTGTACAAGAACCACATGGTTTGGTTTGGTTTTCTTTTTTTTTTTTTTTTTTTTTTCTTCTTTTCTTCTTTAAATCCAGATTTTTATCATGTTTCAAATGCTTGTTTGCTCAAGTATGTTCCTATGAATTTCTGGACACGGGGAACAAAAAGCTGGCCAGGCTGTCCATGAACAGTGTGCTGTGGAATGCAGTGTCGTGGCACTCGAGGAATTCAGTGATCTCTGTACCAAGAGCAAGATGTTGTTTATTGGTGCTTTTCTAAAGGTTGTTCTGGGTCTATAAAATTCTTTATCCAGCACTCAGGGAGTGCTGTCAGCTCTGAGCGTGTTCCTGCTTTCCTCAGCATCATAAATGTCCTCTAATGATCCTGGGTGTGAAGCAGGTCTGGGAAATCCTATTGGATGGGCTCTTCAAAGACTCAGACTCTGCTTGGGCTGGGTTTAGCCATCCAAGTTTTGTTAGGTTTATCTGGGCTAAAAGGATTTTTATTTTGCTGGTGAATTTATCCATTTTTTTTGTTGATGTCGTGCCTGAGATTCTTCACTGCTGGGCTGGAAAAGTTTTATGAGGGATGGTTAACTTAATGAATTTCAAGCTGTTTAACTCTCTTGCTGCTAAAATGGAAATATCTATTTTTCTAATCCATTGGAAATTGGGTGATACAAACAGCACAATCCAACTGTTTTGGGCTTGTTTTCCCAAATTCCTGGTGTTTTCCCATGGAAATGTGTCTCCTGTGCACGTGACAACATTGTCACTTATAAATGATACTTTCAACTTCTTTATAAATTCTTCTGTCCCTTTGGAAAGCTTCACAATGGGGTCCCACGAGCCCCACGGAGCACAATTCCTGTCTTGGGTGCTTTGTGTGATTTAGGAAAGAAAACATCCAAAGCCCCAGTTCTGCTGGGATTGGAGAGATCCAAACTCAGCGTGGCTTGGGTTGCGTCTGGTCCTTTTTTCTTCAGTTAAAAACTCAGGTGAGACTTGGAATTGAAATGTCTTTGGGATCTCTAAAATGACAGCGAGGCAAAAAGGCTGAAATTGAGGAGTTTTAGAGTCACAGGAATACAATTTTTTAAATGTAAGCAGCTGAGCCTGGAGGAAGAGGCCAATTGTTGAAACAGGCAAAGGAACAACAGGATTTTGCAACGGAGCTGCAGTTTGCTTTTCCAAAGGATTGCCAGCTTTCTCTTGGAAAAAATTCGCTTTGCGTCCTCTCAGGCCGAGAACTGGAATAAATTTTCCCCTCAAGTGTCCATTTTTTTAATTCAAAACTTACATAAGCACCAAAGCTGAGCTGTTCTGTGCCCAAAATGTGGTGGAGGGGTTGGGAGGAACCAAGTGTCACCTCTGAGCTGCTCCTCTCCTGAGCTCAGGGTGACCTTAGCTTATCCTTCTTCCGGGTACAAATCACTGTTTCAGGAATTTTTTTGTTTTCTTACTTGAAATACACTTCCCTGACCTTTCCCCTTGAAAAAAAAAAAAAAAAAAAGAGCAAAGTAAAAAATCCAGGTGAAAAATCAAGCTTGAGTGTGGCTTGGCGGCGAACGTTGGAGGTTAGAATTTCTCTGAGGTAATTTTTGGTTTTCCACTTGTTTTTGTAGGATGCTGTGACGTCAAAACCAGTCATCCAGTTTCAAGGAAGCCAAGGGGTAAGTTTGTCCCTGGAAAGTTCTTTTTACATTTAATGGGATTGAGGAATTTGGGCTGTTCCAGCTCAAGGAATGATGCTGTGAGTGAGATGGAGCTTCAGGTGTGCTCCAGGAAGGTGTTTGCTCTCTCTCTCTCTAAAACCTTTTCCCTCTTCTTTATTTCTTAACCTTGCTAAAATCCATGGGAAATTCAAATTATGTGCTGTTGGGTAGAACAGGGAAAAGGAGAGGAAGCAAAAAATCCATGGAATCCTCACCTGTATCCCAAGAAAACACCGTGCTAAACTCACTGCAAGAATTTTTAGGTCCCAATTCCTTCCAGCAGCAGCAGCAGAGCTTGGAGGCTGCTCTGAGAGTCCTGGAGGTTTATTTAATCTAACTGCAGTTCTGTGAGGACCAGAAGTTATTTTAGATTTAGGAGTTTTACTTCCCCAACTTCTGTTCCGATGACAGAACTCTGGGATATTTTTAGCCCCTTGAACCAGTCTGTCATGCCAGTTGCTGACAACGTTGAGATTTACGTGGTGGTGTTTCTGGTAAAGCAATGCAGCCCTTCAGTGAACTTGAAAAATGTCATTTAGATACCTTTTATTTCTAAAAAAGCCTGTGTTTAACTTTAGTCTCTGCATAAAGAAGGGGAATTTAATTTTTTAATTTTTTTTTTCAAGAATCTGAATTCAGGGTAACTTTTTTATGCACTGGCACATTAAAGCTTTCAAAAAGGCTTGGATTGAGTGGACATTAAACCCAGCACATTGTCCTTGCCCACATCCTACTTTGTGATTTTATTCTCACTAACAGCCCATAGAAAATGTAGCAGGAAAGACATGATTGTTATTGTAAGTTAAGAAGAAAAATACAAACCTTCTTGTCCTGGGAAATAAAGAAAGGAGCAATTTCCAGGTTTTTTACTTTGTTTAGACTTAGACTTCCCCGAAAGCTCAGCATGAAAGTTGAGATCAAAATCTGCCACTGAGCTTGGGCACAATCAGAAGTGAGGAGAAAAACTGAAGGGTAGGTGATGTGTCTTTATTTTATAAGCTTTGCTCATGGAATAAAAGCACTGGGAATGCTTTCCTTTCCCTTTGGAAGCACGATCTACACCTGATTTTTCCTGTAAGGCTGTTTAAGTTTTGGAAATGCCTCCTCTGAATGTTTTTCCTTGAAGGAAATGTAACAAAAGGGATCAAAACAACTTAAAATGCTCCTCTGCCCTGAGCCTTTGCTCGTGGTGGGTTCCACATGGATCTGATATGGACAAGGATTAACAATAAATATTCATTTCTGGGGATAATTAAAAATATTTTCAAATGCCTACAGTTGCTTCTAGAATTTAAAAAAGTGAAAATAGAAGAGCTAATTCTGTTTGAGCCCTGAACTCCCAGGGATGAGTGGTTGGTGGAAGAGCTGCCTGGCACCTGCAGTGTCACTCCTTGGATGGAGAAGGAGAGGAGCCAGGAGGGCTGGGCTGGGCTGGAGGGAGGATGTGGCAGCCAGAGCTGACCTCTGCCTGCTCCTCCTCAGTGGTTAATTAATGGCACTGACGAGGAAAGGCCAAAGGTAGAGCTTTGAAGAGAGCTGCAGCTCCATGGGAGCACACAGAAAGAGCTCTTTGTCCCTTTATTATTATTTTTCCTGGGTATGACAAGGAGCTGGCAGCTGGGGAACCATCTGCTTTTAAGGGTAGGACTCTGCACGTCAGGATTCTCCTGCTTTTTAAGGAGCTGAGGCCTGAAATGCTTTCGAGGGATCCTCCATCAGTTGGGCTGAAGAGATAATTCCAGGAATTTACCAGGCTCTCACATCCAGAGGATGGCATTAAAACATATTTGTTGAACAGTTTTACTTTTAAAATTATTTCTTCCACTCTTCCTCAATTCCCCAATTTGCTGCCTTCCTATTTTGCTTCCCAAAAACAAAGCAACTATGGAGAATCCCATTAACTTTTTGGGGTGGGAAGGTTGTGCATAGCACAGCTGTCAGTGTGATTTAAAGCAGTGAGGTTTTAATAGTGGGAATTTTCAGTGCAAGTATTCCTCTCTCAAGAGGGAAAAGCTTCACTTGATGATTTAGGGAGGCAGGACATAAAATAAGAATTTAAACAAACTGCTGCTTCTTGAATTTAATTCTCTAGAAGCCTTTAAATTACTGTGTCCATGTGTTTTCACCTATTCCAGTGTTACTCTAAAAGCTGTCAAGAATACTTTCAGTTTCTAATACACAGAAAAAGAAACTTCCATGTTTGAGACACTAATTAACCAGGGAAGGGAATTGTTGGGAATAAAACCCGGGGTCAGCAAGGTGGCAGCAGAAAGGAGGAAGTCAGTGGTTGTAGCCCAAAATAAAACAGCTGTTCCAGTTGTGACAAAATAAAATAGTTGTGACAAGAGACAAAACCTCTCCTGCCTGGATCCTGTTCTAGATCAAATCTTACAGGAGATGATAAAAACTTTTGGGATTCTTGAGATGTGTTTTTTCTGTAGTGGTGCTGCTCTTGTTAATGGCTTTTATTCTTTGTAATAATCAGAACTTCAGTTGTAATAACCAGGTTGTTTTTACCAGTGTTCCTCTAAAGTGGGACCATGGATGTTCTTTAAGAGCAGCACCTGGCTGTCAGTATTTCCTCGTGGATTTTCTTGGGGAGATCGAGAAGTTTTTATGGAGTTTTGAGCATTTTGCTCATTTCAGTGTACACATAAATCAGAATTTAACTGCTGGAGTACCACGGCATTACAAATTGTGTGCAGAACTGTGCCAGAATTACTGAAATTGCTTCTATTTTGGTGAAAAGATGTGCAGAATCAGAGCTCAGGCTGGCTGAAATTTGCAGGTGCTTGTGGGGTGGTGAGAGCAGGGACAGAATTGAACTGAGTGGGGTGAAAATACCCTTCAGGTGCCAAACCCACGTGTGTTGTGCAGCATTTTTAGAATGACTGTTGGGAGCAAAACATCTTTGCTTTGTGATTGGAAAATACAGCATTTCCCCTGCTTCTTGGGATGAAGTTTTGGTATTAACAGAGGGAGGTGAAATCTCTGTTCAGAGCGAGCTGTCCACAGATGAATGTTACTTGAAAAAAGAAAACAGAAGTTACATCTGTACCAAGCTATTTTTAAGTGTCTCTGGTTACTGGTGCAGTACCCAGCACCAAAATTAGGGCTCCCTCAAAGTAGTCACCATGCTGATTTGGTGGCTTGAGAAACCTTCTGTTTTCAGCTAAAAATAATTCCTAGATAACGGCCGGCTTGCACATGAGACACTTTTCAGTACTAAAGTGACTCTGCCTCATTTTACAGCCTCTGGAAATGCTGCAAAACCCCTACAAAAATCCAAAACTGGGGCTTTTGGAGCAGCTGTTTTTTTTTCCAGTGGGTAAAGCAGGAGCGAGGAGAAAGTTCTTTGGTGTGTGGAGATGTGATTTGGTGGCATCCTACAGGTTTTATTTTCCAGGCTCAGGTGCAGCACAGCTCAATCCCCCTGTTGGGTTTTCCTCTTCTTCCCATTCTCACTAAATTTCCAGCTGCAAAATCCCCCCAAGCGTGCTGCTTACATAACTCTGCCTTTCTGCCTCTTCTGGTAAAGCAGAAGGGAATTTTCTTCTCCCTGCCTGGGTGGGGGCAGAGGATGCCAGGAAAGATTAAAAGGGCTCAAGGGCTGCGGCACACGTTTGGCAGGGGAGATAATGGGGCTGCCCAGGGAGGGTCAGCAGCACCCAAAAAATCTGCTCCCAGTATTTTCAGACCTGGATCCTGGGGATAACTTGTCCTCCTGTATAGAGCAAGGCTCAGCTCTGGGTTTCTGGGCTCGTTTTTGGAAGAAGGGAGCTCTGTTTGAGGGCAGGGAGACGCCGTGCACGGGCTCGGCTCAAGAGCTTCTTGCTGCCTCTGAGAACATCCTGTGGTTTAGCAGAGGGACACAGATCCCCGGGTTTTCCAGGCTGCTGGAGACGTCTGAGGTCTGAAGGAAACCACCCAAAACCCCTCCTGTCCCAGCACAGTCGTGTGTGGATGCCACGGGCTGGCTTGCTGGGAGTGTGTATTTTCTGCGTAGATGTGGCAATCTGGGTAAATATAAATCCGTGTGGTAAAGCCTGGCCTAAAATAAGCTGGGGCTGGTGTTCCTTCTGTCTCAGCTTCTGGGAGCCATCTTAATTATCAAATATTGATGCGATAGTAGAGCTCAGATGCTGACATTTACGTTGGATCCTGAATGCAGAGGGGAGACAGTTTTCCCTTTTGAAAAATGAATGGCTGGTGGGGGGGGGTGAAAAAAACAATGCAGGATGGCTGTGGAGTTGTCTGTGGAGCACACTTAATGCTTGATTAAATATTTAATTTAGCAGCAGCGTCACACTCTACTGTGAGCCATGAAATCTTGTTATGGAATTATAATTTCTTAAAAAAGAATAAGCATGCTACCTAGTGACCTGGCTTGTGCTATGTTTAGTGCTGGATCAGTAATTCTAAAGAAACGAGCCTCGAGTGTTTTACATTGAATATAAACAGTGGGAGCGAGTCTGTTTTGAGCCTGAATCAATAGAATTGGGTCAGATTCCTAGAACAAGGTGGTTGAGGTCTCTGTTTGAGGCAGCTGTGTTCTCTCACAGCCACATCCATCTTCAGCTGCTCTTTCCCTCAGTCACCTTTTCCTTCCCCCTGCACACAGTGGGGATAATTTGAATTCTTCTGGCAGCCTGTCTGTGCAGTAACCCAGGTGCTTTCCTTGTTGCTAAATGCCTCAGAGCATCCTGGCTGCAGGAGCAGTGAGCTCTGCCCAGCCTGGGGTGACCCGAGTGACCAATGTTCTCCCTCCTCCTCCTCCTCCTCCTCCCCCGAGCAGCACATCGCCATCCCGAGGCCCGATCGACCGGCGGAAGTGCGGACCTTCACCTTTTATCTCTCCAATATCGGCAAGGACAGCCCCCAGGGGAGCTTTGACTGCATCCAGCAGTATGTGTCCAGGTGAGTGGGGCATCCAAGGAAAACCCAGCCTTTTTTTTTTTTTTTTTTTTTTTCCCCTCTCTTCTGGAGCATCTTTTCCCTAACAAAGCTTAATGCACGTTCTTCATTTTTAGAGTCTTTCTGAGCTGTTTTGATATGGGTTGTTTTTTTTTGGGTTTTTTTTTTTTTGGGAAGCATCTGGTTCCCTCTCAGGTCCTCTGTGTGTCCCCCACTGTTATTCAGCTAACACCCCCCAGCTGTCCCCCAGTGCCAGCCTGGTGTCCCCTTGCAGTGTCAGGAGTACCTTTTCCATTGCATTTCTCTTGCAGCAATGGCAATATCCATTTGGATTGCCTGGGAAGCATACAGGATAAAATCACCGTGTGTGCTACTGATGATTCCTACCAGAAGGCGAGGCAGAGCATGGCACAGGCAGAGGAGGAGACTCGCAGCCGGAGCGCCATAGTCATTAAACCTGGGGGGAGATATGTAGGTAAGCAGCCACTCATTTTGGGGCTCTGCACTCCATTTGGGACTCAGCAGGCTCTGGAGGCAAATCCTGATGTTGTTGGCTTGATTGTGGCAGTCTGGAAAGCTCCTGCTAGTTCCTCATGGGTGATTTAGGGGGCTGCTCTCCTTGTGCCGTGTTGTCTTCACTTCCAAAGGAGCTGTGGCTGCCCTGGAGGGTGACCAAGATCAGGTTGGAGCAACCCAAAGGTGTCCCTGCCCATGGCAGGGGGTGGCACTGGGTGATTTGAAGGTCCCACCCAACCCAAAGCACTGAGGGTTGTCCATGTGCAGTGACATGGCTCTGGCCACGTTAGGTCACGTCTGTCACGTGGCTCCCTGCTGAGCCCTCCCAGTGTCCCTGCTCCTGGCCAGCTCAGCTAAAACTGCCACCACCGTGTCACAGCTGTGCCCCACGGGACCACAGCAGGGAGGACACAGGCAGCAGTGCCCTCTGTTAACAAACACAGGCACTAAAGCAGCCTGGCACAGCCCTTCTCACTGTGACAGCAGCAGGAAAACCTTAGCAGAGGAAATAAAACCATGGCAAATAACACAGGGAGCCTGCAGAGAGCCAGGGCTCAGGGCCCTGCTTAACCTCAGCTCACAAACTTTGGGCACAAACAGTAACCAGAGTGCAGTTTTGCTATTTTTTTTTTTTTTTCCTGAGGCAGCTGCTTTTCCTGCAGCCCATGTGATCTGCAGCCAGTCTCTTCTCAGAGGATCTGTCATGAGAAGGGTTGAGTTGCAAAATGTAGAACTGACCCAGACTCATTGTCACAGCAGCCAAGTGCTCAAAGCTGAGAAAGGAGATAGTAATCAGGAAGGAAATGCATTGATTTCCCGTAGGCCAGAAGATTATTTTGTTTAGCTCCTCTTTGAGAACATTACAGTAAGTGCCTGAAGTTAAAGCTTCTGAGGGAGAAGATTCTCAAAGCAATTTGCTTCCTGGAAAGATGGAGCAAAACTTTTTAAAATGAAAAATACTCCTGGCTAAAACCTTTTACTGCCCTGAAATGGAGACAGAGCCGTGTGAAAGCAGCAGGGGCAGAGCGTGTGCTCACAGTGCTCCTAGATAAGATGTCAGTGTTTGAGGAGGAGAGCTCTGGTCCAAGAAGGAAGGGCTTGGAAGGACAGTCCTCATGTGGGATCTGCAGGTCCTGGTGTGCCAGCGGCATCAGCTGATTCCTGCAGGCTGGGCTGGAGGGACAGGGCTGGCTCTCACATTTCCAGGAGAACACGGAGCTCAGCACTTGAGTGCCAGTGGAGTCGTTCCAGGCAGCTCAGATGTGGAAAAATTTATAGGAAATGTTGAAATTGGAGAGCAGCAGAACTTACAGATGTGAGTTGACACTTGAATAGATAGATATGTAAATAGATAGCTGCAGGTAAAGCTGCAGGGGGTGTGTGCTTGTAGCCACACTAAATATGTGTGCATGCATCCATAGACATGCACGTGTATAAATATTTGAAAATCCTTTCTGTCCTGGCTTAACTTGGTTTTTTCTTTTCCTATCACTGCACATTTTGGCTCCAGCCTTTAAATGGAAACCTCCCAACGTGATGTTTTTACTGTTCATGACCTGGCAAGAGTTAAGGCAGTTCTAGAAAGCTGACGAATCTTCTCTCGTCCCATTTCTGGAAACAAAATCCAGTTGACCTCTGGATTGTGGGATGTTTAACGTGCGAATTGGTGTTGTTCCCCCTCTCACCTCCCCTCAGCCCTGCTGAGGATGGGTCGTGCTTCCTCTCCCAGCACTGTGGTGTATAATAAAAAGCCAGGAAATGGGGCCTGGGTTACGCAATGTGCAGCTCAGTAAAACAAACAGTGCAGACAATCCCCAGTATCTTCAGATGACTCAGTTGAAAACGTTGCTTCCTAGCAATGGAGCAGTGCCCTGCTGGAATAAACCTCCCAAACACTTGCAGTAAATGCTGGATGTTGTTTGTCCTAGCGAAGGTCACTTTCTCCAGCCCAAGTGATTATTGATTGGATCTCCAGGTGTCTAGACCTTGGAACCCACACATTTTGTTTTTCAGCTTTGCTTGGATTGCCTTTGGATAGCAGGAACCTGCTCCTGCATTTGAAACATTCCCATCCTTTGATGGGAACTCTCTAAGTTCTAAGCTTTACTAAGAGATGGTGTGAGGGTTCTGTTTTTTCAGTAGGAATGGGAAAAACGAATTGTTGGGTCGTGCTGTCAGCAACCAAGGACCGCAGTGGGGATGGAGCTGAGATGCACTTCTGAGCCAGCTTCATGTTGTCACTCATCTGCAGTGGAGAAGGGGTTATTCCATCAGCACAGGCAGCACCCTGATGAATAGGCTGATGGCCCAGTGTCAGCCCCATTCATGGGGCCGTGTTTGGAGGGGGAAGGGAGGTGACCCAGCCCCATAAAGTTCCTATTGTTCTAAAAGCAGAAACATCTGCTGGAGGAGCGTTTTTGCTGAGCTCAGCAGCGGGGAGCCGCTCGTTGACCAGTTCTGGTCTTTCCACTCCGTATTTCCCACTCTTCTACATAATAATGCAGAATTTTCTTCTCATAGGGAGGGCAAAAATAGTTCGATTAACCGTGGGGATACGTGCACTTGGGATAAATGAAAAGCTGGCAAACAAAGGGAGCTTTATGTAAGCTGGTGGCCAATAATACTCAGGTTTCCAGAGCTTGGTGTTGCTGTTTACTTGTTACAAGCTTGTCATGAACCATAAACCTCACGGGATGCTCGCTCCGGCGGCGCGTCGGGACAAGAGGGGGTGTGCTGGTGGTGTTTGTCCTTCCTTGTCACCTCGTGGCACTTGCCAGGGGTGTGATGAACTCCGGATTGGTGTTGACAGCCCACTGGCCTTTGCGAGGTGACTGCTGCACTTCACTATTCTCATCTCATTTTAGGCAAAAAGGTTCAGGTGCGTAAACCTGCACCAGGAGCTTCCGATGCTGTTCCCTCCAGGAAGCGCCCAACGCCAGTCAACCTTGCCAGTGCAATAAAGAGAGGCAATAGTGCGATTTCCCAGAGACCCTTCAAAGATAGGGTTGTGCACTTACTGGCACTAAAGCCTTATAAGAAACCTGAACTTATTCTCAGATTGCAGAAGGATGGACTTTCTCAGCAGGACAAGGATTTGCTGGATAACCTTCTGCAACAGGTTTGTACTCTGATGAAGGCAACGATTTAGGTAAAGGGAAAAAAAAAAATGTCTTCTCAGCCCCCCCTCTCCCGTGGCAGTGGAACCTGTTATCTCCAGGCTGCAGCTGAATGTGACTCTAAAGGCTGTGGGGGACACAGTTCTCAGCTCCCAGTGCTGGTGCAGAGATAGCAGGAGCCTCCCGTGGCTACGCCTCGGGTTAGGGTGGTGCAACCAAGCTGGATGGTTTTGGCTCACCAGATCAGTCCCTTTCAGAGGGACACTTCTGCTTGGTCATGGGGAGGATTCTCTTAACAGAGGATCTACAAATTATTTGATTATAACCTCTAAATCTCTATTTTATTCTCATGGACTTAAAGGAGCAACGCTCTGTATTGGTACAAGTTTTGTATATGAAGGAAAAGATGTCCTCAGGTTTTTTTGTACTCCTCAGAGCCTTTCCTGCTTGGAAGTGCCAGTGGTCAGGTGTGAAGATCATGCAGCTCCTTGCCAAGCACATTATTTGTGTGTCAAGTGTGAAAGCTGTCTCCAAGCTGAATCAGTTCCTAGCACTTTGAGTCACATTAAAGGTGCCATTTTAGGCCTTGCAGTAAACACCTTCATTGCTTTATTAAACACATCATGGCTATTTATTTAAATGCTGCAGCTGCCTTCTTCTGGATTAGAATAGATTCTGGAAAAAAACTCTTTTATTTTTTTTTCTTTTTTACTCCTTTCCATAAAGAGTGAGACAGGAGTTCACTTTGCCCAAGGGCACAGGGCAGGTCGTATTAAAAACAGAGTCACAGCTGGCACAACTCGTTCCTTCCTTAGACTTTAATCCCAGAGCCCTTAATTTCCCAGCAGCTTTTTGCAGCACTTTTTCAATTCTCTCACTGAGTTTCAGAGCAGAAAACTCTCTTTTCTGACGATGGCTTTTGATGGATGCTGTGCCCGAGCCCTGGCAGGCGAACGGCGCGTGCGGCGCTGGCCACGGGGCCGCCCTCGTCGGGCTCAACGCTGATTTGGCTGTAAACGTGGTGCTCGTAAAGTTAATCCCTCTCAGCCCTCCCAGGGCTCCCATCCACAGGCAGACACAGATAAGCTAAAAATTACAGGCTGTGTTAAAGCTACACAGCTAAATCTGTCTAGGTGTGGGTTTCATTGTGCTCTTGCATCTCTCGCAGGACTCCGTGTTCCTGGCGGCCTTTTTGCCTCATTTTGCAAGGTTTCTATTTTTGGGAGGGCTGGGGTGGAGCTTGCAGAGTCCCACACGAGCAAAACAAGGAGGTAGCAGCTCTCAGCCTCTGTGCAGAGAAAAATCCAAGTTGTTCTTCCCGGGCTCCAGGAACAGGCAGGAAACAGAGAAATTCTGGGAGAGTTGGTTTTGGGTTTTTTTTTTATAAAGGAGAACCTGGATTGGCTTTTGTCTCCTGGGTGTGTTTACAGGGATACCTCGATGTAGAACACAGCTCAAATTCTTGTTGTATTTTGGCTCAGGATTTTGGAAAGCTGACAGGACTGAAAGGAAAAACAAAGTGTTTGTCATGTAAACTGATAACTGGGCTTTCTATTTTTTGCTTATCAGGAGAGTTTGCCATGTTGGTTGTGCAGCCTTTTGCTATGCCTAGATTTTTAATATTTTTATATTAGGTTGTAGCCTCCCTAAAGCAGAAGCAGAGAGGAATCAGCAGCATCTTCAGTTCATTCAAGACTTCCCACTCCTTTGCTTGTTTTTGAGGCATTTTCCTGCTGTGTGGATAATAGAAATCCCTGAGCACAGCCACGTCCTGAATGGAGAACAGTAATCCCTAAACAGATGCACGAGATCTCCATGCACTGAATAAAAGCATTTTCCACTTTCAAGGGTAGCAGTCCCTGAGCTGAGGGGCTCCAGCAGGGAATTTGGGCTGCAGCTGCTGGCTTTGCCTGGCTGTGGGCAGAGCATTTGGCACCTGGGCCTCCTCATCCCTCTTCAAAAACACATTGCAGGCTTTCTTTTCATTTGAAACTTGCAGTGCTCTGCAAGCTGAGGTTGCCCAGAAAAGCTGCCCCATCCCTGGGAATGTGCAAGGCCAGGTTGGAGCAATCTGGGATAGTGGGAGGTGTCCCTGCCCTTGGAATTTGATGGAAACAAACCATTCCATGACACTCTGGATCACCCAAGAGAGGTTCCCTTTCTGTGGAAGCCTCACTGGGGCTCTTTGCTTTGTTCCAACTCTGGATTTACAGGCGTGTACCAACAGCAAGAAGTTAAATTTTCAGTCAGGCTGTGGAAAGACTGATCCAAGTGGGATAACTCTTTCCCAAGTTGTTTCCATTCTAATCCAGCTCTGCCCATTCCAGCAGCTTCTCCTCTCCATGCAGGCACCACGCAGGGTTTTGTGGGGAAACTCCACGGGGCAGGGTTGGATAAAATGTCAGCCAGCTGCTGGTGCAAGCGTGCTGAGCTCCCTGCAGTGCTCTGCTGGCTTGAAGCTGGGAATCCCAGGTTCTGTTCTTGCCCTGGAGAAGTTCTCCATAAAATCCAGGTGGTCCCAGGGCATTCTCCTCACAGCTCCCTGAGAAAGCAGCTCTCTGTGGCCTGTTTTGTTGGCTCCTTAGTGAGAAATTATCTCCTGGCAATTGTTAACCAAGTTATCGCCCCGAGAGTTCCTCTTTGGCCATAAACTGCCCCATTTTGGCTGTGGGACAGGTGTGATAAGTGAACTGCCTGTTCCCATTAAGGCTTTATTTCCAGGTGTTTCCATCAAGTGGTGGTGTGCTGGTCCAGGCTCCCCCAGCTGAATAATCTCTTTTAGATATGACTTATTTCCCACTCAACTGGATGTGCTTTAGAAACTCATTATGAATTATTGCAGTGACAAGGCAAAAGGAAAGGCACAGTTTGATTAAATAATCTTAATAATAAGGAAATGAAATATTAAAGTCTCTCCTTGTTCTCTGACACTACTAACAGCTGCTAAGTCTGCTCAGATTTTTGCCTTCATCTTAGCTCTTGTTTGGTCGAGGAAGGGAGAAAATGAAACCCTAATGATGGTTTTCCAAATTCCTTCTGTTCCAGGTGGCAAATCTGAGTGCCAAGGACAGCACTTTCACACTGAAAGATTGTGTATACAAAGAAGTGCAGAAGGACTGGCCTGGCTACTCAGAAGGAGATCAGCAGTTGTTGAAAAGGATCCTCGTTAGGTAATTATCCATTTTCTTCTCTGTGATATCATCCAGGCAAAGTTCTGTAACCAAGGTCTGTAAGTTGAGTGTGTGACTTATTTTGACATCATTTTAAACTGTCCATCACTCAGGGACCTGTAGGAGTGGACTAAACTTGAATATCCACTCTTCACATCATCCTGGGCTGTCTTTAAATCATCAGAGGCAAAGCTTGGGGGAACCTGCCAGGGAGCAGAGCTGGTGGAGTTAATACTGCTGGTCTAAAATCCTGGGGGATGAGGTGGTTAAATGTCTCCAGCTCAGCTCTCCTTTGAAACTCTCCTTCCTTTTTTCCACATCTTCCTGTGCAGGCTGAAGTGTTTCATCCCTAAACCTGAGATTGGGTTGAAATCGTGGATGCATGGAAAAGCAAGAGGTTGTTCTGCAGGGATAAATCCCTTTAAACTCCTGCTGGTTGTCCTGCTTGGAGTGTGATCTCTGTTCCCATGTTCCCTCCTGGAACAGCCCTTAACTGACTCAGTTCATCCTTATTGCTGATTTTTTTTTCCCTCTAAAGATATTTTCCTTAGGTGAAGCCTCCAAGCTTGGAAGCTTCTGGCTGGCAGGGAAAGAAATCTCCCAGTTTTACACAGAATTCTGCTCTCAGTGTTGATGTTTTTCAGTGCCTTGGTACAGATTTTGCAATGCAGGCAGAGCTTTTACTTGTGCTTTATTTTATTGCACTTTTGGTTAAGCTGAAGCACAGTGTGCTCTGTTTGAGCACTTCCCATGATTTAAAAGCACAATTGACTTGGGGATGAGACTTTTTAAACCAACAGAAAACTTGCACTCCAAGTGCTTTGACATGCTCAAGGAAAATTAAAACTCATTTAAATGGCCTTGATGTGAAATTATAATTAAAAGGAAAAATACAACTGCCATGCAATCTTTATGGCTTTCAAAAAAGAAAAAAAAAACACCACCAAAGTGAATTTCTTCCTGTAGAAAAGCCATGTTTACTGCTTTTTCTAGAATTGTGGCATTCACTTGGGCGAGGGTCTAAAAATAGACCTTGGAAAGGATGTATTCAACTGTACAAACAAAGCCCTGCTCAGGCAGTGCAGGTAATGAGGCTCCAAAATGGGAAAAAAAAAAAAAAAAAACAAACCCATGTTGGGTTGAAGAGAGGAGAAAAACAGAAAAAGGGCACAGGAGGCAGCAGGGGTTTGCATCACCAACCAGTTGTTCCAGGTCCTCCTGGATTTCAGGGCCAGTGGCCACTCAGTGCCTCAGCAGCTGCAGTAATTAACACATCTTGCAGATACTAAAGCTGGGTCTAACTAGGCTTGGGTTAAACCAGTTTTTTCCTCCTTTTTTTTTTTTTTATGTTTTCCATCCCTCTGTCACCCTGGAGGAGCCTGGGCTGTGGGAGGTGTCCCAGCTTGTAACTGGATGAGCTTTCAGGTCCTTCCAACCCAAACCATTCCAGGATTCTCTGAGCTCTTTCCTCTGCTGAACTCGGTGCTTTCATGGCTCCTTCAATCCATAATTAACAATTAGAAGGTGTGACAGGCTTGCTCAACCAGCCCCCCCAAAAGCCACTTTCACTGGGGTGTTTGGGCAATATCAGTGTCCCCGTGTTCACAATCCCCAGGTCCTTTCCTTGAGTTGATCTGTGGCTGCTGGGGTTGTTTTAAATAAAATTAAACAAAGCCAGGACAGTGGTGACACTGCAGATGTCTAAATATTGCTGCAACACAGCCCAAGGTTCAAGCTGAGGTTAAAAGCCAAATCTTGTCGAGTCCTGGGTGTTATCTCTGAGATAAATCTTCCCAATGTTGAAAGGATATGAGGGAGCTTTAATGCTGATTCCAGTTTCTTGTGGGAGAATTTAAAAGTGGGTTATTCAGGCTCCACAGCTCCTGACAAACTGACTGCAGAGCTGCTTTATTAAAACCTTTAACCCTGAATTCTATTTTTTTTTTCAGTTTGTCAGCTGCAACTTGATACAAGACTAGTTTTTGTTTGGTTTTTTTTTTTTGGTGGGTTCTTTTTTGGGGGGATGATTAATTGAAGTGTCAGAATTGTTGGGCAAAGCTGGTGGGCTGGGAAAATACTCTGAGACCTGCAGAGGAGCAGAGACCCAGCCTGGAGGGGAATTCAAGTGATTCTAATTGTACTTTTTGTTGCTACAAAAGGGTGTTTTTTTTTTTTTATTTGTCCAATTTGTCCACAAATACAGCCCAGAGTAGCTCTGTTTTGCATGATGCAACTTAAAAGTATTATTGGGAAGCCCAAAATGTAAATCCTGGTGGACCAATAATACCTCAGCAGTTCCTGTTATAATCCTGCTTTTCCTGACCCAGAGGGAGCTCGCTGCTGAAAGGGCTCCTGTTGCCATAAAATGTTGTTTTAATGATGCTAATGAGTGGGAGAACTTATTCCTCAACATCTGAGCTTGAGTTTCAGCCCCTCTTCAGTGAGCTTTGCTTTCTGAGTTGTCTCAGAAAGCAAACACTCAGCAGAAATTTGTTTAATTAATGTCTCCCTGAGCTATATTTCAATCAGCAGGAATAATATCTGATATCCTTTACACCTTAAAATTCCATGCCACTTTCACTGATCTCCATGTGAATTATGTTTCTGAGGCTGGAATTAATTTGTTTTGATTCTTACGTCACCAGTTCAAGAGAAAAAAGGTAAAATTGTTGAAAAAGGAGTTCCATCCTCAACAGGGAATCCTTTCATGTGTCCAAGAGCTCAGCCTGTTCGTCCAGGGTGTTCCTTCCATTGCCAAAGAGCCACAAAAATCATGGGAAAGCAAGGAGGAGATGAGGAATTCCAATTTGTCGTTGATATTTCCCCATAGTAGTTTCTCCTTCCCAGATTCTGTCAGAGACCAGAGCCTGAACGAGCTCCTTTATGGCACCTTCAAGCAGAGTTAGAGCCCAAGGTGTGCAGTGCCACCTGTCCCCTTGGCACGGGGTGTGACCAGCCCCTGGTTGTGTTTTGCAGGAAGCTCTGCCAGCCCCAGAACAGCGGCGGTTTCCAGGGAGAAGCTCCTTCCCTGAGCCCTCCGAAGGACACCCTCAACTCCAGCTCTCCCCCTCAGGTGGGTGATCCCCCTCCCAGCCCCTGGATCCGTGTGCTCCTGATGGATTTGGCTGCTGGCCGTGGGTCCAGGCTGAGCTGTGCCTGTCTGCACCCTGTAATCACCTGCTGCCGGGTCAGGAGGTCCTTGGGGTTTTATTCCTGTTTTATTAAGTTGGAGTCTCATTCTGGCTTTCCTCAGCATCTGTTTCTCCTCTGGACGTGGCTCAGCGAGAGCCTGTGGGGAGGATCTCTGACAATGAGGCTCAGGTTTAGTTTTAAGGGCTAAATTCCTTTTGCAGTGCCTCCATCCCTCCTGGAGTTCCTGGGAGAACGAGCTTGTGTTTTCCTCATTACTAATAATTGAGTGGAACGAAGCTGTAATAAGCAGCTCCCAAACATGGTTGAGTTATTAAAACCCTTGACCTTTTGCAGCCTAATTGCCGTGACAGATCAGGAGCAGGTTGGGCTGCTCCTGGCTCAGAGATGCCAGAGCAGGGAGCTGTGAAAAGAACATTTTGCCTGCTTTTTCCATGTCCATAAACCACACAGGAGCCACGTTTGACGCGTGTCAAGCAGAGCCTTGTCCCCACTTCTCCCAGTATCTCCCAGCACAGGCGTTGCTGGCGTTGTGAAATGTTCTGCCTTCCCTTCTTCCAGTGTGGGTCAGCCCAGACAAGTTAAGTATTTATTCTTCTCCTGCCAATGGAATGTGTAATGCCTGCTTGTCTGGACAGACGCACCGAGGATTAGTGGCAAAGAATATTAACAGGTAAAGAAATTATGTGCTCTCTGGCACTGAGAGAGAGGCAATTCTCTGGTTGAGAACAAGGACTGTGTAACTTGTTTGCCAGGTAGCTGATTCCAAATCCTCTCCTGCTCTGCTGTGGGCATGTTCCTGGTGAATGAAGAATGATCACCTTCAAGTTAGCTTGGAAAGATCCTGCTCTTGTGTCATTTTTTAAGGTTGAAAAATCATCTTGTTCCCCTGGCTGTCCGTATTTTAAAGATTCAAAGGTCTGTAGGGTGAGGTTTTGATCTCTCAGAATGACCCAGCTGAAACTTTGGGTGGTTGGATTTAGAAAAGCCTGGTGAAACAGGGACAATCCAATGTGGAATATAAATGTTTCCAGCATGATTCTGTCGTGTCAGACAGCAAACCACAGCATTGTGAGCTGTCACTTTTTTAATACTCTCTGGCTGTAGATTCTATTTAGAGAAATGGTTTATAATGGGTGCAGTGCCCAGCAGAGGACTGGGATTTGGTAGGCTGGAATGCAGAATATTTTGGGAAGGTTCAGCTGTGGAATGAAGGTGAAGAAGACTGGTCTGGTAATTCTAGAAAATGGATGTATCTAACCCTCCTAACCAGAGAGATGAGTTTGGAGAAGCTGATGTTTGTTGTTTTTAGGGAAAGGGTTGTAAAATCTGGCAGATTTTTGAGCTGTGTCACCTGTTCAGAGCCCTGCAGATGGGGATGGCCCCTCCTGGGGGAGATGGACACTGGGAGCTCTGGGAGGTGATGTTGCCAAGCCGGTCGGACGTGCTGTCCTTGCCCCTTGAGCTCAGTGGCAGAACCAGCAGCTCTTCCTTAATTACCCTGACAGGTGGAAAGAATTCCTGGCACTGAGCAGTGTCCTCAAGACCCTTGAGTTAGCAAAGAGAGAGAAAATCCAAGGGGAAAAAGAGGGAATTAGGGGCTGCTCCAGCTGCATTTCAGCGATGGAACAAAATTTCTATTCGCAAACACGTCGCGATCCTGCCGGAGACAGAAAGAAAATAATGGATTATCCAAAAGAAATACCCAGAGCTATCACTTGTTTTCCTCTGGGCACGAAATAATCTTTGGCTCAGAGCTGTTGCAGCCCCAGAGCTGCCAGGTGGGCACACACTGAGGGCTGGCTGAGGTGGTTTTGGCTGGGCTGAGCCTGATGGATGGCTTCTTCCATGGAGCAGCTTTTCCAGGCTGGAGGCAGCTGCCTCCAAGGTATGGGCACAGCTGGCAACCACTTCCTTCTGTACCCTTGCTCAAAAAAAGGGTTGCTCAGGTCACGTTGGCCCCTGTGACGTGGCTTTCTAGATGTCCCCTTTTGCCTGAAATTCTGAGAACTGAGCACTTGGCACTTCCTCCCCTCTTTCGGGCAATGCCTCGCTCTTGAGAAGAGGAAGGAGCGGGGAAGGGGCAAAGCTCTTGGCCACAGAGCTGGGAATCAAATGCAGAACTGGTGAATCCCTCCCTGCTCCAGAGGGCTGAGCACGTTTTTCCTTCACAGAGACTTTTGGGTGCTCAGGACAGATGTTTTTATCACGGAATTGTTTGGGTTGGAAGGGAGCTTAAGGATCATCCAGTGCCACCCCTGCCGTGGGCAGGGACACCTCCCACTGTCCCAGGCTGCTCCAAGCCCTGTCCAGCCTGGCCTTGGGCACTTCCAGGGATATTTCCACTCTCTGAGGGGGAGAGGGACTGCAGGGTTTGAGTTCCAAAGGGCTGGGTTTGAAAGAAGCTGCAGTGAGAGCGGGCTGGGGCTGCGTGTGCATAATAGGGGAGGTGAGGAATTGCTGATGGGATTCTTTAAGCTGTCCCACCAAACCGTGGGCTCTGGGAAGCAGCTTGGGATGGAGAAGCTGCTTTTCCCGGGGATATTCCCTTCTCCCCTGTATTGCACCACCACCTAGTGGTAACACCCAGCTCCACTTGTGCACCTTCAACGTGATTAATTTCTCCTTTTTCTCCCCGCTCCTCCCTAACAGAAACGACCCTTACCTGTGGAGTTCATCGACCCCCTGGCCAACAAAAAGCCCAGGATCTCACATTTGGCTCACAGAACCCAACCCACTCTCAACGGGAAGCTGAATTCCTCCAACGGGAAGGACAGCCTGGCCCCCCCTGCCCTGCCCCCGGCTCTGCCCGAGCCGGTGAGCTCCAGCTCCTCCCTCCCGGCCCTGGAGCTGCCCAGGCCCCACGATCCCCTCTCGGATGTCAGCAACGACCTGACTCACAACGGCAGAGACTGTGAGAGCACGGAGCCTCCCGAGAGACTGAGTCACCCCCTGCCCACAGACTGTGCCCAGAGCAGCAAACACAACTGCGGCTCCTACGTCAAATCCAAGAAAAAATCCAAAAAGCACAAAGACAAGGAGAAGGAGAGGAAGGAGAAGAAGAGCGAGGAGAAGTGCAAAGAGGAGAAGCAGAACTGTGAAGTAATAAAAAATGCTGACTTAGTTAGTGTTCCCCAGGAACAGGTCCCAGGTGAGTGGGGGCCCAGAGGTGCTTTTGGTGTTGGCTGGGTGTGATGCCAGGATTCCCTGGAGGAATGGGCACATCCTGGGCCATCCCAGGTGCTCTGGGGACCCAAATGCCAGCGCTGTCCTGCCTCCAAATCACCAGAGGTGCTTCCTCTCCACACAGGGTATCAGGTTTTTCCTGTTTAACCTTTCGTGCTGTTTGGAACTGCCTTCAGAGCGTGTCATGTTTCTCCTGGTTAAATTAAAAGCTGGGATAATCTGTGGGGATGAAAGGCTGGGAGCAGTGGGAAGAGCAGTGCAGCGCTTGTGTTGGCTGTTGTGATGACTGTTGTTTGGGTTTTTAATGAAAAGTTACTCACAAAAGCTTTTAAAATTGGCTACAAAAGAAATGATAGATAAACCTGGTGATAAATGCTGTGAAAGCAGTGGAGAACCAGCTCTTCCAGGCTGGAAAAGCTTCCTTACATCCCACTAGGGCTGGGGATTTATTTATCCAAGGGCTGACACAGCAGTGAATCTGCATTGAGGTGGGGTGAAAACATTTTCCATCAAGCCACCATTTCAAAGTCAGGTCCTTGCACTCTTAGAAGTCAGAGCAGAGAATATTTCTTGGCTGATCCCATCCATTCCTTTTCCTGCTGTTTCCATGTTTTCTGCTGTTTGTTACAGCTCCCCAGAGCACTGGGACTTTCCCTGCAGCCTCTGGGAATATCTGTTAAATTCCTTTGTGCATTTTCCTTCACCCTGTTACTATTTTCTACATTCCCCTTCCTGCTCGGTGCATGAAAATCCTCCAGTTTTGGCTCCAAAAGGAAAATATTTTGAAATGGAGCCTCGTTTGCTGGATTCCTGGAAAGGGGGATCTTCTCAGGGTGTTGGGATTGAGCTGGTCCCAGCCCTCCCCTTCCCCACAGCCTTTTGCAGCAGTGACAAAATGCATTTTGATGGCTCAGCAGTGATTGCTAAGGACAGTCCGTGGGGCTGATGGGTGTGTGGCACTGCAGAACTGAGAGTTCTTCTACTTTTGTGTCAATCCCAGTTTTTTTTTTTCTGGGAATGTTGTGTTTCTTCCACGTTGTTTCTCTTCCCCATGAGCCTCTGGAGTGGTTCTGGAGAGACACTCACACATTCTCTCTTTTTGTCTTAAAAACACCCAAATTCCCTGGGAAAATGCTGAGCCTCCTCCACCACCTTTTCTGCTTCTCTTTACTGTTTAATTCCTGGATTTTTGTTAATTATTAGGAGTTGGGGTTTGTTCCTGCTGCTGTTTTGAGGTAACAAATCCGAGCTGGACTCGTTTATGGGAGCAGCCATAAACAGGATGTGGTCAGTCCTGCTTGGATCCTGGACAGCAAGAACTGGGATGTTTTCCTTCTGTGGGTAGCACCAGCCTCATCCTGCTCCTTCCCCAAATTCCCCCTGGAGCTGTAGGGAAGCAGAGAATCACAAAAAGTTTGGCTTGGAAGGACCTTAAAGCTCATCTGGTTCCACCACCTGCCGTGGGCAGGGACACCTCCTGCCAGAAGTGGGAGTTTCTCCCAGGAATTTTGTTCCAGAGGCTCTGGAGGGACCTTTGGGGTCTTTTCAGTCAGTAGGTGGCACTCACAGGCAAAACAAACCTCCTGTGTCCCTTCCCTTCCACCATCCTTCAACCCTGTTCTGCATCTTCCACGCTGTGGTCAGGAAAGGAGGAAAAGCAGGAGGAGCTGCAGCAGGAATTTGGGATTGGGATGGTTTTAGAAGCACTGGGTTTGTGCCGTTCTCCCATCCTGCTCAGGAAAGCTTTTCCGTGGAAATTCAGAGGAAATTCCATCTCTTTAAGGGTACAGTCAGGGTACTGCTGACTCAGGTTGTGCAGGGTTCTGGTGAGGGTTTGGAATGTAACGCACAATTTGTGGAAAATATCCCTTTCCAAACGTGGATCCAGCTGCTTTCCTCCTCCTCATTTATCCTGCAGTGCTTGGTGGATGTGGAGGATGAGTCTGCTTTAGGTTTATTCTTTTCTTCCTTCAATTTCTGAACATTCTTTAATGCCTGGATCTGTGTTTGGAGCTGCATTCCCTGAAATCCTCTCTGTGGTGCCCTGCAGGACTCTGGCATATTAATTCAGGAATCTCACCCTGGATATCCCCAGAGGAATCTCTCAAGTGTAGAAGCAGGAGAACAGAAGGTTCACCTTGCCCAGCTCAGCTCTCTGGGCTCAGGGCTGTGTTTTCCTCATTCCCAGTGGTGCTCTCAGTGTTATCCCACTGCAGGCACTGTTTATCCACCAATTAAATTCAGATTTTTTTTTTTGCTGCTCGGTGCACAGGCTGATGTTGGTGTTGTTTTGCTGACAGACAAATACTGGAGGAGCCTTGAACTTTCAGCCACCTTGTTGTGGCTCCTTTGCCTCTGTCAGTTCCAAGCAAAACAGAAATCCTTTAGAATTCCATAAACTGTATATTGCAGGCAAGTTTTACGAGTTTGAAGCCGAATTGCAAAGAGCTTTGAAGTTTAAGAACGTCTATAAACAAATCTTTATTTTTTCAGGTTTAAATGGAACATGCAATAATTCTAGTGTACCAACATCAACTTCAGAAATGCCAGATTATTTATTGTAAGTATGTTTATCAGTTGCTTCATCACTTTGGGATCATGTTTCAAGCTAAGAAATCACAGCGTGCTGGGGATTTTTGTTGGACTTTTTGTGTTATTTGATAGAACTTTGTTAGGTGGGTGTAAGAAAAAGAGTCAACCCAGCTCTGCAGATTAATAGTTGAGACTAAACTTGATATCAAAGCTGGTTTTTACCTCCTTCAGGAGTTCATGGTTACATCCTATAAATTAAGCACATCAAGAAACATTTCACACCTTAGAGGGGTTTGTGAGGATTAAACATCTCCACGTTCCAGCTGGAAACTCTGAGAGGGAACAATCTGCTTTCGTGTTGGGGAAGGCAGGGCAAGGAAGGATTTGGGGTTGTTTGCTAATTCTTGCCCTCTTCAGAGCCAAGATCATCTCCATAAAGCAGTGAAATATTCTTTCCTGGGAGGCTCTAACCCCTGGCTTAGGATCTGAGTTGTTTCTTGACTCTTTAATCAGATCCCCTCGAGGTTAATTAAACAACCAAAGCCCAAAAATCCCTGTGAAGGAAGCCCAGAATCTGCATAAACCCAAACCTGTTCTAAACAAAGCTTTGGGGTGGGGAAAAAGTTGTAGCTGGAGGGGGAGAAAATTCCCTGTGCATGTCCCAGCCTTGGGGGCTGTTTCCATCAGAGCTGGTTTGGCTGTGCTGGGATTGCTGGGAGGGATGGAGGAGGAGGAGGAAGCTCTAGGGCAGATAAAGGTTTCTGCTTTGCTGGGCTGGATCAGCCATACAAACAACCCCTTCAAGGTGACATTTTTAGGGTTACTCCAAAGAATTTGGGTGGCTGGGGGTGGTTTGTTTTTTTGTTTTTTTTTTTTTCTCTCACCCACGTGCTGATCCCTCCCAAAATGGGATATTGCAGCTCCTTGGGCTCTCCCCAAAGAAACTGGGAGAGGTTTCTGAGCTCTGGGAGCTCTGTGGGCTCACCCAGTGTGATCTGACTGGTTTGTGCCCAGCTCCTCAAATTCTAAGAGCTGTCACTGCTGCTTGGTGCCTCTTTATCCTGGGTGGATGGTTCTTTATCCCAGCCCCTGGCAAGAAGTCCGTTCTAGAAGTTTAGAGCACTTAAAAAAGTTAAAGCACTGAAAGTCCCCCCTTAATTTGAGGCTTAAATCAGTTTTTCTGTGTTCAGGCACCACACTGGCCCTGCTGCAGCCAGAGCAGGGAGGCAAATTAGAGCCATCACCTACCAAAAAAATGAGTTTTACCTTCGGAGAGGGCTGTAAATATCAGCTTTAATGGCTTTTTGTTGAGCAGAATAACTTCTGAAAGGCCCCCAAAGACACATCAGTTCAACCTGAGCTCAGGACACCACGAGTGTCTCTAGAAGGTGCTGGAACTAGAGTTGCTGGTGGGAAAAAAAAAAAAACAGAATAAAGCTCCTCACCGTGGTTTCTTGTCGTGCTCTTGCCACATAATCACCCTGCGAGCGTTTTGCAACGATGGCTCAATGCTTTTTGTGTTCCTTTAAAGACTCTTAACACTGGAAGCATCATATTCCTGCTGTTCCAATGCCTGGCACAGATGCAGAACTCCATGTTCTGCGGGCCAGCAGGAGTCAGAGAAGCTGTAGCAGCACTATCTGAGTGTCCTCCTCCACCCCCAGCTGCTCCTGGCCTGGCTGTACCTGCCCATTCCACCCTATCTGGCAGAGATAGGAAGTTTTGGGAGCAAACATTGTTTGTTTTACAGGAGGTCAAGGCAACAATCCCTGGTGGTTGCCTCCATAATTTGCTACTTTAATGCAAGTCAGGATGAGAGGAAACGGCCTCAAGCCGCACCAGGGGAGGTTTGGATGGGATACTGGGGAGAATTTCTTCACTGGGACAGAGAATCGCCATCCCTGGAGGGATTTAAGCCATGTGGATGTGGCACTTGGGGATGTGGTTTAGTGCTGGCCTTGGCAGTGCTGGGATTTGATCTTGGAGGGCTTTTCCAACTTGAATCCCAGAATGGTTTGGGCTGGAATGAGCTGAAGCCCATCCAGTCTGCCACAGGCAGAGACACCTTCCTCTATCCAGGGGTGCTCCAAACGCTTCCAGGGATGAGGCAACCACAGCTTCTCTGGGAATTCCATCCCAGACCTTTCACAGTGAAGAATTCCTTCCCAAAATCCCATTTAGATGATCCTGTGATCCTAAATTACCCACGATCTTGTTTCCAGGCTCATCCCTCTGTGCTCAGCACCGCCACAACCCGGAGGGAATCCCCCAAAACCAATTCCCCCCTCTAAAACCAATCTCCCCCCAAACCAATCCCCTCCTCAAACCCCGTTGACCAAAGCCTTTTTCCCTGCAGAAAATACGCAGCCATTTCCTCCTCGGAGCAGCGTCAGAGCTACAAAAACGACTTCAACGCGGAGTACAACGAGTACCGGGACTTGCACGCCCGGATAGAGCGGATAACCCGACGGTTCACCCAGCTGGACGCCAAGCTGAAGCAACTTCTGCAGGGCTCTGAGGAATACAAGGTAAAAAGAGAGCTAAAACCAGCTCCTTGTGCACGTGGCAGAGCTGCAGGTCTTTGATGTGCTCTGTTTGGGCTGGGTCGGTGTCTAAAATTCCAGCCTCAGAACTGCTGGGGAACGTGCACACAGCTGACAGCTTTGGGGAATGCTCCTAACCCAGCTCTGCGCTGCTCCTTTTTCAGGCTGGAGCCACATCATGGGACTTGTTGACAAGGAAAGGCCTCAGTGAGACAATTGGTGTCCTTAGCCAAAAGCTGCTGGAAGCTATTAGTGTATCCCAGCCAGAAAAACTCATATTTGCACATATGGGAGCGTATCAGGGCTGGAAGGGGAGTTAGCACAGGGTCATCTGTTCCTCTGCAATCTTTGATCTTAATAATGCAGCATTATTGGGCTTGTCAGAGTGATTTTTAAAGAGTTTTAGCTATTCATTAGCTTGAAAAAGTGAGTCTCGTCGAGGATAATAAACAGATTTTTACAGAGCACCTATTGTGCTAAGCACAGCTTCCTCCCTCAAACCTCCTGCCCTTCTCCTTGCAAAATTCCTCACTGGATTGTTTTTAGATCTTGGTGGGGGGGGGGGGGGGAAAAATCAGTTGGGGATTTGGAAATATGAATTATCCTGGAATCCAGGTGCTTGTCACAGGTGGGGCTTTATCCTTCTGTGTCAGCTCCAGGATATCCATGGAATCAGAGCCATTGGGTCTGCCCAGGGAAGCCATGGAGAGAGCAGATTTTGGCTGGAATTTGGAGGAATTGTGTACATTGAGCCATCAGTAAATACCTACAGCAGAACTGAAAATAATGCCCTATTTTTTTTATTTTTTTTTTTAGACCATCCACGATCAAATTTTACAGGAATATCGGAAAATTAAAAAGGTAAGGGAATGTCCTTGGGCACAGAAGGCTTTTGGGTGGTGCCCCTGGTGTGACTGAAAGAGATGGGCCCTTGCCAAGAGCAAACCCAGGCTCTGAGGCAATTCCAGCAGATCTTTGTTCAGCTCCAGCCCGTCCCTAAAAGCAGATCAGAAAGGGTTTGGGGGGAGCTGGGAGTGCCCCGTGGATCCTGGGGATCGCTGAGCCGTGGCCGTGGCACAATGGCTGTGTTCACTCAGGGCCTTTATCTCTCCAGGGAAGGAACAGTTTGTGTTTCAGATCCACGGGCTGAGGGATAACAGGATCCTCTGGGGGCTGCTGGGATCCGAGTTGGGATCAGGCTCTGGAGCTCTGTCCCCAGATTTTTGGAGTTTGGGGCACATAAAATGTCAGTATTTTTATCCACACACCAGTGGGGATTTGGGTTTTTTTCCCTTTAAATAAGTGAATATGGTCCTGAGCCCTGTTGTGCTCAGGGATTTAGGAGCTCTTTGAAGAGTTCCCCTGCATGCTGGAAGTTTATCTTTGCTCCAGAGCCTCTGAGGTGGGGGCAGAGGGCAGAGGGTGATTGTTGGAAGCTCAGTTAGGCCGAGCCTAACTCAGATGTGCTCCTTCCCTGTGAGGAGGCTCCTGGAGCTGGACAATGCTGAAAAGGGATTTTAATCTTGGCTGGGTTTAATCAGAACAGGACTGTTTTAAAGAGGGATCTAAAAAAGCTTCTTTCCATGGTTTTAAGCTAAAAGAGGGGAGGTTTAGGTGGGATATTAGGAGGAAATTCTTCCCTGGGAGGAAATGAGATGGAATTCCCAGAGAAGCTGTGGCTGCCCCTGGATCCCTGGAAGTGTTGGATGGGTCCTGGGACAGTGGAAGGTGGGATGGGATGAGATGATCTTTGCATTCCCTCCAACCCAAACCATCCCAGGATTGATTCCATGATCTGCTCTGTGCTCAGCTTTGATTTGTCCAGAACCTTTCCCACCTCTACACTTCTTTTTTTTTTTTGTTGTTTGTTTTTTTGTTTTGCAGACAAACCCCAATTACAGCCAAGAGAAGAACCGCTGCGAATACCTCCACAACAAACTGGCCCACATCAAAAAACTGATAGCAGAGTATGACCAGCAGCAGTTTTAGCTGCCACTCACCCCTGGACTGGGTAGGGCAAACCAAAATCCAGTCACCCTGGACGTTACGTTCCCTTTTATACACCCAAAATCCCTTTCAGAGACGAGCATTAATTCCTCGTGGTTGAAGAACTTGGGGATGACTTTAAGATGCCAGATCTGTCATGTCCACGTCCAGCACGCTCCTCCCGAGTTTTTAAGCCTCTCTGAATGTTGGAATGTAACAAATGGATAACAAAAACAAAACAAACAAACAAAAATTCTGCTTATTTGAAGCCAGCGTTTGACACTTAAGGGAAAACTTACCTAAAGTGACCGAAGCTCCCAAAGGTTAAGAATCTGTAGTTTTCATGGATTAAAAGTTTGGCATGAAGTTGTAATTCCCCAGCTCCACGTGGGTTACAAATTGTCCTACAAATGGTGAGGAACTGGAATTGCTGCTAGGACTGTTTGGAATGAGAGCTGTCTGCTCCCGGCTCCGCGGAAATACACCACGTTCCCTGAGCTCTCCTTGTCTGGCCCTGCTTTGTCATTGTCATCCTCGGGGTTGGGGGGGGGTGGTGGTGGCAGCACAGGGGTTCCCCCGGGGCTCAGCACCTTGGCCAGGGCAGAGGTGGATCCCAAAAAAAATAAAACCACAAAACCCCAAAACCCCTTTTTTTTTTTTTTTTTTTTTTATCTGCTTTGGGTGCAAACCTCCTGCCCAGTGTGCCCAGTTCACCTCCAGCTACCAGTGCTGGCAAGATGGAGACCTGTCTGGCTTGGCTTTGACTTTTCTAATTTTCTACCAAGGCAGCCAATTTTATTAATTGCTAATGAGACTATGGTCTATTTTTGTATCAAAGAAAAAAGCATCTTTTTTCTAAAACTGTGCCTCCCTTTTCCTTTTAGGCCAAGTGCTTGGGACCCTTTCCTTGCAGTATTACTAAAAGTGACCCAAGAGTCACCCAGAGGAGTGACTTTATTCCTTGATCCATGAGAGGAGGGGGCGGGGGGGGTGCTCTGCTTTCTCCTGGGGTATTTTTTTTGTGTGTGTGTGTCTTTGCAAGGCAGCAGCAAATCCTTGTGAGAGCAGTAAGGTGCTGTTTTCCCACGCGGATCCCTTCCACTGGTGTGCTTTATCTCAGCCAGCTTCTCCCTGCAGTCCTGCTTCCTGATTTTTTTATTTAATTCTTTCCTTTGGATTGAAGGGAACGTTTTAGAGTATGGCCAGGGTGTGAGAAACACTCCAAAAAGCACAAAGGTGTCCTTTAACTCTGCTGTTCCTTTCTCTCTCTCCCCTCTCCCCTTTTTAATCCTGCCAGCCTGTGGGATTTGACTTCTTCCCACTTCCGTTTATCTCAAAGTAAAGGATTCCTTCCCTGTGGAGTCTCCTTCCCTTGGAGGTTGCACTGAAGAGCCTTTCACCCTTTGAAGGAGAGGAATGGCAGAGTTAAGGAGGGAAACACTTCTTACAACAAGGAGTTATTTTGAGGGTTTTTTTTTTTTTTTTCTTCCCTTGCCCCAAACAAAACGTGGGTCCATCTGCTGTATGAAAAATAGGAGATAAAATGACTAATTATTATTATATTATGATTTCATTGTTGTCACACAGCCAGGGCCACTGCTTTTGCTTTGTCACTTTATTCTGAGGTCTCTCCCTGTGCATCCAGCGCTCAGCAGGGCTTTGCCATCCCCTTCTCCAAGGGAAAGGTGACAGCCAGAGTGACATGGTGGCCCTTGGAATGCCGCCAGTCTTCCACTGGTCCTCAGCCCCAAACCTGTGGAGAAGGGAGGGGTGGGAAGAGCTGCTCTGCCCAAGGAGCACAGGGGGGAGCACCCCAGAACCCCCCCCAGGGCATTCCTGCTGGGAATCCCGGGGGTCAGGAATGCTTTGCTCCCGTCCCTTCCTCCCCACATCAAACCCGGAGGTCAGGGAGCGTTGGGGCAGCACCACGCCTGCCTCTGGTGCTTCTGGAAAATGCTGGGAGCTCTGGAGGCCAGGAGCTTTTGTCTGGGAATCTCTGTGCTCCTGCTCCACGGGGCCTCGCCGGGAATCCCAGGCGGGAATTCCGGCCAGCGGGGTGAGCGCGCCCCCGGAGCCCTGGGGATTCAGCAGGGCATGAGGAGAACCTGGCACGTCCCAAATCCTCAGCCCCGCTCTGGGATTGTCACTGCACAGCCCAGCATCGCCGGCCCTGCCCAGCGCCGGCGTTTTTGGGTGGGAAATGGGAATTTCCCCAGTGCTGGGGCTTGGTGGGGGCTTCGTTCCGACTGCGGAGGAGGCGGAACTCGGGATGGCAGAAGAGGCAGCAGCTACAAACCCAGGATGAGTAAATTCTTCCGTGGAAACACTTCTCCTGATCCTTAATATTTTGAAAGGAGGGGTTTTTTTTTTTTTGTTGTTGTTGCTTGGGGAGGGGGGGTGGGGATAGAGATGGATCTCAATCTTTATACATCTGCTATAAGATATTTTTGCAAACAGAGTTGTATACAAAGATGTATTGTGTACATTTACATGTATATTCTGGAACTTCTAAAAAATTTGAATATAAAAAAATACCCTGAAAATATTTAATTAATTATCCAAACTGTGAGACCCAATTAGCATCCACCAACTTCCTGCTTCACTTTTCTTTTGGACTGTGTTAAAGAATTGTAGTCGAATCTGCCTTTTTTTTTTTTTTTTTTTTTTTTTTCTCCTTTCTTTTTAGAGACGATGAAGCTTAGGCAAAATTTTGTGCTTTTTGGGTTAATAGAAACCAGTTCTAGGTGATTTAAGTATGATCTTAACTTATTGATACTGTGTTTTACTTTGTAATATTGTACTGTGGATAAAAACTATATTGAGCCATGGAGTTGGAGTTTACAAAAGAGCTTTTCACTTTGCCAAAATGTTACAATTTCAAGGCAGCATAGTCTTCAGCTTTCCTAATCTTTTTTCTTAAGAGCTAGTGTCCTTTTTTTGTACACTAAAAAAGCTGAATGCTGATTTTGCAACATATAATAAATTCACTGTATTGGAAAACAAGCAGACAATAAGGTTGTGGATTTCTTTTCAGTGCTTCTCCCCGCAAGGAAACTCAAAAGGGAAAGGTGATAAATGGCTGGCGTGGAGCTTGGAAGCAGGAAACGGGAAGGAACCGGGTCACTTTGAGTGAGCTAAAGTGTCAGAGCAGGGAGTAGGTAAGAAAGAGGAGAGGGAAGAGGTGCTTGGAGCGGGCCAGCTCCTTGGAATGCTGTGCTGGGATCGGCCTCCAGCCCTGGCACGAGCTGGGGGGTTCCCACTGCAGCACCCTCGGGGTTTTTGGAGGAGAAGCTGCTTTGGAGGAGGCGCTGGATGCTGCTGGTGTCAGCCTGGAGGGGGTTCTCAGCTCAGGGATGCAGGGAATCCACCGAGGGGCAGCTGCAGGAGTGAGGCTCATCCCGGGGGTGCTGCTGGAGCAGGAGGTGGGCATGAGCCTGGCACGGATCCTGCTGGAGCTCCCACCTCTTCCCACCTGGCTGAATCATCCCAAAAAAGCTCGGGATGCAAAGGGCACCAAGGAGTGTCCCTTGCCTTGCTGTCACCGTGGAGTGCTCTGGCCCTGCCTTCAGCAGCATCCCTGGGGCTGGACGGAGCAGGCAAAATGAAATCAAGGATAAAACCAGTCAGGAATGCAGTGGTCTTGGAATAGCTGCTGTGTTCCTGCTGCCTCTCTCCTGGATCAGAGGCTGAGCAGCACAAACTCGGGGCTGGAGGCTGCAGGTGCTGGCCCTGCATTCCCTGTGTCCATAACGTGTCCCCTTGGGCTAAATTCGGGATTGCTCCTCCAAAACAGCAAGTTATGGAGAAGGTGACAATCCTCCAGGGGTCAAGTAACGTTTTACAGAGTCTTGGTTTATTTGTTAAAAGGTGTCCTTGTCCTTGCAGCTGGCACGGCAGCACCCGCGCGAGGAGACACCGGTGGGACTCGGCCACGGAGCAAGAGCTGAGCCCAGGCTCTTGCAAATCCCCAGATCCTCCAGTTTTAGTTTCAGATGTGGCTTCTGAGCCAAGCTCTGCACCCCAGGCCCCCGTTACCCTCCCTGAGCTTCCCCCGGGGCGCCGAGCGGATCCAAGGCCGGCTCCTGCCCCGCGGGGACGCTCGCACAGGAAGGGTCCCCATCCCCTCCCAGCTTTCCTGGGGAATTCCTCCCAACCGCTGGCAGCTCCGGCGCTGCCCGGGGTCACGCATTGAGCTCATTAACTCGGAGCTGCCCCAGTGGAAATTTACTGGCTGCGTTTGCTGTGCCAGAGCCAGCCGGGCTCCTGCCGCCGCCGCCTCCTTATCGGCAGCGCCGGGAGCCGGGACCGCCGCACCGGCAGCATCCCCGCTCTCCGTGTCCTCCCGGATGGCAAACCCGAGCCGGCTGCAGGCTCGGGAGGAGCCCTGGGCTCTGATAATTCTCTGATAACTCAGGTCACACTTGGGAAAAGTCACTTTGCACCACATCTTGCACAAACTGCCCCTAATTTGGGGTCACGCAGGCGTGGGAAGACCCTGGCCAGGTTTTAGGGATGCTGGAAACCAATGACAGCACTGTGGGTTTTTTTTCCCCATGGGTATTTTTCCCCTGTGGATTTTTCCCTCGTGTTTTTTTTTTTTTTCCCTGGGCACCTTTCACTGCTCGTGGCTCGTTTACCAGGAGGAAGCTCATTAGAATAATTTGTCCTCGCCACGGTCCGATGGCGTTGGTCCCTCTCCCAGAGCAGCTGCTGCACCTCCAGTGCTGGGCACGACCCCCAAAATCACCCCCTGCTCCCTCCCTTGCAGGCGTGGGTCCGACCTTGGGCACGCAGCGCCGGGAGGGCGATGGCACAGGGAGAGAGGGAGGAGGATGAGGAGCTGCCAGCAGGGATATAATGAAGGGCCAGGGCTTGGGATTGTGTTACACGAGGGGAAAAAACCCAACTGTGGAGGAAGGAAAACGTGGCAAGGGAATGCTGAGGCTGCTGCAAGGCACAAATCTGGGGTTGGCGGGGTCGGCCTCGACCTGTTGCGGGGAGGGGGGACAGAGACAGGACCCCCCCCCCCCCAAATGAGCCTGTCCCGGCACTCGCAGCATCTCCGGCTGCTGCCCTGAACCTGCTTAGAATGAAGCGCTGCAGAGTTTGGGAGCTCCCGGGGGGGCTGCGTGGCCTGGATACCCATCCCGGGGCTGGAGCGGGGGGTCTGCTGGAAGCGGGGGGTGGGCACCATTGCTGGGGGAGCGGGGCCGGTCGCTATGGCTCCGCTATGGCTCCGCTGGCCCCCGGCCAGCCCCCGGCAGCTGGGGAGCGAAGGCACTGGGCGGCCGGCCCGGGCTCCCGGCCCATGGACGCGTTGGGCGAGCGGGAACAAGGGAGCCCCGCTCATGCGGTGCCGAGCGTGGGAGGA